>NC_139910.1:12309482-12909482 GCF_905171665.1 Trachurus trachurus | reverse complement strand
CTTGTTTCTCGGATTTTTGATTAAGCAAAAATTGAGCCTACAGTGCATGAAAACATTTGACTGTAAACAGTACTGTAAACGTATACCATCAAATTCTTGATAAATACATTTTCAACCTTCCTGAAAAAAAATGAGAATATTCTGGAGTCATGGTTGATGAAGTTTAGCAAATATCAGAATTTTAATTCAAAAACTGAATTTTCTAGAACATTTTGAATTCTGCTCTCATGGGAACAACTGCAGCCAATGTGTGAGTGGAATTTATAAACATCATATTTTCTCTTATGAAGCAAAACACTTATCATTAAAAACAAATCACCAACATTTCCATGCTGTCAAGATGCAATTTATGTATTATCAGATTTTTGTTTAGATGACTGAATTATTGACATTTTGACCATTTCATCACAACAGCTGCCCGGGCACTGGCTCACCTGAGTGGATAAATGAAGCTACACAGCACGTCTCACTACCAGCCAATTAGCTCAGCGAGTTAAGAGCTGGTTCTTGGTGTCAGAGGTTGTGAGTTCGAGACCCAGCAAGGGTGATGATGATGATGACAGATCAAAATGTCAGTTGTCCTCAACACGAATCACAAGACAATTGTCCTAATGGTGGCATCACAGCAAGCCTCTAAATTTAAAAATCCAAATAGTTTGGACTGGACCATGTGCGAAGGCTCCTAACATCTTAGATTCATAGTAGATGTTTGACTAATACATATCATTATTTTACCTCAAAAACTGATTTTTATTTTTACTGTGGTTTCAAATCTGCCTGCACGACAGTGAATGGCTTACTCAATTTGTGAAGCCACTGTTGAACTGCCACTTGTCAATTAGCTCAGTGTGATAGACAACGGTCTTTGGTTCCAGAGGTTGCGGGTTCAATCCTCAACTGATGCAAATTGAACATTATAAGGTCAACCGTCCTGTCTTCCTATTCTCCTGTTTGTTGCTCAGAATTTGCCAAAATTAGCCCGGACCCGACCCATTGCTGCGCAGCAGCTATAATTAAGCTCTTGTAATGTCAGGTGTCACATTTTCAACACATCTCTGACACTTCGAAGGAGTTCGCAAGCTGCACAATGAAAAGGTGTTTTTTTTCTCTCTGATGTGTGTGTGATGATCCCTGCCTGAGATAAACGCAGTTTCTGGGATGTGTTGTCGGTAGGGATGTCATAATTAGGCCTACTTGTTTTCACAATTAATCGCGGTATTAAATGCCACAATTAATTGATCGTAAAGATTCTTAAATACCGTCACTTTCCTAAAAAGATTATGTCGGAACCATATCGGCAGATGTGCACCAAGGTAAAGGAAGATGCACAGATACTGGTCCATTATCTTCTACTGTAACACTGAATTGGTGGGAATTTAAAGCCCCTGTACGGAGCTTTTAACTGGATACGCAAAAGTCTCTGGTTTCTGCTGATGTGTCTCTGTTACCTACAACAGCAAATGAGCCCATCAGTGTGAAGATACGCTATTTCTAAGTAGTCTAATTCTACACCTCTGGAAGGCATGGTCGGGTCGGACCACTGACGAAACGATACAAATAGATACATTACTACGCATGCTGCCGATAGCTGCAAAAAAAAAAAAAAAGTTTTCAAAGCAAGTCCCATCTTCTTTCCGACATTTCCAAAACAAATCTACACACGCCGCCCAGACAAACGTCTTCACGGCAGTGGGAAATGCAGTCTTCATTCCGGCTAAACACTACCGCTTTCGTCCACAGGAGCCGCCAAAATCAACACTAAATGAAAAGTCTGTAGCTACAGGAGCTTTAAATGTTAGCGTGTCATTTGTAATTTAAAAAAATAAACTTAAACAATTGTTATAGATGGCAATTAATGACTTCAAACACTTCCCCCGGGGGATTAATAATAACTGGTCCTATATTTAAAGATTAGTAATGTAATTATATTTTGACTATATTTGATTTTACACATTCATAGTCTTGTGAAATTTATTGATGGATAATAATCGTGATAATCGTAAAAATACCGTGATAATTTCTCTGACAATAATCGTACCAAGAAAATCTATAATCGTGACATCCCTAGGTCGGTAAACGGTGGTGTCGGCCGTAGTAGGCTACAACAGTGGTGTTCAAGTCATCCCTCCCTCCAGCCCTGCTCTGCGCTCTCTGCGTTGCCAGTATATCACACACTGACACCACTCACACCACCGAGAGGGAGCGAGCGCCCGGGCCCGCTCTGTCTGTCTGTCTGTCAGTCTATCTGCCTCTGCAAAGGTCACACTCCTACAAAGAGCTGGAGGAGTTTGGACATCGGCCAGGAACGGTCTGGGGGGGGCCGGGCGGAAAACTGACAGCTAAAAACAACAGAGACAGTCGGGTGCCTGCAGGCCAGCGGTGACGTCATCCGCCCCGTTAAAGGCCACGAGTGGAGAGAGAGGGAGGACAGACACTCACAGACATCCCATAATAACCTCCTGACCTCTCCCGGGGTGACTGAGGTCCTGTAGTGGGAGTGACAGGAGGCTAATGGTTCCCATGTCAACCCCCCGACTCCTGCCCCTTTCGTTCTTTCTATCTATCTATCTATCTATCTATATATCTATCTATCTATCTATCTATCTATCTATCTATCTATCTATCTATCTATCTATCTATCCATTCACCCATCCATCTATCTATCTATCTATCTATCTATCTATCTATCTATCTATCTATCTATCTATCTATCTATCTATCTATCTATCTATCTATCTATCTATCTATCTATCTATCTATCTATCCATCCATCCATCTATTCGTCCATCTATTCGTCCATCTATCAATCTATCTATCTATCCATCCATCTATCAATCTATCTATCCACCCACCCATCCGCTCATCATCTATCTATCTATCTATCTATCTATCTATCTATCTATCTATCTATCTATCTATCTATCTATCTATCTATCTATCTATCTATCTATCTATCTATCCATCCATCCATCCATCCATCCATCCATCCATCCATCCATCCATCCATCCATCGTTTAGCACAACATCTGGATCCATGTGAATCAGCTACAGTAGTTTAGCTTCAGCCTCCACCACCACTGTTAAAGCTCATTAATTAACACTAATGAGCACTATTACATCATTATTATCATCTAATCAGTTTCACAGGTTTAGTGCTACACTTGTTTTCGTCGCCCGCAGCAGAAACTCAAAGCAGCAGCAAAGAATCTGCCACATGTGAGTGTGTGTGTTTTAATGCGTTAAGTGGGACATTGTTTCTGTGAGAACAACATTTCCAGGTGTTACAGTAAAAATTCAGATTATTGAACTATGTGCAACAGGCAACGAGTTTTCTTCTCCTCCCATGATGCTCTCCTCCTGTGACGGCAGGAAGAGGCCGGTGGCTGCTGCAGTGACATTCAACCTGGACCTCCTCCTCCTGCTCCTCCTCCTCACAGCTGGATGTTTAGAGCTTGCTGACTCAAGGGACGCCACCGTCACTACTACACGGCGTAGCTATATGGTCACCGGGGGAGCAGGCATCAAGGCGTGACAGTGCGGCCGGGGGACTTTTGGAGAGCAGAGCCTGTGAAATAGTTGATTGCAGGTGTCAAGAGGAGGAGAAACACTGGTGAAGACACACACACACACACACACACACACACACAGGTTCCTCTGGAGCCTGGTGTGCTTGTGTCAATGTGGGCGACCTTGCAAAGAGATTTAGAGCTTGCAGTGGTGGACAGTAACTCAAGTAAATTTACTTTACTTGTACTTAGGCCTACATATCCAGAGGATTTGTACTTTACTTGAGTATTAGATTTCTTTGGTACTTGAATACATTTCCAAGACAAATATTTTTACTTTTACTCGAGTTAATTTCTAGGAAGGCTGAAAAGTACTCGTTACTTTCAGGTCTGCTCTTTTTTTTTTCTTTCTAAAATACTATTGAACACAAGCTGTGTTTGTCAAAGAAGGAAACCCTAACCTCTAAAAGCAGCACATCAGTGCAGGTGGTTTCAAAGAGTTAACTCTCAGAAACAAGAGTTAAAAGGTCCTTAAATTCATTTAGAAAAAATTATAGTAATTCATTGATGTGAAAAATAAGAAATTTACTCTTACTCTTACAGTAAATTTAAAAGCATGTGGTTTTGGACACTTAAGTACCTTTAGAAGCAAGTACTTTTTTATTCTTACTCGAGTAACATGTCGACTGAGCTACTTTTACTTGTAACAGAGTAAATTTTGACCAGTAGTAGGCCTATTTGTACTCTTACTCAAGTAGCTACTGGGGTCAAGTACTCTGTCCATCTCTGAGAGCTTGTACCGAGCAGCGAGATTCTCCATGCAGGGTGATGATGATGATGATGATGATGATGATGATGCTGATGGAGAAGGTGCAGCAGCAGCATCATCACCACCCTGACTGACTGACTGACTGCGAGGCCCCTTTGGTATGTTGGCGTTGGCGATGCTTCTTGCATATTTAATCCCATTTTCCAGCTCACTTCCTGCTGTTTGCACCCTCCGTTCCCATTGGCCGCCTGGAGCATGAAGGCTTTTCCTGCAGCAGACCTCGAGCCTCCACAACACATCGCTCCGGTTGGTTGCTATAGAGATGTAGTTGATGATGGCTTATTGGCACGCCACCACGCTGGCCTTTGTTTCCATTTATCCTGTGAATCCAACAATTTCAGCAGCACACGCAACACCACTCATATCGACTGCCATAGTCAATAGAGGGGGGGGTGGGGGTGGTAGGGGGAGGTTATGTAATGTAATGTTGACCACCTCTGAAACTGTAATGAAGCATCATCATACCATACATCCATTCAAGTGCTGCACTTGTTGCCTATTTTGTTGGAAATATAGGCCTACTGTTTCACCAGAGTCACATGAACACCACTTGTAGTTTAGATACAAGCCAGTTAGCATAGCTTAGCATAACGACTGGAAACTGAGGGAAACAGCTAGCCTGACTCTGGCTAAAAGGGGGGAAAAAATTAAAATAAAGGGATAGTTCACCCAAATTTAATAATTCACCAATTTTCTACTCACCGTCATGCCAAGGAAAGGTTTGGAGAACTTTCTGAGTTATCAAAACGCTTTTGGAGTTCCGGGGGGGGGTCCGACTGGCAACGGATTTTCATACAATGGCGGCGGATAGTGCTCACTTTTGAATCGTCCAAAACACACACACTATGAAACATCCAAATACCTCCATACTGCTCGTCCGTACTGACCAAGGTGCCCTGAAGCCTTGTTGTAGTAGTAGCTCCCAGTGGCTCTGTTGATGTTTGAGCGCATGCGTGAGATTTGCTGTGAGATGTTCTTCCGTGTTTACATGATACATCCAATGGTTTACAACGACGAACGAACATCTCGCAGCAAAAAATTCTCCAAACCCTTCCATTGCATGACGGTGAGCAGAAAATTGGTGAATTATCCATTTTGGGTGAAGTATCCCTTAAAAAAAAAAAAAAAAAAGCACTTCTATATTAACTCTCCAATTAGCACATTACATCTGGTTTGTCTAATGCATGGTGTCAAACTTATTTTAGTTCAGGGGCCACATACAGCGCAATTTGATCTCCAGTAGGTTGGACCTGTAAAATAATATCATACTAACCTATAAATAACGAGATCTCTAAATGTTTCTCTTTGTTTAAGTGCAAAGAAGAACAACTAGGCCTACATTATTAAGATTTTTACAGGTGATGAACTATCACAACCTGAATTTTCTTGCAAAACCTGTGCAATTTCAACAACATATCATGTCTCTTATGTAATTTTCACACTTTGCAAATATTCCACAGGCCGGACTGGACCCTCTGGGCCGGTTTTGGCCCACAGGCCGCATGTTTGACTCTCCTGGTCTAATCCATATCCTTTATGGGTCAAAGTGACATTCTCCAGACCATTTATTGACTAAAATACATGAGCAGAGACGCCACAAAGTCAATACTCCTGGGTTGGCGACGTCTATACTACACTCAGAGGAAACTTGTCCTATATCTTATTTGTACATGTATGTATTTATCTTCATCAATAAAGTATTCTGATTCTGATCCGAGTGGATTAACTTTCCACATCCAGCTTTGCTCCACAGCCTCCTCATCAGATCGAGGTACAACAGGTTCATATATTAATCATATTATTCTACTCCAAACAAGTAAAACTAATAATCTCTGATAATCTGAGACGTCTGTGGCGTTTCTGTCTGAGAGTTTTCGAGGCTGCTGAGTCCTGACATCAGGCCACGGTCAGCGAGCCACCGGCCTCACAGCTGAAATCAGAGCTTGGTAACGTGAAGCGCTGCCTTTCAGCAGCCGGCGACCGACACCGCCGTTAAACAACAGACTCAGATCTGAGCAAACACACAGGAGTCAGTTACCTGGAGACCGTCGTCCGCTCGGACCTCGGAGCAGACGAGATGGGAAAGTTGACATTTACATTTGCAGACAAGAGAGAAAACCCTCTAGACAAGTGTAACTTTAAATCAATGGGAATCAAGACAGAGCGCCTTGTTTCCACTTTGAGTATATAAACAGTTTTTTCTCTGTGTAACTCAATTCAGCCTGATCTGATCTGTTTTCATTAACGTATTTCAATTTAGTCTGTTCATAAAGGATATCCATCTATATCCATGATTACCTTGTTGAATTATCACTTACAAACAAATCAATAAACACTTTTCACATAGAAATGCAGCAATAAATACATTTTCTTCTGGTTGTGACCACAATACGTTTAAACAAAGACCAAATTATTAAAATGCGACATTACTTGAATGCACATGTTTACCTGTGAATACTTACCCTCCAAACTGACATTACTGTAAATGTGTATTTTGTGTTTCAATCCCTGACATCTTTGTCTCTCAGTATGCTCTTACGTTACGTTACTAACTTATTTCATTACAAAGAAAAAGATGAATTACAAAAATCATAAGACCCAAGACAACAATTTTGCTCTGTGCAAAAGAAGAAAAAGAAAAAAGAACATATTAAAGAGGAGCAGCACACAGCTTAGGATCTTTATGATGTTTTATTACAGCACAATTTTTTGTGTTGTAAAATGGCTGTGTAGCTAGGAATTAAAGGAGAAGTACAAAATGGAAAATTACAGACAGTTCTAGTATAATTCGTTTAAATCCCTATTGTGTTTATTTCCTAAAACCACATCTAGGAAAACATTATTTCCCTGCCTTCTTTGGAAACATGGTCAGAAAAAAAATATAATAAAAGAAAAGAAAAAAAAAATTAAAAAGGCAAAAAAAAAGAAAAAATATGAAGCTTCATTTCAAGTCACTCTCACGATGGAGGGGAATCTGAAAGGGCCGCTGGATGAAACATTTACAGCCTGATTAAAAATGTTATCACCTACCCAATCAGGTAGCCCTTTTTAAATTATTATTTTTTATTTTTTTATTTTTATGTTTTCACACACAGTTTCTACCAACAGTGGCGCACAGGAAGGGCAGGAACTACTAAGATGTATTAGTTCTTAACGATGATAACTGCTGCTCCACTATAATTTTCCTATTTAAAGCAGGCTATAAGCAAATTACATAGAATTGACCTCAAAACCACAACACGAGTACATTCGAGAGAGAACAGCTGCATCGTTGCAGGGCCCTGCCAGAGTTTCCCTTCTCAGTGAAGAGTGATCCCTTTCCTCACCGGCCCAGTTTTAGCTCGAACTCCTTGAAATCGTCTTCGTAACAAACACCACAACAGCAGCAGAGTGTTTGTCGAGAGGGATTGTGAGGAAACAGCATTTACTTTTTTTTTTTTTTCTTTTTTTTAGGATTGTGGTCTACCAGGACATCAGGTAAGGCTCGATAGTCGCAGTTTTCCCACCAACTCCTCATATGATTTACCGTGTACCATTGTACAAGTGTGAAACTGGGCCCGAGTGTGTGTTACTGTGCAAATAGTTGTGTCAGCCTGGACACAGACAGTTACAGTAGTTCTGGTGTCTTGAAGCACATGACAAATTCCTGCTCAGGACCTCAAGGAAAAACAAGATATATTAAAAAAAAAAAAAAAAAAATACAGGGTTTTAACACTGATAAGTGAAAGGGAAATCCTTGCTTTCTTCTTCCTTGTTTTTTTTTTTTTTTTTTTTAACATTCATGATAATTTAAACTAAAAAAAAAAAAAAAAACTGCAATTATCACGGACCCAAAAAATAGATAGAGAGAGAGAGAGAGAGAGAGAGAGAGAGAGACAGAGAGAAAACGCTGCAGTTACGTCATTTCCGACAATGAAAACTCTTCCTCAGCTTCGTTATGTACAAGATTTAAACAGACCGTGTGACATGAGGACAAAAGTTCATGTAATTTTTAAAATGAAATAAAATTTGACCACTTGTGGTGAAATTGCCGCCACACTCTGACATCACAGAGCAACACGACATGAATCATATATATCAAAAATGGGGGGGTGGGAGGGGAGGGGTGGGCGGGGGAGGAAGAAGGGAGGAAGGGGAGAACGACAACCACACACACTCACTTAGGCAGGTTATGCTGTAAATTTACAGTAATGACACCTATAGTCCTGTAAGCCAAAAATCTCTATTTTAGATTGCTGAACATTAGGGTAGCTCTCTATAAAAAAATCTTCTTTTTTTTTTTTTCTCTTTTCTTCTTCCATGTCTTTTTGTCCCACCCCGACAACACTAAGCATATGGCTTAAATATTTGTAAAACTATATAAGTCCAATGTGGGAATAAAGAGTCTGTGCCTTCTCAGTCTGGCTTTGCTGAGATGATCCTGGAGACAGAGACGTCCGACTCCGCTGTGGAGCTGCACATGGCCGAGTGTGTGTGTGTGTGTGTGTGTGTGTGTGTAAGAGTTTGTAAGTGTGTGTGTGTGTACAAATGTTGAGGGTGAAAAGGAAAATCCACATCGAGAGAATTACTTTATAGGTGGTCAGACTGAAATTCTTGCCCACGGTTTTTTTTTCTCTCTTCTTTTTTTTTCTCCTTTCCATTTTTTCTGAGTTAGCGTTACGCCACCGTCTCCTCTTCCTTCCTTTTTTCCTTTTTATAAACGTCTGAAACAAGAAAAAAGATCCGTAATCGAGCACCTCGTCGTAGCCGTCGTCCTTTTTCGGGCTTTCAGCAGGGCCGCCAGTGTAAACATGATCCCCCCTCTTTCAGTGAGCTCAGAATACCGCCTCGACAGACAGACAGGCAGGCGGACAGGCGGACAATGGGGGGGGGAGTGGAGAAAAGAAAAAGTCCTGATGACAACAACAACATCTACAATAACGACATCAACATCGACAACAGCAAAAGCAACAAAAAATAAAATAAAACCAAAATAAAAGACGACAAATAACGATGGCCGTAGTCGTGGAGATATGCGGGTTTAAAAGGGGAAGGGGGTGAAAACAAAATAAAAAATGGAAAAAACACTGACTGACAGCGACTGTTCAGGAGCAGTTAGGGCAGTATGGATTCCTTAGTGCAATGAAGGCCAGAGCGGCGGCCGGCCGGCTGTGCAGCCTCCGCGTCCGTTAGCAGGCCGCTCGCTCTGGAAAGGGGGGGCGTGGCCAAGTTCATCGGCGACGAGCTGAACGAGAGCGACAGAGGTCCAACGGGCTTCGTGGCGTCAGCTCTCGCCAGCAGCAGGAGGAGGAAGAAAAACACGGGCAGACATTATGCTTCTAGTCACATAGATCCTCACTCACACACACATCGTCCACACACACTTTTTATACTCTGTAAAACTACGACGGCTAAAGCCCGGGGGGGGGCGAGAGGAAGGGGAGGGGGAGGGAGGAAGAGAGGGGGAGAGAGAAAGAGAAAGAGAAAGAGAGTCCGGTCCAGAATGTTTTTTGTTTTTTTTCTGGAGCAGTCCTGAGCCTCATTTTCGTTTTTAAACTTTGAATAAAAAGTTCTGTAACGTGTGAGCGCCTACGTGTATGAGGACGTCGTGTAAACATCAAAATGTGAGTGGTGACGAACGAGTGCGAGAGATTATTCTGCTAGGCCGTTTGGAGCGCGTGTGTGTGGTGTTTGTTAGGTTCTGTGTGTGTGTGAGTTAACTACGCCTGCCGTGACCAGTTTCTCGTATCGTTTTTGGGGTCATCGCCATCGTCATCATCGTCATCGTCGTCGTCGTTATCGTCTGTAAAAATCGGCGTGTCCGTGTACGTGTCTTCATATGTTTTTGCTGTTTCCTGGTTGAGTCTCTCCACTGTTGCAAATGTACATTCATCCATCGTTTAGGAGGGGCTGCGGGGGGTTTAAAGAGGAGGAGGAGGAGGTGGTGGAGGAGGAGGAGTAAGAGGAGGCGGGCGGGCGGGCGGGGGGGCATGTGTGACGCCGGGGGGCCACACACCAACCGATCCTGAGGCTTTTCCAGTGGTCCGATTAAGACTCTCGCCTCATCAGCGCACTCAATATAACCAGCAGTAGAGGTACTGGAGGGCGCTGTACCACACGTAGCCGGAGACGAACGCCACCGCCTGGATCATGCACAGCCACGCGGGGTCCAGGGTCATCTGCCGGGAAACCGCCTCCTTGTGTGTCCCGTCTTGAAGCGGGAACGACCCTGCACAGAGAGAGAGAGAGAGAGAGAGAGAGAGAGAGAGAGAAAGAGAGAAACATCAGCTCAACAGCATTTTGCTCTTCAGGGGACTTTGCAGAACAGATGTAGTTGAAATGTATTTTAGTTTCGGTTCTACTGGTCACGCCGAGATCTGGGCTCTTGACCGAGGGTGATGTGTTTGTGTTTTAGAGCTGGTTCTCCTTTAAAAGGGATAGTTCAACATTTTGGCAAACTGGCCATAATCCCTATAGTCATAGCAGTAGGTTCGTTACCTTTAATTGTCGGTGCAAGCTATTTTTAGAACGGCGGAGCAGAGCCGCGAGCTGCTCAGAGCTACGCTACGGAGGCTAATGGGATTTCTTGGTTTCCCTCATCAAATACACAATCCAACAACTCCAAAACGCTCTCGTAGACAAGTTGTGACCTGCACATTCACCACGCTATGAGATAATAACAGAACGTTATGAGACAGAGTCGTTTTCAAGGTAAATTCATGCAAAACCACTGATGCGCATTCCTGTCAGGGACAGTTTTTCAGCAAGCAGTCTCTGAATTTACCTCTAAAACAACTCTGTCTCGTAACGTTCTGTTATTATCTCATAGCGTGGTGAATGTGCAGGTCACAACTTGTCCACCAGAGTGTTTTAGAGTTGTTGGATTGTGTATTTGATGAGAGAAACCAAGAAATCCCATGAGCCTCCATAGCGTAGCTCTGAGCAGCTCGCGGCTCTGCTCTGCCGTTCTAAAAATAGCTTGCACCGACAATTAAAGGTAACAAACCTACTGCTATGACTATAGGGATTATGGCAATGGGCCAACTTGCCAAAATGTTGAACTTATCCCTTTAAAGTGCTGACAAAATGATCAGTAGTGTTGTGCACTTGAATTGTTCAGTTGTTGATGAGAATGTTTATGACTGTGGGAATGAATGAGTTTTTATAAATGTTTTTCTTGACCCGGGAGACTGGAAGGAATCTTAATTATTGTGTGTTTTTTATGTATTTATTTAGAACTTTTTATTCAGAGTTGGGACAGAAGATGTGGAGATTTCACTTACAAATACCACCTCTGTTGCTATCTCTCTAGTTTTCCCTCGGCTTTCTCTCAGAAGTTGTAGTAAGTTGTAGTAGAAGTTTAGGATTTACCCTACATATTCATGAAGGGATATTCCCCTGTGAGGGTGTGAATATGTGAGGCAAAAAGTACTCATTTATGTTGTGTAACATCTTCATGTACTCAGAGGCAGTAACATCCATCATGTAGACATTTAGATATCAGTTTAGGGAGGGAGGGTCGGCAGAAACTCAGACAAAATAAACCCACTTTCCATTATCTAATAAGCTCTGGTATGTAGTTAGGTTGTCAATAAGTCATGTTGGCTTGTGTTATATTTCACAAATAATAGCTGTAACAGTAAAAGTTAAAACACAGACAAAGCTGCAGTAACATGAAGGAACAGCGGCGCGTCGATCGTGTGCTGACTGACGCTGCTAATTGGACGATGCTGTGAGGAGACACTGGGATTAAATCATTAACAGTTCGCCAGCAAAGAAAAGCTACTTTTATTATCGTTAACAGGAGGCTGTAACGACGGCGTGTCTCCTAGCAACAGCAGCCCTCAGATGTTAGTCAAACATAGCCAGAGGAAACGCTGCCCGGAGGCTCCGGCTGCGTCTGAAATCACTGCCTGTTTACTTTAAAGCACACAAGAATTTACTACCTGTCATTTTGTCTCTGTGCAAGTCTTTTTTTTTTCTTTCCACGATATGACGCCACAACAGAACGTTTTGAACATGAGAAGATGAGATATTGATTTACTGCTGACCTCTGGAGTTAAATATACTGACTTTTTTTTTTTATTACACAGGGAAATGTAAACAGAAATAGTTATTAGAAGAAAAAAATGAATGAATAAAACTGTCTTGAGGAACTTCATCTTACATATACAGCGGGGAAAATAAGTATTGAACGCGTTAATAGACTTGCATGGTGAGCAGCATAGAGGCCATGGCGGTTAAATACATACTTTTTTTTTTTTAACTGTACCTGCTACTTCCAGGTCTCTCTAAATCTCTGTCAGTGTCCTTGGCTCTTGGACGACTCTCCTTAGGCCAGTTTATGGTGAAATGTTGTTCTTTTCAGTGCTGGATAACGGCACTAACGGATAAAACGGTGCATTCAGACATGTTTGTAACCGATGTCATCAGTTTGTTCTGCAACATACGTTTCTGAAGGTCTCGCCATCATGAGATGCAGATATATTTTCTGAGAAAATGTTGACGCGTTCTGTTCTTATTTTCCCTGCTGTAATTAAAACCAAAAGTAAAGAAAAAGGCTCAATTTTGAATTCATTCCAGTAATGGTATTTTGAGTTTGTGTCTGGTTTTCGTCACAGGGAAATGTAGGAGCGTAATATGTGGAATAGTTGAACTGATGTGTTTATGTTTCAGTTTTGAGTCGAGATGTGCAGAGACAGACCTGTGTCGTAGAAGTGGGCCAGCAGCACTTCCTTCTCCACGAACCTCTGATACAGCCAGTCAGTCAGGGCCTCTGCCTCCACAGGAACCTCTTTTATTGGGTACATCCTGGAGGAAACAGGCAGAGAGGGAGAGCGATGAAACACACACACAGACACACACATACAGAAGAAAAAAAAAAGGATAAGTGAAGTCTCTCTCAGCAGAAACTGTCTGCATTGATCCGTTGTGGAAGCTGCAGACCAGACCCGGGGTTGTCAGCGCTCGTCGTCCCTGAGCTGAGCAGCGCAGCATATTTCAAAACCACAGTCTGAGAGTGTTTTCTGGAGTTTTTTTTGGGGGGGAGGAATCATTATGAGCTTGGTGAGCTCATCAGAAGTGCTGGGAGAGAGAGAGAGAGAGAGAGGGAGGGAGGTGGTGGTGGTGTTGGGGGAGCTGACAGGAGACGACCAGTCTGTAGCTCCACAAAAACGTCCATTATAAGAGCGTGGGACGATGAGTCAGAAAAATTAGATCGAAAAGTGAGAACGAAACAACAGCACTGACCTCGCAGGGCCCAGATATCATTACATCCTTTAAAGGCTTTCAGCAATAAAAAAAAAATCAGGCAGTGTTTTATGTGTGGTGGCCGAGTAAGGTACCAATCAACTTATTGATTAGATTTCTTTTTTAGAGCGTCAGCAAATCACAAATTATAAGGTCAGGTATTATAATACGTTATAATTGTTAGTAACTTGCTGACAATGCCCACATCGATAATGCATTATAAATAGTTATGTGTTATAATTGGCTTATAAACGTGCATAACTATCATTATAAACACTCATAAATTATCATAAGGCTTTATAACAATAAGCATTACTTATTATAGAGCATTATAACTCTATTATAGAACTTGATCTTATAAGCCATTATAAAATGCTCTATGATGCGTTATGCTTATTGTTATAAAGCCTTATGATAATTAATGAGTGTTTATAATGATAGTTATACAGTGCTATAACTGAGATAGGCGTCAAATAAAGTGTTACCAAAATATTATTGAAATTTGGATAGATATGCATGTTTTTAACATGGACATGCATTGCATTAGTGACAGCTAATGGGGATCCAAATAAATAAACATGGACGTTCAACCTTCTGACTTTTATTTAAACTTTTTGTATCTGCTAACACTAATGATATTTTCTAAACTACAGTGGGAATAATAATAGAAATGGGGGGAATAATTGTCGGGTTTTCCAATCATAAATGAGAATCAGAGTGTCTTCTGCTCTGGCTGACATTGTGAAAACAGCAGGAGACTTATAATAATAATAAAAAGGAATAACAAAAAAGGGTCACTAATGATTGCTGATGAAATCTCGTTTCTAGCCAGAAGGGGTCCCCAGTAGGCCGCACTCCCACACAGGCGGCTCCTGGTCACCTTCAAATAGAGGTTACAGTCTCCTCCCTCAGACAAGCATTTCCTCTGTACTCAACATTCGCTCCATATCCCCGACTGGAGTAACAACAGTACATATCTGAGCCCATGAGGAAAGAAGCTCCTGCAAAAAGGGGAAGTAATGAGTGATACAGTATTGATTGGTAAAGTGTTCAATAGGTATTAGAAAGCAGTCTAATGTGGGGGGGGCTTTACTTTGAGATGAGCTACAGGACACTGTATTCTCTTCATCTCCTCAATATAAAAAACACTATTAATACAAAACTGGAAAATAACTAGGAGTTCATCAACGTGTGATTATCGGTGGGATGAATCTGAGCTGAAGGGACTCGTTCAGACAGAAAACTAATCAGCGGCTAAAATGTCGTTATTCACTGCTTATCTTTGGGAGATGTGACAGTAAACTGAATATCTTTGGATTTTTGATGGTTCCCTCGGGAATTTAACAGCCTTTTTTTTTCTCCCCCTGACATTTCAGTAAAGAAATAATGAACTGACGAATAAAGAAAATATCGGTCAGGTTAAGAGATAATGAATATAACCATAAAAAGTACAGAGCTGCAATGAAAATGAACGTATAGCTGTGTAAATGATTGATCCATTAGGCTTTTTTTTTTTTTTCTTTTTGGCGGAAAGAAAGTGAAATATCTGCTGCCTCAAGCATTGATTCATATCTTTGGGCGTTGGATTGTGCATCAGATAAAATAGGGAAAATGAAGACGTCTAATTTTATGGACAAAACCGTAAACTGATTAATTAAAAGAACAGTAAATTAATTCAGCTTCAGCTCTTATTTGCTCATTAGGATGCTCCAAATAAAAATGATTAATATCAAGTATAATCAGAATAAACACACATGATTATTGTCATTGTGTTGAACAGATATTTAATTAAGTTTAACCCTTTAATTATCACTGAGTCATATTTGGATAAGTCAATACCATGTAAGCCATTTTATTCTCACTGAGCCCACACTCTGGGATGTGATTGATGTAAAAAGCTGAGCTACATTAGTTCACATTCTTGGAGGACATTAGTGTAAGATACACAGTCGTCGGTCTCTGGACTGAAACTGTCCCAGTGAGTCAATCAGGAAAAGGCTTGGCCCTTCTTGTTCCACAGATCAGAGGAGCAGCAGCTGATGATTCAACACAGACTTCCGGTTGGGGTTTGTATATTTTAAGCGCATATCTATAGACACTTCTGCTCATTATCCAGCAGTTCAGAGTGTGGGTGTTGCTCTGTGGCAAGTCTGAACAAGGTCCTGTTTTAAGTAGAGCAACTGTTATGTCCCTGGCGGCGCGAAAACCCCTGTTAAACTCCAGATAAAACCGACTAAAATCCAACACTTTCCTCCGTCAAAGGTTCTAATTAAGCTGAATTTTCTGGAGATAAAACGGCGTCTGACCAGCAGCTACACCAGTCGTCCTCCTCCTCCTCTTCCTCCTCCCTCCCTCCCCCCCTGGGTGGCTCAGGCTGCCCAAAACTGGAGCTAAGCTGCCGTGGCCACCTGATAGGGTGATAAGAGGTCGAAAGCAAGACGTTCCACGAAAGCTCTTCCTACTGTGTCTGAGAATATCAGGTGTCTTTGTTCGTTACTGCCAACCATCAACGCTGAGAATAATGGACACCGTCCGTTCTCTATAATAATAAGACTGATACAATAACATGTGGGCAGAGAGCAGCAATTACAGCAAAGGTTAAAATCAACCAAGTCCCCACTGCAACAATGAATAAAATCTGTGTTTTTTTTTCTGTAATTACCTTCTTTGTTAAAGTTATAGGTGGTTATTTGTGGTTTCGGCTGCACATTTCGCTCTCGTCTATTTTCAGGATGGAAATTTGAACATTTTTCCTCCCTCAGTAACTATTAGTGATGGAGGTGTAATTAAATATAATGCATGAATGGACGTGGGATTAAATGCAACACGTGAGCCTTGACGGCGGTTCGCACCTGCTTCAGTATAGGATGCCTTTATAGCTCCTCTCTGCTCTCACAACTGTAACCCGAGAGCTCAGTAATCCTGGCAGAGGAGAAAAGACAAAACTGGCTCGCGCCGCTCGTTTAAGGGCTCTCGCACTCAAGGCCTCGGGTAGCAGGTGGCTACCGCCGTGCTTTCGTGGAGAGCTGAAATATTCATGCGGAAATCAGGATCTTTGCATGTCTGCACAGGCTGCAGAGGTTTGGAGGAGGCGCTGCCGATTCAGATCCGCAGGAAAAGCCCGAACAGCAACGTCTCAGATAGAGAGATGTTGTTCATCTTCAGCCCTTATCAGCTGCTTTTACTGGTTTTATGAGCCCGGTTTCACTAGGGAGAACAATGTCTGTAGATTAACCGCACAAAAAAATCGAAACGGCTTTCAGGAAGTTCACAGGGTTCAAAACACCTGACTCCACAATCAGGACGATAATGATAAGACAGGCCTCGATCTAGTCCTATGGGTCATTTGTATGATCATGGCTGTAAATAAGGGTTATTTTCATTATCAATTGATCTCTGCATCGTTTCGGTGTCGGATTAAACGCGATTATGTGTCAGCAAAAGCTTTAATCACGCGTTATCTAATATCATTAACGACAAAGAAAACAAAATCTCGAATTCTCTCGCCTTCTGGTCTTAATACACCATACAGACAGACACGAGATCGTTAGATAGACACAATCTTACATTACACTTCACTTACTAGCCTGATTAAAAACTAATGACTGTTGAGAAGTGCAATAAAAACAAATATACTTTTAAATAAACCATTACAAATACACACAAACTTTTGATCACTGTGTGTGTGTGTGTGTGTGTGTGTGTGTGTGTGTGTGTGTGTGTGTGTGTGAAGTTTCTCCTCCAGCCGGTGCAGACAGTTGTCTGGACGAGGCGCAGGTGCCAGGACTCCGGCTGCTGATACGTAACGGGGTTGTGCTAAAGTTCAAGCTCTGGCCAACGCCGGCAATTTGGTTTTTGGCTCGCAGAGAGAACAAACAGACTTTGATCAATCAGTTTAACATCTTCTCCTGCGGCGGGGCGAAGAAGAGCTGTTTGCAATGCGTGCATGTGAAATATGGAAACGTCGACTCGCTCCGGTGTGACAGTGCATAGTGGTGATGAAGATGAAGGTGGTGGTGGTGGTAGTGGTGATGATATGCTGGACCGGCTCCACGGCAGCGCTTTCATTTCCACCCTAACCCACTTGGCAGCGGTCGTCCTGTTAACCTGACACCCTGGCGCAGAGACAGACAGTTGGGGGAGAAGCTGCAGGTTCTTCTGTCGATTCCCCTCAACGTCGAGACTTTTACCAGAACTCGACCTGCGCTACATGAAACAGACGGTGTGCGTCCTGACGAGCCGACAGCGTTCCCCCACAGAGCTGTCTGCCACGCCGCGAAGCCCTACGCCAAAAAAAACCCCTCTATAACTAGGGCTGTGATTGGTCAGCTCAGAACGCCATTTCTGGCATTCAGCTTTCCCAGTTTCTCTTTCATGCTATACCATCATTTTTAAATTGTTGGTAGCATTTGTTGTTCCACATGAATCATCTCCAACTCCAGAAACAATCCACTTCAGTTCGGTCGTCATTGTTCGCTGAGCTCAAACAATGAAGCAGAAGATGAACTAAGTTTCACAAATGAAATTAATAGCGTTATGGTAGCTAAATGCACAGCGATGCGTGCTCTAGACACACAACTTCGAATGTTGCGCAGGGCTCCAGACTGCCCCTAAATGGGGGCATTTTGTATCTTAAATTTGAGACAGTGCGGGTAAATTTTTCATCTACTTGCGCATGTGCAACCACTAATTTTGACGCTGGCTAAGCGAACAATGGATGTATATTTTCTCCCTGGTAACCCCCGTGTACCAGAGGCCAATCCTGATTTACAGGATCATGAGGATCATCATCAACGTATTTATCAGTAACAATGTGAAATGGGAATATTTGCTTTGTAAGTTGAATTACGGTGTGCACCCCTAAATTTTCTGATTCCACCCCTAAACTAAAAATCTTAAATCAGGGGCGACTGTGCTTCTAGTAAATAAAGTTAGTCTGGACCCCTGGTGCACGATGACATTGAGGCATCGGCATGGTTAGGCCGTAGAGTTGCCGCAGGAGCATCAACCTGGCTTTAGATGTGATGCTGCAACTTCTGCGGATAGGTTCTGGAAAATAAATGGAGTCAACCTAAAAGATTTTAATTACCAGCAGTCAGAGACAAATTAGCGTTACAAACGGTGTGAATAAGAAGCTCTTGATCCTCAGCATTCACTGCTTTGTTGGAACCATTTAGCTCCTGAACACTTCCTCTCCTTGATCTATTGTTTTCCCTCCAAACTGGGTTGAGAAGCTAATTAAATTTGGACTGTGGCTGGACAAGTCCGTCCACTCAACAAGCCTCTTTGGAGGTTGGCCAGTCATTGTTCGGGGACTCTACGCGGCCCTAAATCTCTCCTCCTGTGAGATCCTGGGAAACAACGAGGTGCTCTGGGAGGCAAGCGCTCGGGCACAAAGTTGCAAAAGGTGAATACTGAGATTAGCGGTCGGTGCGGCTCGGGGAGGAAGAAAATCCCCCCGTCTTTTTTCTAGTTAAGATAAGACTCCTCATCTATGTCCAAAGAGCCTTTAAATCCCAAACTGCTGCCTTTAAGTTCTTTCTCTTGGTTTTCCTCAAGAGCAACGATCAAACGTGTTAAAATATACATGTCTTTGTTTAATTTATGCTCCACTGGATCGATAGCAAAGGAGATCTCCTTGTATAATTTTACTTTTGTGGCCACTGGGGATCCCTAAGTAGACCGCACATGCTGCATTGACTCTTAAGGCCTCTTTGCTCAACAAAACTCAAGGAGTCAAGGAGTGCTTATCTGCAATCAGACAGAAGTTGAGGGACGGTAGGAGCCCGCTTGTTAATTGCTCTATTTAGTCTTTAATCAGTTTCCTCTGTGTTCCAGGAAAAAGGCTGGAGCGGTACAACGGACGTGACTGAACCTCCTCCTTCAGATAGGAAAAAACGGGTTCAGCCAGAGGAGGAAAGGTTGAGGAAACTCCCAAAGTGTCGATACACATGCAGACTTTCCTCCAACATTAAAAACTTACTCAGAGAACTCACAAGACGACTTAATAATCCAGTCCAAAAAACAGGCGGCTCAGAGGGTGAACGTGACGTAAAACGAGGATGTTGTGACACCTAATTTTGTAAGGGCATTAACGGAAATGATTGAACAACTATCATCCTGTTGCATTAATGTACAAAACTCCTCTTTTTGTGCCAGTTAATTAATCTATGAAACACAAGGTTGAGCTGCAGCCAGATGAACGACCGCCATCATCAGTTACTTCTTTTATGACACCTGAGAGATTAAAAAATAAGATTTAAACAATGACAAAGTTTTTAAAAATTAATTTTGATCATGAAGATAAAAAAGGGACAATACTAAATGAATTAAAGGGACAACGAGGAGTCGGACGGACGTCTTGCCAAGAATGTTTTCATTCATCAACAATGAAAGTCAGAGGTTTGAAGACGATCAGATACCGTCGTAGTTCCGACCACAAACGGCGATTCGGCGGCGTTATTCTCATGACCCGCCAGGCAGCGTCCACGAAACCGAAAGTAAGGAAACGCTGGTCGGCTCGCCCAGCATTTCCACCATTAATTAAAATAACAATTAATTAAGAGACAAAACGATATATTTATCGAAAATGGAGCCATTAACAAGTGTGGGTAACACAGATTCACCCACATTAATGTGAGACTTTTTTATAACCAAATACAAACTCCTTGTTGTCCCTTTAACTAATTGTTTGCCTTGGTCTAGTTTACAGGAGCTTCACTTGTAAATCTTTTTTTGGATTTGAACTTGTGACCTGTAAACACTATCAGGTCTTCGTGTCGACGTGGCAGGAGCACACTTTCACCTTGTCACTGTGACCAGATGCTTCTGACAGAGCGAGTGCTGTCGTTGTCATTCAAGGACACGGCAACGAGTTATAGAGTAGTGTGTGTGTGTGGGCGGAGCGGAGGTTAAAAAGGCCTGGCGAGGGACGGAGCATCACGTCATCAGTGCAAAGGTCACAAGTAAAAGGGTCATAAAAGAAAAAAACACTGTCACAAGTGCATGTGGACGATGTGGCCTGAACTGACACACAGCTGTTTGTGAAGGTTCATGTTTGAGGTCAGTTCGGGGTCGTTCCCGCTCCTCTTGCTCTGCTGTCGATGACAAAATGACCCTGACTTCATCTGCAGAAAAGGCCAATCAGAGTGTTCTTTACTGGAGAACGCCGTGGGGTTTTACCGTTATAAAACATAAACTAACAGATGTGCACCTGCTATTCTTGAATGATGAAATGTTTGTATTGTTATGTCAATTGTTTTTATAATTGTTGTGCACCAGTTCAGCCTCTTGGCCTGGACCTCAGAAAGTTTGACAACATATGGGCTGGGAAATAGAAAAAAAAAAAAAATTTCAGATTCATATCGATCTTCATTTGAAAGATTCGATATCAATTCATAAAATCTTTTAATGTGTGTCATTGCACTATAGCACTGTTTACTTCTGGAGTGGGTCATGTTAAATAAATATGCATAAATGTAATGCTTTTCGGTCAAGTTAGGAGACATACGTAGATATGCCCCCTTTCCACAAATTAAAAGAGTTCCCGGGTGTCTTAAAGACATATCTGTGACATGTCCCCTTCAATGTAAACATGAATATTTTTTTATAATACACCAGGTTCAATATTTGTACAATTTGCAACATTAGTTTTGTGAAAATTGGTATTATGACTGAAATATCTCCAAATGAATCAATATCAAATCGAATCGGGACCTTGTGAATCAGTATCAAATCAATTCAGTTAATCAGCAGCGATACCCAGCCCAACTGGGGAATATTATTTAACTTCGTCATGAGGTCATTGGCACCGACCTGAATGATCTCAGCCATTGTTTACCAGGTCAGTGGTCACAACAACTGTCGCCATGCAGAGTTTCAACCCCTGCGATAAGAGAGGAGGAATATCTGAGATCATTTGTCACCTCAGCTGATGGAGTTTTTCCACTATAATTAAAAAATACTGATGGACTCTTACAGCAACAGCGGCTGTGTGTTTATGGATTTATGTCTCCATTTATTATTTTATTCTATGATGCATTGGTTGTGTTGGCTGCTGTTGCTAAGCAGCTTCCCCCTTGGCGACAATAATGACTTTCCAATCTAATTACATTTAGTCTAGGACCAATTTAACTTTCTTTCTTCACAATGTTTCAACCTGTGAACTGGCGACGTCAACTTCTGATACAGATACCAGCGTTTTATTTACTTTTTTTTTCACACTCTGTACAACGCTGCCTCCAACTCACTGGAGTCATTTATGTAAAGTAACAAGACGCTAAAAAACATGTATGACTTCACAGTAACTGGTTTAATATGGATCGGTCATGGACGACACTCAACCTTATAAAGTCAGTATCTTTCAGTTTGCACAAATATCATATCAAGTCATTTTCATTCATTATATTTTTACATTTTCATAACTTTTATTGGTCTAAAGTTGTTTCACCTTTTGCATTTGACTGTCTGATTAGTCAATTAGCCTGAAATTGGCATTAAAAATACTAAATCTTTGTTATTACAAATACAATTTTCTGTGATGATACATCTGAACATTTAGATAAGATTTTTTAAGACCACTTTTATATGGATCATGCACTGCTACTTTTACTGAAGCCAATTAATACTTCTTCTACTCCCTCTAATGGGCTTTGAACCTTTACACCTCTTGAAGATTCTCCATCAAGTGAAGAGGATATAGGTGTTGGATGACTCCCATGATCGGTTTCTATGGCGACACAAGTCGTCTGAAGATCTTAAGCTTTGGGAGAAAAAAAAAAAAAATCCTCTACTCATTCATTATCCCTCGGCACCATCTCTAATTATGAAGGTACTCATTACGCTCGCAGGTAAAACAGAAGCGTGAGGAGGATTATTGATCTCTGGCTGAGGCGTTAAAGGGACCTCAATGAACACAAAATGCCTTTAAAAAAATAAAAATAGCAGAAAATAGTAACATGATGTTTGGAGAATAAAACCTGCCTCAGATATCTTAAGAAGGCAGCTAACTCGACAATTCAGTGTGAGCTTCTTGTGTGAGAATAAGGCCAGGTGTGCAGCGCAAAAGCACACGTGTGATGACCAGGCAGACTGTGACTCCATAAATCATGTCACCTTTCAGATATTTTCAAACAGCAGCTTTCAGAAATGCACACAGCGGCGGAAAAAAAAAAAAAAAAAGGAGAGGAGAGAAGAGGAGAAGGTGCATTTTTAAAAGAAAAGGATTTCAACGTATTTAACACCCACTAGTGCCCTCGCTCGGCCTCTGTACACCCACCTAGCTCTCCCATCTGCCATTCACAGAGGGCTTATGCTGCTGCAGTCTGTGAGGCTGAGATTATATGGAGAGAGGGCAGGAGACACAGCGAGGGAGGGTGGAGCTGAGGGGTGAGGACTGGAGGCAGTGACAGAAAGAGGGAGGTAGAAGGATTAAAAAAAAAAAAAAAAGTGTAGAGCGCTGAACGTGGATTCATCGACAATGTTTATCAAGGTCAGTTCACATAGAGAGCGTCGGGCTCAGGAGTTACACATCGAGATCACGTCGGAGACTGATCAAACGCTTCACGTCTTCTCTTAAATCACAACCACAAAAGGTCCCGGACAGGCTGACAAACACCTACATACGTGGAAGGAAATAAGTAGTCGGTGTTCACAATAATCCAAAAAAAGAAAACCAGAAGGTACAGCATGTTTCAAAACTGAAGCCAACCATCTTCATGCTCTTCTGGTAGTTTCACAGTCTTTGCTCTTCTTCTGGTTGAAGGCCAAGTAAAGAGGAGGTGGAGGCAAAAAAAATACAAAAAAAAAACAAAAAAACAGCAACCACCCAGGAGACACCACAGTAAATGGGTGAAATCACAAGCTGCACAGACAGTCGGTCAGAGAGAGAGCTCTTAGCGCCGGCCTCCACTGCAGATTTAATGTGCTGAATCATCAATAAGGGCCGACGGCTGCCACTGTGCTCGGTGTCACAGCTCCTCGCTCGGCACAGCGAGGTCTGATAACACTCGACCATTTCAGGAGTTTTACCACAAATATTTGTTGGCGTTATTGACTCCAGCGTTAATCCAGCTGGTTATTGAATGGCCCACAACAGGAGGTCGGACACCGCTGAGCGACTGAGAGACACACTGTTGTTTGGCTACTCTGGTGTTGGGACATTCACCTTTCCTTTTTCAAAATTATTTCACATAAACAGGCAGATTTGATAATTTAGCACCTTTATCACTAAATTTACACACTCTAATGTTTCGTTGGACCGCCTTTTCTTTGATTATGGCACACATTCGTTGTGGTATTGTTTCGATAAGCTTCTGCAATGTTACAACAATCTTGTTTTTTTTTAAAGATTTGGTTTCACCAAATGTTTAAAGCAGAAGTAAGCGATATTTTTGTGTTAATATAAGTCTTAAATAGTTATATCTTCCGACAGCAATCACTTACATAGAGTGTTTGGACCGAAACACGGGTCTCTCAGTCACTCTGCTCTGCTCTGAGCCGAGGAGAAAACTTTTCTCGTATCCTACAAGTTTTATCCAATGAGGAGAGAGAACGGCATGAAGGGCTGTGTGTGCAGCCAAGGGATGCGCCTGAATGTGGTGACGTAGGGACGATGACCAATAGATCCATGACGAGGGCGGGAGCTGCTAACTCCATCGGCTGACAAGACGTTATGGTGCGTTCAAGGCAACCCGTAACTCGTGTTTTTCCGACCTGTGAAGTGGTACCAGTTCGATCTGGTACGAGTTCACGGGTCGGAAGTTACGAGTGGCCGTTATAGTGACTTTCACAGGTAAAACAGGTCGGAAAAACACGAGTGGGTTGCCTGGAACGCTATAAAGTCGTAAGTCGTGACTTGAAGCTGTAATTTACGATTTCAAAAGCCTGCCTGGAACGCAGCATTAGCCAAAACGACCGGATCGCTTACTTAAAGTGATCACCGATAACGATCATTCAAGATTTTTTTCTGGCCATATTTCTTCCTTGAAGATGATGGTTCTCCACTATCCTTCCAGTTTTTAATAATGTTTTAATAATGTTGACAGTTCCTAACCCAATTTTACTAGTCTCAGCAATATCCTTATATGTTTTATTTGCTTGATTCACACTTATTACTTTTATCTTTATGATGTATAAAGGCTAATTTGGTGAGTTGGTCAGAAAGCCGCAGTTATAAAACCAGGATTTTAGCAGCTTGAAAAGTACTGCAGGTCAGTTGCTATTTTGAACTTGCTCTGTTATCTGACAACAAAAGCAAGAAAAACCGAAGTGAGAAGAATGTCTTCATAGTGAACAGATAAAGCGCTGAAACCAGCTGACACAAGTCAGAATGCAAATACGATGTGGTCCAGCCATTTGACCTGTTTCTGTCTTCACTATTAAGTGCTTCTCTAAAGAAAATGTCGACTTTATTGCATTTGGAAAAGTACATTGTTCCAAAGCCACATCAGCTTTAGCCATGTGTACACTTTAATAACAAATTCCTCTTTGCGACGCTGTAAACCAGCATCTAATGCAACAGACTCGAAAGAACTTATGGTGCCGTGAAGCGACCTGTTTGTAAAATTCAGAGACTTCCCGTGAGAACAAAATCCTTCGACCTTTCCCTTCTTAAGTAAACCTGTTTTTGTCCTTTTGTGGCATTGAGAAAAGACAAACTTTCTGATAAAACAGGCAGCAGAGTGTGTTGAAACAACCTGGAGCCTGATATTTGCTCTCAAAACACTTCAGGCATTGCTCGGCTCTTCTCAGTCCATTTGTTTAAAGGTATTCTGCATATGTTGTTATTGTAGATGGTACAAATAAAGATAGCTGCGAGCGTTTTTGCTGGACAGGTGAAATCTTTGTTGTCACCTCTGTCACTTGTATCATTCATGTGTTCAATAGTGAACTCTTCACTACACAAATCATACTATCTACAGTGTCTACTATTTTAATACTAGTACGGAGGCTGGTGGAAAAATGCTGCTCTCACTGTAGACACTGTCCCAGACTGACACAGCAGAAACAGTCGGGGGGGTTCGCACGCGCACACACACGCACACACACGCACACTTGTCTAGCTGCCTCCTCTATCTGCATCATATTGCCTGCTCCCCCACGGGCGCATTAATCCTCTTGTTGACTCTGCACCTGTACCGGCACGGATCTAACTTCCCTATGATCGCTGCTGTCGACACAGTCAGGACCGACCGGGAGTGTAGCAGCAGCCGTAGCAGCAGCAGCAGCAGCAGCACGCTACGAACAGGAACAGCTGTGGCTTCAAGCTTAGGTCGGGTGCCTTTCCCGTACGTCCCCGGGATGCAAAGCTGCTGACCGAGCGAGGGAAGCTGATTGTGTCGATGGCTGATTAGAGAGTCCCCGAGGTGGGGTGGGACTAGTGCCTCCTATGCTCGTCTAATTACAGACTTAATGAGTCCTTAGCTTTGGTCCAAGCAGGCAGAGAAGCCTCCTGAGGAAGGGGGAGGCGGCAAGCGAGGGCTCATAAATCACCTTTTACTTTGCCCTATCCCACCCTGCACACAGCAGCACACACACACACACACACACACACACACACACTGACTGACACGTACACATACGAGGTGTGTAAGGAGGTTGGCCGGCGGTGTGAGAGGACGTTGAGGGGTCGAGATGACTCCTACCTAATGACCGGAGGGTACGTCCCTGATGATCTACATTGTCAAAGCAATGCACAGAGGACCTTATTTATGTTGAACCCAGTGAGTCCACAGAAAATAATCTAATCCTGGCCCACCTTCATCATATCCTCGAGTGGACGGAGGGATTAGCATCAGATGGAGGGCAGCGAGAGCAGGGCGACGTGGAGGGGCGATACGTTCTTAGCTTACAGACGACGGGATGGAGATTGTGCACAGTTAAAGGGATAGTTCACCCTAGAATGATATTTCGCTCATTATCTACTCACCCTCATGTTGACTAAGGGCTGGAAGAATTTTCAGAGTCCACCGTCCCTTCTCTTAGTTACAGGGGGTCTCGGCGTAGCAGTGAATTTCAATGCAACGGTTGCAAAGGGACACCAGAGCTCTTCGTAAAAAAACACACACAAAAAAACATCCAAATACCTCCATGATGCTCGTATGTAATGTCCGTCTTGTGCTGAAGCCCCAAATTGCGTAATTGTCCCGAAAAAAAATTAAATAAGTCTATATTTTAAGCTTGTTTGTAGCGGAAGCTTCTCGTCTTCTTCTTCTTCTCCTCTTCCTGGTCCGTCCAAATATCGCGTGATTTGCGCCGGCGTCAGTGCGGTTACTGCGAATCACGCGATATTTGGACGGACCAGGAAGAGGAGAAGAAGAAGAAGACGAGAAGCTTCCGCTACAAACAAGCTTAAAATATAGACTTATTTAATTTTTTTTCGGGACAATTACGCAATTTGGGGCTTCAGCACAAGACGGACATTACATACGAGCATCATGGAGGTATTTGGATGTTTTTTTGTGTGTGTTTTTTTACGAAGAGCTCCGGTGTCCCTTTGCAACCGTTGCATTGAAATGCACTGCTACGCCGAGACCCCCTGTAACTCAGAGAAGGGACGGTGGACTCTGACAATTCTTCCAGCCCTTAGTCAACATGAGGGTGAGTAGATAATGAGCGAAATATCATTCTAGGGTGAACTATCCCTTTAAGTTTAGTTCCTATCCTGTCCTGCAATGAAAAAGTTACCGTCTATGATAATTATATTAATACATTTTATTTATAGGCGCCTTTCAGGACACTCAAGGCCACTGTACAAAAGATAAGATAAAAAAATACATTAAAAAATGAAAAAAATCCTGTTGCCAAAACCTACAAATATTTGACATCAATGACAGAACATGAGTCAGATCTATAAAAACGACACAATTTTCCCAGTGTGACTTCAATCCAATTAATTGCTTTGTCTGTGAGATGTGAAAAATGGCCACAGCGACACCTCAGCAACACGTCTGACCCCCAAAATACACGACAACTGAAGGAGATCATCTTCACATTTGAGAAGCTTAATCCAAGGAATATAAATAAAACTGACAGAAAATATTAAATGACTAACTTTCGTGATCCACTCATTTACTTTTTCATATCTTTAATAACATATTAAGTAAATACTATATATTTGCCAGCAGCTCATGTTGAACTAACCTTTTCCAAAGCTGACAAGAAATAACAATGACTGGAATGTTTTGTCACATGTGAAGGCACGTTGTGACTCTTCACTTCACAGGTGCGTAAAGGTGGATTTTTCTGCGGTGACCTTTTGAGTTTTCAGAAATACACTCTTACACTCTCCCTTTGTCTATGTAAATTCTGGTAAACTGAGCCACATGCATACTGTGGAGTCTGAAAGTCTTTGCGCATCTAAACCCAAGCGACTTGTAACTCCATTATAGATCTGTGATGTGACTCCGTGGTAATACGATTCCTCTCATGAAGCAGATGTATATTTTCTATTTCTATGTTTTTGCTGGGCAGACAGAGACGAGGAGAGGGCGACAACAACACTGAGAACCAGAATGGGTTTATAATGTTTACAGTGATGTAAGTCTGTAACTATTACGTTGTGCTTTTTTCCCACAACTCAATGTGTCGCATTTCCATGTGATGCAGTTTCTTTGCATGAAGGCTGCATAATGAATTTGCATGGCAATAATGGATCTGGTGTTGCCTCTTGTGTGAATGACGAACTGCAGTTGAGAAAACGACGTTGGACCAAACCTCGGATGGAAAAAACGTGAGAGATAAATGTACAGTAGTGACGGGACTTTTTCCATTCTTACCTGTAATGTACATGTGTGACTGTGGCAGGCCTGTAGCCGAAGATCCAGGTCTGGATGTCCATGGGTCTCGCTTTAGGGTAGGCTATGGTCATGTCTATTACCCACTGCAGGCCTTTACGCTTGTTACCTGCCACATTAGAAACACAAACAGGAAGTGAGCTTGGAGGAAGAAGAACACACAGATGGATAACTAGCTTAACTAACCTTTAGCTACACGCCGTATTTCACTTTGACAGTCTTCATGTTTAACTCTAATCACAACGGTTCAAGGGTCAAGATCAGTCTGAAGCACAGCAGCCCTACAGCTGTTAAAGGGATAGTATAACATTTTGGCAAATTCACCTATTGCCATAATCACTATAGTCATCCCTTTAAAGGGATAGTTCAACATTTTGGCAAATTGGCCGATTGAGTAGGTTCATTACCTTTAATCGTCAGTGCAAGCTATTTTTAGAACGGCGGAGCAGAGCGGTGAGCTACGCTACGGAGGCTAATGGGATTTCTTGGTTTCCCTCATCAAACTCATCAAATACACAATCCAACAACTCCAAAACGCTCTCGTGGACAAGTTGTGACCTGCACATTCACCACGCTATGAGATAATAAAGGAACGTTAGAGTTGTTTTAGAGGTTAATTCATGCAAAACCACTGATGCACGTTCCCGTCAGGGGCAGTTTTTCAGCAAGCAGTCTCTGCATTTGCCTTGAAAGCAACTCCAGCCTCCATAGCGTAGCTCTGAGCAGCTCGCGGCTCGGCTCCGCCGTCCTAAAAATAGCTTGCACCGACAAATAAAGGTAACAAACCTACTGCTATGACTATAGGGATTATGGCAATGGGCAAATTTGCCAAAAGTTGAACTATCCCTTTAGAAGATTCAATTCCATCTCTATAGATAGGATTATTGCGACCGACCTGCTCCCCCGTCTTAACGACACGTGTGTGTAACTAGTATGTGTCCCTGGAGACTTTCATATCACAAGCCGTGAAGCCAAATGAAGGTTGGATATCTGCCAAAGCGACTGGTGGAAGACCAGCCGAAGCCCCTGCTTGACAGAAATTGGCTGGAAGCTGCATGTATGAGTCAGTGAAAAGTAGAATCACAGCCTCGTGGTGGTACGTCTCCGCCACTCAGACTGGTCTCAGGCCACATCTCTGCTCACCCAGGAAATCATGTATTATAACAACCATGAGTTAGAAATTAAATAACGGAGCTATGACTACAAAGTGTTTAGACTGACCTTGACCTTTGACATAGAAAATACAAAATAATTTGATTCTGTATGATCTTGGCATTGTTTTTACTTTGATATTTACAGATTTATTTATTTATTTTAAAGTGTTGGATTGAATCCCTTGTGCCCTGACATTCATTTTTGAAATGGATCCAAGGAAAACTAATAATTTTGAAAGAAAATTAAAAATCAGTTCATCCTTGAAATAAAAGATCAAACATTTGCGTCACATGTGAAGTTCTTCAGATACAACTATCACAAGGTCAAAATCATGTTTCCAGAGATCACTGTGACCCATGACAAGCAAAATATTTATGAATATTTATAAATACAACTTGATGTTTAGGGCTACATTTGATTAAACATTCAGGGACATCGTGAAAATATATAGCTGTCCTTGGCATGGAGGTATAAAAACCTTTCATTTGTAAAGCTAATCCTTCAAAACATGTAAATTCACTACCAAATGACAACAATAATCATTGTCATTATTCTAATTTAATTCATTACCTATAATATGCGGAGTGGTTAGGGTCGAACATGGGACAGAGAAGTGGAAAAGGGGGGAGGGAAAGAGGGAGAGAGACAGAGAGAGAGAGAGAGAGAGAGAGAGAGAGAGAGGAAGGCAAGGCACGACAGATGGGAGCGGTAATGCCAGACATGTGATACAGTTTGGGAGTCAGCTGCAGGCCGCATGTGGGCAACTATTTATGTACATTATTCAGCTCTGCACTCACCTGCACATGAGCAGACAAGCATAAAATGAAGAGAGACATGATAAAGCCAACGTTTCTTTTCTACTTTAAACTCCCTGTGTGTTAATAATCAATACCTACAGGACCTTGAAGCAAACATACATGTGTAAAGTGAAGTACGCCGTGTCTTTGACTCTAAGGAGGACGCAGCGACTTTCCATAGTATGCGTCAAGACAGCGATAGTGATCGTGGAAAAAAAGACATGTTTTCTATTTTTCCCTAGAGTAGTCTAGACACGCACCGGGGCCTGTTTATTTCCTGAAATCACAGAGATAAAACTGATAACAACCTCAGCATCCGACGGTGACAGCGATCCGACAGCAAACAAGCTGAGGAGTCGTTTCCTTTAAGGTGAAGCCTGCGCACAAGCTTGTCAAATGTGAAAGAGAAGACAAGAGCAGCATCGGTCGGTGTGTGTGGACGAATCTAAAATTAAGCCGGTGTGAAGCAGTTCAGTGTGTTTGACTGCTTGACTAATGTCCCTGGCCTGATGTTACTGTACAGAGGAGCAGCCCCCACTCGGAGCACACTGGCTCCTTTATGGAGAGTAAACATGCCATGCCTGGCGTGACAAAGCGAAACTACATTTTCTACAAGTGACAAAAGCCCCTTTACATTACACCCTGTCAGGGTCAACGCAGTTAAACCAGAAAGGCTGTTAACCAGTGATTAGTTCAACCCTTTAGCACGCATAAAACACAGGAAATGAGGAGCAGGAGGTGAAGGAGGACGACGGTGATATTAGCAAATTGATGCAAGATTTATAAACACACGATTTATAGCACAGTAGCTGTCGAAGGCTAAATGTCCTTCATCTTCATCCTTATACTTTTACTCTTGTAGTAATTACTGTTGAACACACAATTTAACTGGTTTGACAGCTGAGTTTGTCTATTTCTGTGATTCAAGTCGCCTCGTTACTAAAGCAGAAGTGAGTGATCCGGTCGTTTTCGCTAATGCTGCGTTCCAGGCAGGCTTTTGAAATCGTAAATTACAGCTTCAAGTCACAACTTACGACTTTGTAGCGTTCAAGGCAACCCACTCGTGTTTTTCCGACCTGTTTTACCGGTGAAAGTCACTATAACGGCCACTCGTAACTTCCGACCGGTGAACTCGTACCAGATCGAACTGGTACCACTTCACGGTCGGAAAAATACGAGTTTCCTTGAACGCACCATAACAGTCCTCGTCGCTACGTCACCACATTCACGGCGTTCCTTGGCTGCACACACAGCCCTGCATGCCGTTCTCTCTCCTCATTGGATAAAAACTGTAGGATACGATAAATGTTTTCTCTTCGGCTCAGAGCAGAGCAGAGTGACTGACAGACCCGTGTTTCAGACCAAACACTCTATGTAAGTGATTGCTGTCGGAAGATATAACTATTTAAGACTTATATTAACACAAATATATCACTCACTTCTGCTTTAAAGTTGCAATGATTTGGTTGATTAATCAATTAGTAGACTAACAGAAAAACAACTGGACCTAACTGGACCTTTGCTTAAGTACCGCCAAGTGACTGGGATTTCACAATTTTCTAACATTTTAAAAATGAAACAAAAGGGGCGGGGGGTGAAGAGAAAGGGAAAAATTGATTGATTGATCGATTGGCTGCTGATGTTTTTTTTTTATTTACTGATTAATTTATTCATTCTCTTCTCTTGTTTTGTTCTCTCTCTTTTTTTTTTTTTTTTTTTTTACAATTTATCTCTTATTTAACCGGCTGCTGTGTTGTGTCATGTCTTTATGTTTGCTTTATGTTTGTCACTCACTTGTACTGCACAATAAAAAATAAAAAATAGAAAAAATGAAACATGATACATATTATTATGCACATGTGTATGTGAACTTGTGTGGGTGTATATGCACTTGTGTGCATGGAGGAGTTACAGCACAGACTCAAGGCAGCTCTGCTCTGCAGCCCCTCGTCACTGTTCTACTTCCTCTGGTTCAACCCTAATTTACGATATTGTTTTTATGCTTATCATCATCAAATTTGTTGCCAAAATCTGTTTTAACGGTTTCACCACTGCATCCAATAAAACCTAAAAATACCAGCCTTTATTGTGCGATGAGCTTGTTTTGCAAAGATGTGCAGAAAACCAGACCTCAGAGTGCACACCTCTATTTGCACACTGTGCATCTGTTTTCAGAACCAACTCCAGATAAAAAGGGGGCAGAAAAATAAAATGCAGCTGAGACACAAGCTGCCGCCTCATTCATGCCGGTCTTACAGTGACATGTTAGGCTGTGTGGCAGTGATGGGAATCTATCCCTGTGTGGGGTAATAGGATCCAGATCTGTGTCCAAGTGTGCTGAAAGGCAGCCATCGTCCCCCACCGGGCAAGGCCGGCCAAAAGAACAGGGCCGCGGTCCAAGGTACCGCTGGTGCCCTTTACGCCTGCGACAAACAATACTGTAATAACAGCAGCCGTGGTAATTTAAAATGACATCAGAGAGGCCCTGTCCTTCTGTAAACACTTAGGAGGAAGGAAACACGGTGGCAGATACCTGGCTCTCCATCAGGCCACTCTGCGGGCCAATTACAACACTTCAAGCCCACACCTGTCCCTCCTACAGACTGAACCGTTGGGTAATAGCTGTGCTCTGATTGGTCGTCGCTATGATGCATGTTTACCTGTGGGTTATATGGAGTCTCATTCACACCCTGCATGACTCACAGCTGTGAACTTTGCTTACCCGCTAACTGTGTTTTATAACATGGAAACCTTATCAGTCTTAGCTGCAAAGCTGTTCCTGCAGGCTGTGAAGTTTACCGTCAAACCATCATGTGACCCATGTGCTTTGTATCTGCACTCAGCAGTGTGTTTAGCCCGGGTGACATTGCATGGCTGATACACAGCGGCATACACATTTACATCAAATCCTATTTTCTCCAAGTGGCCCATTTGTCTGTGTGAGTCAGCAAAGCTCTGGGCACCTCTGCAGAGCACCAGGGAGGGTCAGAGGGAGACAGAGCTGTGTCTTTGATCAGCTACACACACATAGACACAGGGTGGTGGTGGTGGTGGAGGGGGACATGATGCTCTTCTGGGTATATATGTGTTGGTGTGTGCGTTTTTTTTTCTCTCTCTTGCCCTAGGTTTTAATGCCATTAGCTAGATTCAAGTGGAAGGACAAGCCCTGCTGCAGCAACCAGCTTCCCCTCCTCCTGAGCTGCAGGAACAGAGGAAAGGACACGTCGGGGACATGAGAGAATGGACTGGAAGTGCAGCAGACAAAAGCAGTGGAAAAAACATCATGTTCAATTAGAAAAACACTAAGACTGACTGACTTCACCTTAACATGTTGAAAAACCCCCCCCTTTGCCGTCAGAGGTTACAAACAAAACCTCTGCGGTCATCAGCGCTTGTCCACGCTGATGAGGTGGTTAAAGACGTTGTGCTAAATTGGCAGAAAAGCCCCCAAAAACACAAATACTGCACACGCTGCACATACTTAAGCACATAAAAAAAACCAGTGCTGTGCTTGTTGTATCTAAATTTTTACGAGGCCAATTAAGAGATACTGCTTTGGTTTGACAGTCCGTCCTACCGAGGGATAAACAGACGGCGTCTTGTTGTTAGTGCTGAGCCTGTCTGACACCGAGCTGTGTTAGCAAACTCGAGGAAAGCTTGAATCCCCTGAACCACGCTCTCAATAATGCTGGCTAAAGTCTCTCTGAATTACTATTAACACAGCACACCCTCAAAATGGATTTTGAAGCGAAGCCAGAGAGGAGTCCGCTGGGTAAACCGAGTGTGCAGTCAGTGATGTGCTCGGGCAAAGGGGGAATTATTCTATCTGAGTTTATGGCCATTTTTAACGCTGTGCTGTTTTGCTGAAGATGTTTTTCAAGAAGGTTTTACTGCGTTATACCCTGAATTTTTACATTAGTTTGACAAAAATTTAATAAAAAAAGCGAGGTTGCAGCTAAGTTGCATTGTGGATTGAATAAAAATGTACACAGCTCGAAAATGAAACATACTATAGGCTAAGACAATGACAAAGTAAACGAATCGATTTGTGACAGAAAAACTAGAAGAAGAAGAAAAAAAAAAAACAATTGTTGACCAAGCCCAGAAAATGAGATGGTAGAATAGAAAAAAAGAAAAGAAAAACTCACTTGTCTTCCCTGTTATTTCTCATTTCTTATTTTGCGAAAAAACATCTTTGAATGAATTGTTACGAACAGTGGCAGATGTTAATCGCAGTGATCTCCGTGCTCATTGGCTGTATTTAGGGCTGGTCTCTAGACAGAAAAAAATACTCTTCAGCAAATCACCACTGGGGTTTCAGGGACCTTGATGCAATTTCTGGCACCTCTGAGCACGTCACCCCTCTCCTCTCCTGGCAATCTTTACCACCAGTCACCTTTCATTTAAAAACAGGACTCCCAGAGGACAGAGTGGACGCAGAGGCGATGATTTAATGTTTTCATGTTTGAAGAGAGAGCTCCATCCCCGTCCCTCTGGATCACATACGGCCACATTTGATCAACATCCATAGCGAACAGTAGCTGGACAAAGACCGAAGTAGAATAAAGAAAAAAGGAAAAAGGGATTTCTATAGGATGTTTGTTTTCATATGTGAACAAACATTCTTATTTATAGCTTGTAAGAAGCTGGTAAAAACAACACACTTGTTTGTAAGACCGTCCTGCTCCAAAGACCACCTCATACCCCCCCGTCCTCCACTTCTGCTATCACCTTTTTATCATTAACCAGTGTTTTATTGATCTTTGGATTGGAAAAAACTAAATCCGAAGAGGAGCAGAGACTTCTCACATTCCTAATGGAGCTGCGTGTCATTTTATAAATAGCTTGTTTATTTTAAAAACACAACATTCAGTGGCATTTCAACCTGGCTGGTTTCCCGTTCTTATCACATATTTGAGCGCCGAGCTGAGCTGAGCCAAAGACACTCAGGGTCACAGTGTTCAGAAGAAGTGAGCTTTCTCCTTGTAGTTTTACTCTCTGATTTGCCAACTTTATATGTGTTCATGTTCATGTTTCTTACCCTGGACCCGAAATTTATAAAACTTGACACGAGTGCCAGGAGAAACAAATCTTCATGGGGTTGTGAGAGAAGCTTTGGTGTAAGTGTTTAGTCACCTGTCTGGTTCGGGGTCCCGGTCTCTGTGCCCACGCTGCCGTTCTCCTGCTGGGCCGACAGGGTTTTCAGGATGACCTGCGTGGCCCCGAGGCGAGGCAACGTGACGTGGGTCAGGTGCGGCAGCGAGTTCTTCTTGGCAAATAACTGGCTGGTTTCCCGTCGCTTACGCAGGAAGCCGCCCTCTGGGAACAGCACTATCCACTTCCTGTCGCGGTTGTGGTAGTACTTGTCTAGGTGATCTTTCAGGTAGACCAGCTGCTTGTCTCTGTGAGCTTTACCCTGTAGGAACAACGGGGAAAAACACAGTCAGCCAAATGTAAAACAACCTCATTTGAAGGTTTTCAGTCTAGATAAAGCCAAATTTTATGTGACAACGATTTCCCCCAGTTTGCAGTGAAATGCTAAATTCATTAACCTGATAAGATGAAGGGTTTGTCAGGAAACAAACAGATGAAAACAAGCGAACACCAATCAGAGGTTATCTGCAGAAACACTGAGGGGCACTCAGAGAAACATTAATGGCACGACTGAAATGGATGCAAAACATGATGGCCTTGACAACATTAAGAGCATTAGCAGTGATGGGATGAGGAGGAGGAGTGGGGATCGATTTCTAGTTAGGTCTGGTCAAAAGCTATTCTAAATGCATTAGCAAAGCTGGGCCGGACCTGTGTGTGTGTGTGTGTGCGTCATGTGAGCACATGCGTGTTTGATCGGTGCCGCTTTTTGTAGTCAAAACTGCTCTCAACACAACAGAAAGTCTGAAAACGATGATGAATTTGCCAAAACAGAAACTACTGAGGAGCCACTTGGAGCTGCAGCTACAGAGAGCGAGAAGCACCAAAATCAGAAATGACCATGAGACTGTTGTTGTGGTTTTACTTCAGCTTTAAGAGCCAAGTGGAGATGTGTACTCCACTGTCAGAGGTGTTTTATATTGGACATGAGGGATGGCTGTATTATTATTATAGTTGGTTTATCCATAACCTAAAGTCTGATGTTAGGCTACATGTTTGTCAAGATAACAGCTTTTTTGCAGCCTCACTCCCACTGGTCAGCAGAGGTACAAATCACCAGAGGCCCCGTGATAGGATATTATCACAATATCACGGTCAAGATATCATATCATTGCAATTTTGAACATTTTGCAAACATCCAGGTATTAATAAACCAACTAAATACGATAAATTAATTAATAACAAATTGTGATATATCATGAATCATGAGCTCTTTCCAGTTTTTTTTAATACAATAAAATTTTCAATCCACTCATCTCATTTTTAATCATTTTTTATACTTGCAAAGTGGGATTGTTAAGCAGACAGACTGACCCACGCAGTCATAAAGGGTACTCTCTTATTCTAGTACTAAAAACTTAAAAGGCATATTTGCAATTTATATAATAAAAGCTCAATACTTGGTGTCTGTGTATTGACACAATATAACCACGACTGGTCAGAGGATAATCATTGAGAACGTTTATGAGATGCAGAGCCGTGTCTACGAATGACCAGTTTTATGTAGCTACTGTATCTGCACAATGCAAAGCTTTTAACATTTTCCCTGCTGCAATTTAACAAAATACAAAACCACCCTGGATTTTCTCTACATCAAAAGCTGTTGATGCTGACTAGGCTGCTATTAAATCTAATTGCTACAACTACTGCTGCATTGCTAATTTCCTCTTGTGAGAACTTGCTCAGGTTAATTAGATGACTGATTGACTCTTTTGGGCCAACAGCTGCTGGTTTGCTGTATTCAGAATAACAGTTATTATAACTTTCTGGACAGTTCTTCTATGTATCCTCTAAAAAAAGTGGAATTAAAGCTTTTTTTTTTTATGTGCGACTGCTGCGTTGTGCTGCGCATAGCGATGCCGGAGACGTGTCTGCCAGCTTGTGAGTGGACGGCAGATGCTTGGGAGGCTGGGGCAGATGCTTGCTGTGCTGTGTGGACGTGTGAAGTATTCTGGGGAGGGATGTCAAGAATGTGCACACTTGAATGCCAGAGGGGATCACGCAGGGAGGAAGATGGCAGAAAATGAGTGAGGCAGCAGCTCAGGCCCCCTCCACTACGGTCCGTCTGGCTGCGAGCAGGCTCGTAGTGCTTCACCCTCGGCACGGCGCCCAATGTGAAATTCCACGGCGAAGCATTTCCATGACCCCGAAAAAATCTAATTCCCCTCTTGCCATCGTGTTTCTGCAACTCAGATAACGTGAAAGGGCGACGTGTGGTGGGTGTTTTTCATTTATCTTCCCACAAAATCGAAAATATGGACAAACATATGTTGTTATTGAAAGAGGCAAACCCTTCGGCGGTGCTGCCCTTTAACGGGAAGTGATGATATTTTTCAACTTTATTTCTCCTGTTTAGCCTCACAGAAAAAAAACATCTACACCATCAAATATTAAATACCAATAAATATTAAACTTTTCCAATGCTTTCACTGTAAAAAATTATGCTTGAGTTCATTCTAAGACATAAAAAAAAAAAGGTTGCCTGGCTACATTATCTTTCTAGTGCAGTGACGTGAACAGCTACAGTATACGTGTGCACCTGCTGCAGTCTGTGGGGCGTTCGTGACTTGAAGGAGCAGCTCCAGTGAGGCTAGTGAGCTAATGCTAACTAGCAGCTGTCTGCAGATATCAGCCTGAGAGCGCAGAGCACAAACAGCAGAGGAAGATGAATCAGCGTCAGCGTACACTCATCTCTGCTCCACCTGCTGATAATTAAAGTGAATGTGCTGTACTGTACTGTAACTTGGTCGAGGGGTGTGACGCTAACAGTCCAAAAGGTCAACAGTATTTTCAGATAGCTGTAACTATGGAAGGCGCTATATGCTGCTTTTACACATATACACAGATTACACAGATTTAAATCCTACAAAACATGTTTCAGTCATGTTATACGTGCTACATTTCTTGGATATTGCAGCAAAAAACTTAAGACAAAAACTTGACTTTTACACCGGAGATACAAATGCACTTGAAATGATTCGTAATGAATGAAATACAATGCATGGAAAGGCTGACCTTCTCCCTAAGACTACAGGCTGAACAGCAAAGTACTGGGTTAGGGTCGTAGGGCTGCCCTGGACCAAAGATTTTCTTGGTCGACCAATAGTCGTCATTTATGGTGATTAGTCAACTAATAAAAATAGGGACCTGCCATGCAGTGTAAAAAACAAAAAAAAAAAAAACCTGACAGTGAGTGAGTGTCACAACTTCCAGTATCTGGACCTTCAAATTAAAAGCCTGATAGCCTTTCATATACAGTTCAGTCATGTTGATTTTGACTTGATTTTGACTTAATTTTGACAAGACACGCTCAAAATGTTTTGTTTTTTCTTCTTGTGACCAATCGACCAATGAAATTTTGGTCGGCTAATGATTGGTCGACTATTTGGGGGCAGCCCTAAAGAGGTGGACTTCATATTCTTTGACGTGTAACACACTGTACCTGTCTGTTCACTTACATTCTCTGTCTAGTTTTGTTCTTTCTTTGTTTTTGTTTTTTTCTTGCTTGTTTTTTTTGTGTTTATTGATGAAAAAAGAACTGAAAACTAAACTAAATAAAAAATAGATCATTTGTCTTGATCTGCCAATGATCAAACAGTTAACCTTGAATATTCCTGGTATTTCCTGACCTCCACGTGTAGGCGCGTGGGGGCAGGCTGCTCCGCTCCAGCCGCCCTCACAGCAACGTGTCAGTCTGACCCAGTGGGGCTGAAAACCCCTCCCACACCACACACACACACACACACCACCGTCCTACCCCTGCTACCCCATGATCATCCTCAGTCTCACCTGTCTGATGAAGAAGTCCCCGTGGATCAAGGACACTATGCCAAAGTTAGTGTACTTAAACACATGGTCCATCAACCACATCATTTTCCGTACCACCTGAAAAAAGGAGGAGAAACACAATTAACATTCCTTCTCTCTCTCTCTCTCTCCCCAAACACACACACACACATATTTCACTCAGTCCCACATCTTCCTGTGAGCAGCAGCACATGACTTTGACTCGGGTGCCAGAGTCCCAAACTGATACTGCCCCCTCCGAGCGCTTCCACCCTCATGACCTGCACCGATGCAGCTTTGGCTTACTGTCCTTTCAGTGCTAAGAGGATAAACTGGGCCAGGGATGCAGTTGTTGAGGCGGATCATGTCATCATCATGTTTGTGCAGTTCAGCTCGGCGACTCCAGTGCAGCGCCAGCCCCAGCCCCGGCCAAACAAACACACATCATCGACGTCACAGCTACACACACACACACGCAGGACAGAAGGCTGCATGTTTACAAGATGTTGTCAAATCAGCATTTTTTTGGAGGTGAGACGTGTCTGGACAGTGCATTTTTCTCCTTTCAACATCATTTCTGCTGCTGACAATCACACACACAACCTTGTCCTGTACGTAACAAATCTACATCTATCTAATAACAAACTGTCGCGGCCTCATGTCACCCTACGGAATTACACACAGAAAATAAATAACATCAGTTTTTATTTTGTCTGTCTGCGTCTGTCTTGCCTTGATATTGTCCGTCTGTGTTCTGTTTTGTAATTGTCCATTGTATGATGTGTTGCTGCGAGGTTTTAAAGTCTCCTGTTGTTTATGTTGTCTAGGAACCTGCCTTGGGACTACGGCTGAAATTTAGCAGTTACGCTAAGTCCGGCGCATTTACACCGATACTTAACGCATCAGTGTTGATGAATGTGCATTGTCCCAACTCAATAAATAAATAAATGAAATGACATTAAATCAGTAATAAACTATACTTATTAATACCTCAGGGTCTGGCTCGAGCTGCTACAGGCCACGGCTGCACACCGGTTGCAGCTCTTGACTTTCAAATACTGAATGATGTAGAAATATGAACTAGAGATATCTAAAAATGCAAATATTCTCTTGCTTATAGTTTTATTACTAAACAAAGCAGGAGTTTCCCCATTCCCCAAAAACCTCCTCAGGGAGAACACAGTAGAAAACACATTGTAGTGTGGATGAGGTGTGTAAAAGCTTCTAAAACCTTTCTATTACTGATGCCTTCACTAACAAAGTCGGGTTCAGCGGAAATCTTTCAATTCTATTTTCTCAGCTTTCTCGAAACCAATTCTCTCTGCAACAGCTTTTTTTATATATTTTATATAGAGACAGTCTTTTCAGAAGCAACTTAAAACCCAGTTCTTCTCTTTGGTTTTTAATTGTGTTTGATCTGTTTGTATTTTCTATGCCTTGAGTTGTGAATAACCTTTTGCTTGTTGCTTGTATGTACATATTATTTTCACTTTGCTGTAAAACCTCTTTAAGCTTTGCTTGTTATGCACCTTGGTGCCCAAACTATTTGCTTTTAAAGGTGCTATATAAACAAATAAACTTAAAACTTAACTTAAACGTATTTGTCAGTGGGTCAAATTTTGTTGATCCTTGTTTGTTTATGTTGCCAGAAAACTGTGTGAAATCTGTAGGTATGTACAGGGTGTCTTCTAACAGTTATATAAAATGTATAAGTATCCTATTGAAACAGAGTATTTCATTTCATTTATTGTTTATTTGTCAAGGACAATGCACATTAATGATCTGTACACATGATGTCATGTAAATATGCCGGATTTAGCTCAAAGCCAATTTCCATCCGTAGTCCTCACATTAAAAGACAGGCAGACATACCATAAATAACAGATAAAAAATACAATAAATAAATATAAATACAAGAGAAGACACAATAATAGCAGCATTTGTACAATAATTGACAATGAAATAAAGTTAGGTACAATAAGAAATAGGAGCTACAGTAGTACTGTATCAGAGTGCTGGTCAAAGTTCATTCATGGGTCGGTCAGTAACTGAATGCATTGGGTGAGTAGAGGGTGTGTTTGCTGATGTATGGATGGATGCCTTGCTGACGTTACCTGCATCATAATCTGCATGGAAGAATGCAAAGCAGGATCTTTACAGTCTGTCGTTGTCTGCCCGACACACTTACATTGACATTTAGTCATTTGAATGCAGCAAACCACAGCTCTGCTTCACTACTTCACTACTGACACCACTGTTCTGAGCTGGAGGTGGATGTCTGTCCTGTTCTACACTAAAAACCTCAAAAAGTCGGTCTGTGAAGGCAAGGCAAGGCAATTTTATTTGTATAGCCCGTTTTTACAAACTGTTTTTCTGGGCTTCACATGGCATCACAACAACATCCTCTGCCCTTAGACCCTCACATCGACTGAGGAAAAACTCCATGGAAAACCCCTTTAACAGGGAAAAATTGGAGAAACCTCAGAGTGAGCAATAGAGGAGGAGTGGACAAAACTACTGAGGATTACAAACGTTTCATTAGAGCAGAACTTGGTAACGAGCAGTGTGAGAGAATTAATTTCATTTGAATTGAAACTTGTTCTTAAAAACACTTTATGTGTAAATATCATTTAACTAAACAAAACGAAGGCCAACCTTTAACAAACATCCTTAAAACAAACTTTTGCTGAGAGGGTTTTTACTGCAATGTGTACCGTTCCTCATGAACTCCTTATTTGAGGCAACTAAGACCAACAGAAAGGCTCAGACAGCAGCCTGTCTAGTAAAAATACAGACTGCAAAAAGCCCTGCAGGCCCGAGCTTCTTCATGGCTTTAATTTACACTGATGTCACCCCAGTTCAACCGTAATGTTGTTGTTATAGTCTTGGGTTTCCTACAAGGGACACAACGAGGCAACACGTCTCTCTCTCTATTCTTACCGTGCCCTTGTCCTGCAGGCACATCATGAGGGTGCACACGTCTCCCGTGGACTGGTGGTTGACGATGACCATGGCTTCTTCCTCAGAGATGGGCCGTACGTCGTCACCCCACTCCGTTACTGCGAGGCAAAATAAAGAGAGAAACTTTTAGTTCAACAGGCTGAGCAAATACGCTTCTGTTAAATGTGAAGTGTGGGGGTTTTCAAAAAAGAAACAACACTTTTGTTTACACTCGGTGTTTGTCACAAAGCCCACAGTGTAAACGTTTGAGGTCTAACCAACACGTTGAGAGCAATTTCATCATGACAAAGGCTGAAATCCTCTGTTTCCTTAAGATTAACACGATATGTGACGTCATCTACAAGATGAATGAAGTGGTCAAACCATGAAGTTGTTCTTTAAAAGACAGAGAGAGTTGGGCCTCTTCATCAGTTTTTATAATGTTTTAACCATGCACATTTGCTAGCTGCTTTTGTTGACATATTATCAACACCAACTGTTGATCAGCGAGACAAGTTAAGACTTTATTTATCCCTAATTAACAAGTAACTGCAGCTAAAGCGAACAAGGTAGAAAAAGATGAGAATAAACTGGTACCGACAGAAATAAGAGAACATTAACATAGTACAAAACACGTATGAAACTATGGTAAATATGTATTTAAAGGGAAGACGACAAAACGCAGACCATGTGCATATGAAAAGTTGTAAATGACAAGGAATAATACACGATAGTGATAATACAGTACTGTACAGAAAAATATAAATAGTAGTGATGGAAAAAAGTGACAGTGACATGAAACTCTGCTACATTTTGCCAAGCTGTTGATGAAGAGTGACGGATGACGAGATGAAGGAGCTGCGGTGGCGTTTCCTCTCGCACCGAGTATTAAATAATATAAAACCATGAGCAGCAGTCTGCACTGTGTTGCCCTTCTCCTCATTAGTCAATGGAGATTTCATCTCTTCCACGGATGCACACTCCAGTCAAAATTTACATTTATCTGCTTCTGTGTCACCCAGGTGTATTTTTCGTTCTATGAAGTATATAAAAAAGAGAAAACTACAAACCCATCTGCTAGAGTGTTTTGAAATAATTTGGAAATCTCTTAACTCCACCTTGACTAGTTGGAGCCAAATCAAAAACCTCCAAAAATGCATTGAACACTATTTTATAAGTTTTGAAAGTTAGTACGCAGAGAAAGTAAAAAGCAAAAACACTCATTTCTGAAGGCGACAAATTTGCTTTGAGCTGCGTTCATAGAGTGAACGTGAGTCTTTGAACACAGCTCAAAGAGAGGAAGCCTAACCATTTAAAATGTATTTATGTGTTACATCCGTTAAAAAGTATCGCTACGCTGCCTACAGACTGTCTGCCTGCTGTCTGATCCACACATCTGCCTTTCAAAGAGGAAAAACTTTATTTCCATCCACCTACCAACTATTATTATTATGCTGTTTTTCTGTTAATGTGGCCCAGTGAGTGTCAGTCCACCTCCAGAGGTGGTCGGGACACGCATCATGTTTAAAGCTGAACTTTCGGTATTTTTTGCAGCGTTTCGTTTAGTCATCACTAAACGTCTGAGGTGAAAAATGAATGGAAAAAAAGTGGTTAAGGGGGGAATGAAAAAGGAGAAGTGAGCTTAAGGAAGCAGGATCACCACCACTCTCACTACTGGTCACTGAGGAAACTATGTGAGGGAAATAAAAGGAACAGTTTGTAATTTTATGAAAGAGCCCAGAGATTTTGTACATGTCGGATCATCTGAGTTTTCATTCATACACTCGACTCTCAGATGTGGTTTTCTGGCACAGCTACGAGGTGTAGGAGGAAATAAACATATCCTAAAATAAACAAGCAATGACAGCTCAGGCTGAATGTCCAACAACTTTTAGTTACTAAAAATCAATGTTGAAAATTATTACATTGATTTTAAGGATATAAATGTTGGCATTTACCCTACATTGTTCCAGAAATGAAATTATTTCATAGGTCGGAAAGTGTTAAAAACAACTTATTTTTTATCTGTGAGCACTTTTATTGCACTCTGGCTAATTAAAGAGCTGTTATTTCATTATTACATCCCGGGGTCGCACAATGATATTTTCTCATCAAGGACAAAATGTACTGAACTACCTTTTCCTACCTTTATATTAGTATTTTAACTATAATCATTTGGGTGTCTGAAGTTGTACTTACGCACTCATTTCTTTGTTCAGGCAGCACTCATTTGTTTTTAGTACAGAACAGGTACAGCAGGTAACAGAAGATTAAAATCTGAATATTTTTAGTGTGAAGACGTAATCATCATCAGCAGCAGCAGCTCTCTGTGTCAACACCTCAACATTAACATCACACTTGTTGGTGTGGGAGCTCCCTCGCTGAAATAACATTTTAGACAAGCAGTAGGTTAAGTTTACAGGAGCTCAGGCTCATTTGCATGTCTACGATCCATAAATAATATTTCCCATATCAGTGAGACAACATAAGGTGTCCATGTGCAGCTGAGAACAGAACCAGGGCTTTGTTCGCTGTCAAAGCGATAAAAATAATACATTGCAAAATATAGCTGCAAGCTGCAGTTCTTTGGCCCAAGTAGAGGCACGTCAAGCAGGGTACACCGCACACACACAGGTACATCGAGGTCTTATCTACCCACAGAACCATTTTGATCAGACTAAATGTTGGAGATATGACTCATTTCCTGTTCTTGTGACTTCACAGCCAGTTTCATATAAATGTCACAGCCAAATTGTTTGGATTAATGAAATTAAAAAGGGAGTTTAAATCAACGATTGGGCGGTCAGTGTTATATCATATATCAGAGCTGGACTGATGATCCAGCTACAACACAAGGTCTGGGTTCAGATGAGAAGAGAAATTCACACTGAACTCTTTGTCAAAATGACGCATGAACACTCATGTATCTGCACAGGGGTGGGTAGGGTGTGAAAAGTGCTTCAACGGTCAGTTAAACCAAAGTCTATGAGAAAGTCAACAAAAAATTCATATTAACAGGCAAAAAACAGCTTTTTCCAACAAGCTCTGTACCTTCACTTTTGGTGCGTCTGAACTGAACTGAAAAGGAGACTCCAGCTGGAAATCTCGCCAAGCTGAACATTGCAATCCAAGACGGCTGCAGAAGTCAAAACGGTAACGCTTTAATTTACAGGCCGTTAATTACGTAATAATGTCAAAAAAAATTACCAATAAATAACAAGTAACTTCGTAGTGTAGAAATAACGATCAATTACATAGTAATGTCATGTTTTTCATAAAGGCAAAAGATTACACTTGCTTTTCATGCTTTTCATTTTTTGGGAAACGCCAGAAGTCTTTGCAATTGACCAACATTTCTGGGGTATTTCTACGCAATCAGTCGTTCTTTCTTGGCTATATTTCTTGGCATTACTATGAAATTGAACGTCATTTCTAGGCTATTTCTAGACATTATGACCGAATCAATTGTTATTTCTTCACATTATCACGTGATTAACAGCCTGTACATTAAAGGGTTACCGTAAAAAAAAAAAACCCATAGTGACATAGTGTTCTGCAGCACTTCTGCCTCATTTATGTCTAATTAAAACGGCTTTGCACACAGTACTGTGCAACTTGTATTTGTGGACATGTTGCCATGGTGTTTGTTCAAACAAACAAACAAACAAACAGCATAATGTACTGTTGTTACATTGCAACTGGTGTTGCCAACAGTGACAACAACAAGAAAGCAACAATGACAAGCTTTAACTGGAACATCGTGAAAATTGGGTTTAAGGCCATCTGAGCTTCAACATCCCACGACTTTTGAGGAGCATTGAACGCAGCATGTGACGGCGAAAGTGTATATAACCTGACCCCTCGTGCTTTTACAAACTGTTCTCCAATCACATACCTGTTTTGACAAATTCACTTTCACGCTATCTCAACTGACATGCCCTCGAGGTCAATGAACCACTGGGACAGTCAGCTCTCCAGACAAACAAAACTCTTGAGTTATCACTGTTTACTGTGGACGGAGTCGCTGGGAGCCATTTCTGATCCTTAAAACAACAATCCAGGAAATGCACCTCATTTTTTTCCATTCATGTCAGTGCTGCTGTGTTTTGAATCTGTGCAAATGTATCTCCATCTACAACATATTTTGAAGCTCACAGACTGTAAGTAGATCCACATTAGCTCATTGGTACTAAAAGGATGTACACTGATGATTGGAGATAATTAAAACGCACCTTTGCCACCACATTGTAAATCTGTGAACTGCTTATAATTCATACTCAGTGTTTCTACTTAACAAATGCTTTCAACCAGACAATGACTACTACCTCTATCAGCACCTACAGGGCTACATCTCCATTGGCCTGTCTGCCCTCTTGTCCCTGATTTACATCGTCAGGCCTCTATTGAGATCATGCAGGCTACTTCACCAACCATTCACCTGTGGCCGATTGTTGACAGGACACACACAGGAGCTGCAACAAAGGAGGAAATGCATCTCATGTGAGATGAGGGGGGGTGACAACAATAGCCCTGCTTGCTTCCTTTGCAATTTAAAAACACACTTGAGCAGCTCTGCATATTAACAGAGAACCAAGGGGGTGAAAGATTGAGCCGGGCTGCAGTTGTTTACTGGGAGTCCCCACAGCTCTGGGAGGGTCTGACCAGCTCCAGCTCTGTGTAATGCAAATGCTGCATCATTCAGGCTTCAGGCTGGGGAGTAAGCAAACCTTTCTTTTCTAGGGAGTCAACATTGGGATTTTCTGGCAGATTAAGGCCTCGTCCACACGAAAAACAGAGCTTCACCAAAAACGATCTTTTTCTTAAACTTAAAAAGACCTTTACTGTCCTCACGGAAATTTGTTTAACACCGTTTCTGTCTGGACGAAACGCCAAAACGATAAAATACTTGTATTGTGGATGAGCTTTAAGATAATTCAGACCCGATTCTACACACTAAGTTTAATGTTGAAACCAACACAGCACCAAGATACAGGGTGTGTCTCGTGCATGACAAAATGCTAAAGATAGATAGATTTCACAATTAGTCAAATGGATAAAGATTTCCACAGAGGGGGAAAAAAGCACCTTAATACATCAGCAGTGGGAATAAGGAGCTGTAGTTCTTATTTCTCAACAAATGAGTTTCCTGTTGCACACAAATGGCATCATGATGCATTGGCAAACGATAAATGTCAGGTTCTGGTGTCGGTCTTTCACAATCAAAGAGCAAGATCACAGTCAAAACAGGGAAAAATTAATCATAGCAGGAGCTGATATGGTAATTCCTCCTCCGACAGCAGCCTCAATAGACCACTTGTTTAAAAAATGTGGAATATTTTTGCCTCGGCACAATAATGTAGTGCAGCCTATGGTCACAGTCATAAGCACGGATGAGTGTGACTGGTTCACCTTGAAGATGAAGAGAAGCAGACTGGGGCAAAAAGTGACGAAGGATTCGTCAGCGCGGCTCTCAACAAGTGTGAAGCTTAAGAGATGAACAACAACACATTAATTAGACTACTGCCAAGAACCTCGCTGTGGGCGATCTGACCCTAGATATCATCATATTCCAAGATGTTTCTGCTGTAACAATAAATCATGTGAGGTGAGTTTCTTCTTCTCCTGAACGTGACTGAAAGAACCATTCGACCCTGATTTGAAAAATCGATTTTTCTTCAACTTGTGATTAATTCAGATGCAAGTCGCCTGAAGGATGAGTCCCTTTCAGTCATGTTTCATCACATACCAAAAAATATGAGGCAACATTTTTGCTTTGTTTACAAATATATATATATATGAATGTCAGGAAAAAAATGTTAATCACCATTAAATCCCATTAAATATGCAGTTATGGGTTGTAATAGTAATGCAACATACTTTCCAGCACACACAAGACATTCAGCTTAGAACAAATTTTGGAGTAACTTTTGACATATTTGCTTGAAACACGATCAAATCTATTATTAGGATTAAGAAATAATAGGCCAAATCGATAAAAACAACCAATAGTTGAAGCTCTGATCTCACCCTGAAGAAGTACAGAGCTGCCTGACTGACTATTATCAGGAGCACCATGACAGGAGATACAGGCCTGTTGATAAGTGAGAATTATCAGTCACTTAATTTCACAAGGTCATCAAAAATAACGTCCCCAACACTAAGTACAAGCCAACTGGTAAGAGACATGACCCACAAGTACATTTTCTAGGAAGCCTTTCAATGATCGTCCCACTCTCTAATCAGATCATCGACAGGAACTGAAAAGTCCTAATTATCTAGGGAGCCGAGGCCAAACGGTTGTAGACTCAGACTTCCTTGAAATGAAAACACTGCTAAAAAACCTTTTGGTGTCAATTCTGTACCTCTCGACTTGGGCAGATTTTACCAAATGCAGCAGGCGTTATATGATAAAGAGGATACATTTACATGAATGTATAGACACCTCCCTGGAGAAAGGTGTTTCAAGAAACCCATCGTATTAATCACTCCAATATGTTTTGTTTTTTTTAAGTTTTCATGACGGTTGCTGCACGATGCTCATATTCCACTAGGAAATCCAACCCCGGGCGATGTGATGCTAGCGATTCAGCATGTTCACAATGAGATTTAGCCACGTAATGCTAACACACACCTCGTTTACTCAGGAGGTTCATTAGCAAATATCGGAGGACACACTCCTTGGCTGCAGGCATTTAACGCAGGAAGCTCCCTCTTGCTTATTATGTTTATTGTATTATATTACAGACACAGATACGACAGCCACTTAAACAGACATTTGAGCTTGTTAATGTAGCCTAGTTGAGTATACACCGAACATGTGATACAAGCAACAACTTGATAATCAGTGTTCATCCTCTGTGTTTTTTAAAATTTTTATTATTGCACATGGACACGTCGTCTCAGCTGTAGCCTGGAGGCTCAGACTGTCTCTGAATCTTTCAACATTACACATCCTCAAAGAGGTTTGAATAAGTGATTCAAAAAGAAAAAGGAGAAGGAGGGGGGGAGAAAGTTGTTGCCATGTTCAATTTAGGCCCGAGTCTCACCTCCCGTCCTCAAGAGAAAAGCAACAATCCTCATGAGGACGAGAATCGAGAGCATATTTCTGGAAAAGTGACACATCTGTGACACCTGGACAGGGGGAGCGTGGGGGCGTACGCACCCTGAAGGCATCGTCATTTCATAAGGAGCGTGCCTCCACGCTCGCCGAAGTCCCCATTGTTGCGCGAGACGGGCATAAATGATATCACAGAGATGGGTCATCTGTCAGATGGAATACATTAGGGAAATTGTCTTTGAGAGATGACACAGTTAGCGTGGCAGGATGACAGCCACACTGCAGGAACAGTGTCTAATCCGGTATCAGTGGTCAGCTAAATGGTGTAGCGCTGACCTTGCTGCCCATCGCTACACCGCTTTCTCCCTCTCCAGAGGAGGAGAGGGATGTGGCGAGGTATCGCAACAGAGGACAGAACGGAGAAGCTTAGTGCTGCAAAAGAAGAGAAAAGAGGCCCCAAGAATATGTATATATTATATATACAGAGGTGGGGAAGGGGAGGATTTTTCATTGATAGTTAAAGCTCTTTGGTTAATGGGTCAACTGGGTGAGGAGTGGGAATTAACGTCAGTCTGCAAGCAAACTGCAAAATGTTGCTCACAGACACATCTTCCTGTTTCTGTGGACTTTGGCAGCCATAACTTACTTTTACAGTAACACTGATCAGTAGTTAGGACTGATTTAGGAGCGTGTTTGTTTGTTTGTCGAACAAGCAGTCAGGTGTAAGTGGCCGAGAACAAAGTCAGGTGGTGATCATGATGAAATCTAAACTATAAAACAGTTTATTTTATAACCCTGTCATAGTTTGCCACTGGTGGATGAGTAACAAGACATTACAGAACCAGAGACCAATTACAAGTTTATTTTTCAACCCTAAATCTCCCACAGAGTTTAATGTTTACTGCAGTCCTTGAGGAAAAAAAAAACACACATCATGCATTTCTGAACAAGAGGTGGGGCTGCGTTCACACACACACACACACAGTTACACAATAGTTTTTAGTATCCGGCCACTCATGAATCTGTAGTTTTGGGGATGTGTTGTAATGAGCGCTTAATTTACATACCCTGCTCTGACTAGACGTGTTTTCTATGTATCTGCTGCTGCCAGACACAACATCACTGTGCTTTTTTATTTTTTTATTTTCTGGTAACTCATTAAATGCACACAGTCAGAAACTGCCAGCCAGAAACCGTGATGATCTGATTTTCCTCCATTTTGTAGAAACTTTAAAGCTACTTCCTGTCGTTAAGTCTTGTAAACAACTCTTTGCTTGGCTTCGGCTGCAATCAAGATGATAGCGACTGTTTCTCACGCAGCTGCTGCTCACAGGGCATCTAAGGATAATTTGCATCAAGTTCAGTACATTTCACCTGTCGTGTTGTCAAGGCAAGTTTCACTTAAACAGCGCCGATTCACAACAAAGTTATCTCAAGGCACTTTACAAACAGAGAAGATGTAAACCTTCTCTTCGTAATAGTATCTAGAAACTCAACACATCCCACCAACAGCAAGTGAATATGGCGACAGTGGCTAAGTGCAGGGCTGCAAATTAAAGTCTCATTTACAATGACCAGCAGCTGTAGCTCTGCCTGTAGTTAAAGAGGATCTATGCAGGATTTGTAGCTCAACTATGCTACATTTTTACCTTAATTAAACAGCTCTGGAGTAATGGGATGGTTTAATAGATGGCTTAACTTGTTATAAGGGACAATGGAGGCTCTCTGCCTTCCATGTGTGTCACTTGTTGCATCTCTTGGCCAAAAACCGGAGCCGCCGCCCCGGTGTCCCAGCTCTCGTCTCTGTGGCACCACGACACAAATGCACCCTGTAATCCGTTTATGACAGATTTAACTATACAAATGTACGTGTTGTAACATCGTATACGATATATAACATTATCTACCGCTCTATTGATTGATTTCTCGCCGGCTTCGTTGTAAACAAATGCACATGGCCGAAAGGAGGGTTAGTAAAACAGCAGAAACTATGGTGGGCGACGTTAACAAGAGATTATGAATTACCGGGTGTGTTGGTGTCACAGTGGCGTAAAGCAGTCCATGTTTCTCACAAGACGAGATCTGTTCTTGACCTGTCCCTGAGACTTGATCTTGTAAGGTTGTTTTTTTTTGTGGTCAAGAGACGCTAGGTGGAAGGCAGAGAGCCTCTATTCTCCCTGTAAGTCATTTAACCATCACAATTACTCTGAAGGTGTTTAATTAAGGTGCAAATCTTGCATAGTTCCTCTTAAATACACATGTGACCAGCCTGTAAGACCAATGCAACCATGCTGTGGAGGCTCAGTGAAGCTGCAACACTCACTGTAAAGAAAATTCACCTGTCTGATAGATAAAACATAGTGTCCCAATCTTACCAACTGTTTCCGACACATTCAACTCTTGGGCCACAAATATCAACCTTGTGGCATTAGAGGAAAAGTCAGAGGGTTTATCAGAGTCAAAGATTAAATCCTTTGGGAACCACGAATACATCTGTACAAAATACCACGGCAATCCATCTAACACAGATGGAAAACAGAGGTGGGTCGACCCCACATCCCCATCTATTGTGGCTAAAAAGAAAAAAAGGGGGCACATTTATCACGAGTTAGGTCTAACAAATCCAATATTGATCAGGCTAAAACGATGACCTAATATAGGCTAGGGGCAGGAGTGTCAGCAACGCTTTTGGTATTGTCCAACAGCATAAACATCTGGAAGTTGAGTATTTATCTGACATGTGAAATAGTTAGTCATGGTCCAACCTCACAGGGACTGGTTAAATTGGGAGAATGAAACGGAGAATGACACCAGGCCAAACCCAGACCGGTTATCTCCATGTAGGTTCAATGGAATAAATTAGGTCCCATGAATTGCCTTTAATTTCCTGCCCTCATTAAAAGCTAAAAGTCAATTTGACCCCCATCCATTCCTCCTAAAAGTTTGTCTAATCAATTACATCACAACACATTAACATTAAAATATGGATTTGCCACATAATGCGTTGCTCATGCACATCAATACCCCACAGTCTTTCTGTACGCCAGGGAGGGAAACATCAGCCTCCACTTATGCAAACATGTTTCAGGGCTTAGGAACAAAAGTGATGTTAATTCCCATTCATGCTATCGCCCTCTCATCTGAACTGAAGCTGCAGGGCCATTACATCACATTGCTTGGCCTCCTTCACTTGTACTACAAGACATGACTGCATTATCACATATGATATACATTTTTGTTGTTGTATTTTAAACCAAAGTCTGTTAAAAATCAAGTAAACCGTTTAAGTGCACACAGCTTTTGCTTTTTCACTGTGAATTATGTCCAAATGTCTGCTTTGGCAGCGTATTCTTATGTTGCCTCTGGACTTTCTTCCTTTACATTGATCACAAAGCCGAGCTCATGGAATATTCATTTAAAATACAAGAAGAAATGCTCGCTTCAAACAGGAGGCTGCCAGACATTAACTCAACGACGACCGAGCCCGCCTAAAGTTGATGATAAACCAAATAAAGAATCATAAAGCTGTAAACTGTCCCAGCCAAACAAGGGCAACAAAGACGACTCAGAACAGCCAGGCGCCCATCAATCAAAGATGATCAGTACACACCCACACAGTCCACAGAATAAGTCCAATCACACTGATAACACTTCTGTGGACGTATCCTGGCTGTGCAGAGGCTTCAAAGAATAAGGGGCAGCTCTGTTTGAGCTTCAGAGTGATATGAACTGATACGATCTTTTACATCTACTCCAGCCCTGCGGTGCGGATTGCCTAGCACACCTGAAATCTGATCGGTCCAAAACATTTACAGGAAAACTGAAATCCAAGTTACACATATACACAGCAACCTGTCCTCGCCTTGGCAGACCTAAAGGACCGAGGATTTGAGTGCAACAATAATAAATTGATTGATGGATGTATGGCTGATACCAGCTTTTACATGACAGTAAACATATCTGAATATCTGAGGGATATTTTGATAAATAAAACAGATTCTAAAGAGCAAAAACTTTTTTCCCCCCCACAATTTTCTGATACTTCATAAACCAAATAATCAATCAGTGCAGGTGTAATTGAAAATGTGAATAATAAGTTGAGCCCTGGGTCAAACAAAAACGATTTTGCTATTGAGACTAACATTGTATTTTGACTAATGTAGTAACTCGGAAAAACAACATGTTGATGCATTATTTTCATTACTGATTCAGCTAATCAATTCATAATTAATTCATTTTCTGCTGGGTGAATAATAAATCTTAAAATATCATAATGTACATGTGAAGTGGAGGAGAGGCTGGAGTTTGCTGCTCTATTCCTGGTGATGAGAAGACGGAGATCTGACGCCTGTAGCATGTTACGGTCATGTGATCTATACATCACGTTCCCAATATGATCAAAGAGCAGGAAACAGAACGTGTAACTAGGAAACAAGTGTTCGGTCTCTCTCTCCAATCTAATAGTCTCCATCTTCGTCCTCCTCACGGGTCCAACAGACCACCCACTCGTTGCACATGCAATGAAAACCTAATCCTGCCGGCTTTAGTGCACCTGTTTGTGCCCACTGTTGTGTGTGTGTGTGTGTCTGATCAGACCTCATGCAGATGCACTGCTTTTGTCAACAACAGGGGAAAGGGGGTCAGGGCCAATGACTATACAAGCAAGTGGCCGCGTAACCGTAATTCCACTTAATACAGTACAAGACTGTTTCTTGGAAATCGTTCATACTTGGGTGGTTTTCTGAGGTGACTTGTGTAACTGTCCAACAAAGAATTTATTTATTTATTTAAATAAATAATTTGAGGATGATTCATATTCGACGCATGTGGCCGACAGTTCTCTGAAACGCTTTTCTCAAATAATTAAGAATGATTCTGCGAAGTGGGTAAACAAACTAATGACCATTAAATTGTTGCACCGGTGCCACAGTGCATCTGCGGTGTCCGTCTGCTGACACAAACTGAATGGACACACGGAAATGGGAGAAAAAAAAAAAGAAAGTGTTGTGTACAGCACTTTAGTCAAAATGTGCTGGTGACTGTAGAAAAGAGGCATCAGCACATCACAAAGCACTGAAACCTGAAGTAAGTGTAGTGGACACACAATCACCTCAGTAATGACGTGCAAGTATGTGATGTCAGCTGACATTATGACGTCAATGACTGATGATGCACAGGGCTCCACACTGACCCTAAACTGGGGCATTTTGCCCCTAATATTTGAGACAGTGCAACCAGTAAATCTGCTGTTGTTGTTTAAAAATACTGGTGAAATGTGGAAGAGACAACTCAAAAAATCTGAAATCTGTCACTACAGGTGGCAGGCCAATGTGTGTGAGGATCACAAATTAAAAGGCAATGTGAATATTTGCTTTGCAAGATGATTTATGACGTGAAACCCATAAATTTCCTGCCTGCACTCCTATAATTTCGAGTTAGGGGCCACTGTGCCGCAAGTAAAAAAAAGGTTAGTCAGAAGCCCTGACACAATAATACACAGTGTGGGTTTGGTTAAAAGGGTGTCACAAACACATGCAACATATTATCATGGCTAGGGTCAACCTCTCTCTTTATCAGTGATTTAGTTATGGATAACTGTATCTGAGGGTTTGTAGTTAATTTGCCTCTCACACGTTAACCTGCCTGCAGAGTGGCTGAAACTAATTACAGCCCATCTTTGATGTTATACCAAGAAAAGAAAAAAATCTCCTCATGAGGCAGGTGGGAGGCAGCCCTCACTTCAGTTTCAGCCAGAGGTCAAGGAACATTTAAAAAGACACGCAGAATACAAACATCTCCCAGAACAGACACACAAACCTTCATGCATAGTAAACCTATGCAGCCAGCAGGTATCAAAGCTAGCAGCTCAGGTTTGCTATATTAGCCATGCCTAGCTCAGCTTACAATCACAAAATCACCATCTGTGTACAAACCAGGAATAACACTCAAATCCACTCCAATCAAGTCAGCTGCTTCGTTAGTAACAGACTGAGCTGAAGCTGAAGACCCCAAGCTCCAGAGTCGGAATAAAATTAATAAATTCATGTTGCTTTAATGACACAAACCAGTTGAGTCATGTTACTAAAAAAAACTAACTTTTCCAACAAGTCATCTCCAGAATTATTGTCTCTTCTGTACAAATTATCCTAATGATGAAAAATACGCCATGTATAATACTGATAACATGATCTATGTCATCTACAAAGCACCATTGTTCTGCCTCTCCAGTGGCGCTGATGCAACATCCTTCATGTCTGATAAGCAATGCTCAGCTTCCAGACTGCATTGTGTCAGGCTGTGAATGCATATTCCCATTTCCATGACACACATCCTGCATTTCTTCAGTGCATGTGCCGGATGAAAGGAGCAGTGAGTCTAAATATTCGTTCTGTCTGGGACAAAAGTTACCTGAGAAAAAATATCTGTCTTTCTGCATGTACGTAAATAAATAAATATGCATGTCATTCATTTCTCAATCAATCTCGTCATCATTGTCTTGATTATTTGAGTAATTGTTTGGCCAAAAAATATGCACAATTTCGACAGACTGAAGATACTGTGAAAAGCTAAAAACATATTGTTAATCTGATAAACTAAGAAAACCAGCAAACTTTGAGATGCCAAATGCAATTTTTTTTGTTGTGCGTTTGTTTACAACTCATTTACCGCAGATGAATAATCAACACATTTTTGCAGCTCTTAAGGAACATGGATTTTTATTGTCTTTAAATCAGTGTGTCTTTTTTAATGAGATGAGGAATCAAAAATAAATAAATAACTGGCAGATAACATCTTAGCTCACAGTGAATCAAGCTACTGCATTTAAATTGAAATGGGGCGGCTGCCAATATCTGAACATGCACAGTGGAATCCAAAAAGTTTAAGACCACTTATCCATTCAAGTGCCTGGGAAAGAGGCCTACAGTACGTATACATACTTAATAATTTACAGCTGTTTCTTGGAAGGAACGGGGGAGAGGACTGTGTACTACAAGTGTGACTGTAAAGGTGTGACCTTGGACAAAACCCAGAGCTTTATTTTTAGGATTCTGAGTGTTGTCCAGACTTGGAGCTCATTCACACGGTGCAGGGAGGGAGCTGGTAGTTACACGGTGCTGTGCCTTGTGAAGCAAAGGTAATGGGGTTAATTTGACTCACTAGCCTTGAAATGCAGGTCACAATACTTGACGCTTGCACGAGCTCCAGGTTTGGTCTACTGCATGCTAACTCTTCGACTAGGGACAGTTTATATAAAGTTATATTTACTCCGGCAAAATGTTTTCTTCTGTGCTTAGTAACTGCTCAGACCTGCGCTACAGTGACAATAAAAACAAACAACCCTGACATGTTTGCACAGAGCAACACAAATAAAAAAAGGAGGACATTCAAATTACTCTGTAATGTCATGTCACTCTTTTTATTTCTTTTATTTGCATCTGTGGCTTCTTTTAAGTTAATTTTAGGGCTTATAACTTTGCACTCACATTCATTCCCCTGTGGCTCCAGTCAGTCAACTTTTTTTTTCTGTACTTCCTCACGAGTCTCATAAAAACTCATATGAAATAATTTGCAGGCAGTGAAGTGATAGTTTTAAAAAACATGCGTAGACTGATACCTCACTGCTCATTAAATAGCTGATGACTGATAATGCACTGTGACTGCAAAATACACATATATTATGCCTGCTCACACTTGACTCACATTAATTTGATCAATTAATTAACTGCTACAGTTTTACATTGTTGTAAAAACGTATCTGTGAATTTAAAAAATAAACAAAATTTGACCATTTCACTACATACAAGTATAAATGTAGCCAAAAGCGCAGCTGGATGTACAAATATATGAATGTCATTAATACAAGAAGCACAAGACTAGTGTGAATTTTCTAAAATACGCTGCTACATCTGATTGTCGCAATTCAACCAGAGTCCTCCTCCACATACTACACCTGGATGGTGTCTCACTTCCAAAACACTCTCACTGGTCTGTAACACATATTACTCAACAAAAGACCAGGTGTTCTATAGGCTGAGAGCTTTGCAATATTAATCAGCGTGCCTTGTTGCGCCCCATGTTCACCACTTCAGCAATTTGTAAGCATTTTGCTCACAGCTCTGTGCAACCAAACACCCCTGACAGCCTGAATCACTTCACCATCCTCAACCAGCCAGTGGAGAGGAATCAACAAATGTGGTATGTTCTCTTTACAGCAAGGGAAAAAAAGCCTTTGTGAATCAAGTATTCAGCTAGACAGCAGCTCATACATTTCTTTTCATTATGTGTTAAGCCTGATTATTCAATTAGAATATGAAATATAAAGAAAGTTCCTGCCACTGTTATACAGAGCCCAAGGCCATGTCTTCACATGTACTGTATGTTGTTTTGCCAAACCACAAACCCAACACACAAAAGATGTAATTTGCTGTCATATCAGACAAGCAGTAAATCATCACACATTTGATAACCTGAAACTACAAAATCTGGCATTTCTCTTGAAAATCAACTGAAACAATCACCAAGTTATCAGAACAGCAGGATTAATAAGTTATTTGTTTGAGCTCTGTGAGTAAAACTCCTTGTTCAGGTGAAAAGGTACCATATGCACCAAAAATACAAATGTGACTATGTATAACTGCATAAATAAATAAAAAACAGCCTCAGCTATGCTTTTCAAGGTGAGGAGGGTTTCACAGCATCACTACAATAGAAGAAAGTAATCTTGCTTCGGATGGAAATGCTCTATTGAAAGTGAAGCCAAAAGCAGCTGTGCCACTTAAGATTCAAAAGAACGACGAGCATTTCTATTCGTTTTCCTTCAACTACCTCATTTTTATGCAACCGTCTGCCCTAACCCTGTCACTGACTTATTTCTAATTCAGGACAAAGAAAAAAACACTTAGTGACAGAGGGCAGTGGGATGGCAACTACACATTTTTTGCCTCAGTGTTCATACAGAGGCCAGCAGTCATCGGCTGGGGGGAAATTAGCCCCAGTTTGTACCACTCATTTATTGACATTTGAGTGTTTTGAAAAAGCACAGACGGTTTTTCAACAGCACTCATCACCATCCTAAAAAACTCCTCTATTCAGCTGGATGAAAAAAACTATGTCTGCTGCACAACAAGATGGATATTTCATCAATTTTTAATGTTGTAACTTTACTCTGTGATCCAGGTAGAAGGAAATGGCATGTCTTTGTTCTTTTTGTGCAAAAAAAAGTAAATACTAATGCATGATTTCACAAGAGATCTGTGACTAATAATAGTAAATTTTACATTTTGGGTTCATGTTGTAGGATTTAAACAGCTATCGTCTTGTTTTGACTAGAAAGCTGCATCATAACTTATTATTGTGCAGCTAACACAACAACACTTTTTCATCCAAATGTTTAGAAGAGTCTGCCCAGAATATCTTCTAAACTGTTGTATAAACAATCTTCTGCTTCATCTTTTTCAGTGAGACGGATGTTTACCTCTGCAATTCTAATGTAAACACATAAAGGACAAACAAACCCCATGGTGCAACTTTACCGCCTTTAGAGCAATTTTGAGCAAAGCTGATGGGAAACATCAGTAAAGCTACTATTATTAAACCAAGTATGGAAATATACATGTCTATGTGCAATCCAGAGCACAATGCACAAATAATACACTATTATCTTACCTGTGTAGCCTGCAATCCAGCCCCAGGACGACACCATGGCCAGCAACCACTTGAACATGATTCCTTCAATGAGCCAGAAAGTGGACCTGTCCCATATTCTCAGCGGCTGGAGGAGCAGCAGGTAGAAGCAGTAGGAAGGGATGGCTACACAGTTGTTGAACAACATAAACACGAAACGGAGCACAGCCTTGAGCAGAACCCAGCCCAGTTTGCCGGCCCCGTCCAAGAGCTGTGCCATCCTGATACACACCGTCTGAAAACACAGAGAGAGAGAGACACAACAGCAGCAGCAGCAGCCGCGGTGGTTGTGGTTAGCATCCCCCGGCTTGTTTGACATAAAGAAGAAGCAAAAAAGAGAGACAACAACACGAGTCATGTGTGTACTTAACATAAGCAGGACTGTAAACAAACTGACTTGCTCTAATCCGCAGAAGAAGCAACCAATGGTAAGACGTGTAAAACACACTCCTGAGAGGGTCTGCTGCCGCGAACCGGTTCAGGGTGAGGCTACTGCACGAAACGTACACGAAAGGCGCGTAGTAGTGGAGGCTATTTTCAGATTATTAAACCATTAAAGGGCTTCATTCGGGGTTTATTACTGCTTGTACTGCCCCGATAGCTAGCCACCCAAGCCTAGTACCAGTACCAGCACCAGTAATACACGGCGAAAGACAAGACACAGCACCATAAAAGGACCAGCCAGTCAGTCAGTCAGCGACGTGGTCATGATGACATGCTGCTAGCTTAGCACCACCAGCAGCAGCAGCACCGTGGGGCTGAGTTAGCAGCATTAACGGGAACAGATGTCATTAAACGTCGTGTGTGTAAAACATTATTGCGAAACATAATAGAGGCAATTCATTCGCTCATTCATAGGCACGCACGGTGTGTTTTTGTTTTATGACACTTGTGCTAAATAAAACCCTCAATATCCGTGTGTGTCTGTGGTAGTCGACCCACCCCTGTGATTTAGTTAAAGTGTTGTTACTCACCCCAATTTAATGTCAGTGAAGCATCCAAGGACAGCAGGCTGGGGGGGTTGGAGGGGACGGGAAATAGGGAGAGAGAGAGACGGGGGGGGGGGGGGGGGGGGGGTGTAGCTAATTGCTGGAGCGAGATAAACTAATATCACGTGTAGCTATATCCTTAAACGGTGGTTAAGTTAGCAATCTCTGCTGCTAGTTGACATGTTTACCCTCTTTAATAACGTGAAATCCAGGCAGAGCGGCGGCGGAAACGTCTGATAACGTTACTACTACTACTACTACAAACCCCGTCATGTAAAAAAAAAAAAAAAAAGAAAGAAAAGAAAAGGAAAGAAAAAAGAAAAAGAAGCCGCAATTGCACCCATTTAGTTATCGTTATCCAGTTGGGGGGGCTTCTGCCTGCTGCTCCGGTAAGGGAGAGAGGGAGGGGGGGCGGGAGAGAGGGAGAGGGGCTGCACGGTGTCTGGACCGTTAGCTCGCTAGCTAGCTAACTCGCTGCTAGCAGGCAGCTGCTGCGCTCAAGCGTCGCTGACTCCATCTCAGTCAGAGACACCGGGATAAATAATCCACCAATGCATCATCGTCTTCTTCATCTTCATCATCATCATCATCCCCGCCACCGCCGCCGCCGCCACCACCACCGCCACCACCACCGGAGCCTCCGCCGCCACCGTCGTCGTCGTCGTTGTGGTTGTCGTCAAGTCGTTAGCTAGCTTAGTAACCGAGCTCCCATTAACGGTTGTTGTAAAGCGCGAGGCGGCGGTTGGTTTTGGTTCGTTCGCTCGCTCGTGCCGGGGGCCTCCTCCTCCTCCTCCTCCTCCTCTTCTTCTTCCTCCTCCTCCTCTTCCTCCTCCTCCTCTCGGTCAACGCTGCTGCTGCTGCTGCTGCTGCTCGTCGTTAGACAAACGCCGCCACACAACGCTACGCACACACGACATGTGCACATCAGATGAGGAGGACACAACAGCAGCGATTTCTCGTTTCTCGGCTAGTGGCATCACCCGTTATCCCTCTCTCTCCCTCTCGCTCTCTCCAGAACCCCGGTGGTTGGTTCACACGGCGTCAACGTGCGGGAAAACAGCGCGCGGACGACGGAAACTGGTCCGACGTTCCTTCAAAATAAAAGCTCCACGAGATAAGCAGGATTAGTCAAATGAGTGAAAGGGTTAAAAAAAAAACTGATGCTCAATAGCTTATCAAAAGTAACTACCGTAATTGTATGTACTAATCATTTACAGTAATGTTATTAATGTGCACTGTCCCTGTTTCAAATAAACTTATTATTAGTAGTAGTAGTATTAGTAGTAGTAGTATTGATATTTTACACTTGTTTGTGGGTTTAGAGTACATGAATAACATTAACGTTTTTATTTTTTTCTCATTTTGTTATTTATGTTATATGTATTTATCCCACCTGTATGGTTGCATTATTTCCAGAAGTTGGAGAAAAACTGTGCCACTGCCTCAAAGTTCAAAGTTCCACAATTTCGCTATATTTGCATTTTACAGTTTTTGAGCTGGGTGTCTGCTTGCTTGCTTTTTCATACCAAATGTTCGACTTAATTAACAATAAAGATTGTTTATATTAATAATCAATATGCCTTTGATGATATTCCACCTATACTGTAAATTCCATAACAAAAATGCAAATTATTCAATAACTACTTGAACATTTCTGTTATCCACTTTGCCTCAATGTGGCATTGGAAAACAAATCTAGAGAGAAATGTACTGTATGTACATTTTTAAAGAACAGTATTCCTCATTAAAATATTGGAAATTTACCAAGCTGTATAATGTTTCATCAAATTCCAGTGTTTAAGCAGAGACATAGGGCAGAGATCACAGCATTCCCAGTATTTTACTGTTGCCAAATGATCAACCTGAATCGGAGTACCTAGTTTTTTATTTTGAAAACCATAAGTGGAAGCTCCATTTTTACTCCCTCTGACTTGATGCTGTGATGCTTCACCTCCAGCCTCTTGCCAGTTAAGTGCGCAGACTCCTTGATGTCAAGTGCTGATGGGTTCAGTCTTCCTGAACAAGAAACTGTCTCTGTAATTTTGTGACTAAATCCTATGACTTCATTTGAAGTCATCTGGACTAATTCCCAGTTGCAAATAGTTTTCAGATTACATCACTATCATCATCATCAGTGTGGGTGTATGAGTTTCACCATCAAAGTCAGTGCAATTACTTGTCTGTTAAATAGAGACATCACAGATGACAGAGTTTGCATCATTATTTTAGTAAGTGAATATGGAGATGTAGGACTAGTTCTCATAACTGTTGGTGAAAACAAAAGAAAAGCATAATATTAAAGGTCAGCACCATGGAAAAACGTAAAAGGTAAATTTATGTAGTGTAAACAGACTAGATGCTGACCATTTAACATTATGATTCAGACAAGTGGGGGTCTGACATCAGAGACTTTAGTGCTCTTCAGACAAAGATGCAGCTGCCCCCTGGTGGTGTTTCTAGCCGACAGTAAAACCAAGGACATGGTACTAAATTGTCCTAGAGATCACTGCAAGCATGAAATATGATCGGATTAAAAATACGAAGAGGAAATTAGAAGCAATTTATACGTTTCTGGTGGGTGATGTTCACCTTCAGGTTATACAGAAGGCCACATATGGGGAATCATATCCTGAATGTCTCCATTATTCTGTGCATGAAAGAATTATACCCAGTGAAACTTGATCTTTTAATCATTCAAAAAACAAATATATTTACATATTCAATTTCTACAAAACAAAAACAGGTCAAGCACAAAAGCTAAGACACATTTTACTAGAAGCGAGAATATGCTCTCTGTGGGGCGGGCTGCTGCTGCTGCTGCTGCTGCTGCTGCTGCTGTTGCTGCTGCTGCTGGGCTGCAGCCTGTTGGAGCTGGTGGCGGAGCTGCTGGGAGTAAGGATCCTCCAGGGATTTGACCGACACCGTCGTCTTGGGCCCCGTCTTCCACTCCGTGCCGCTCTCGTCCACCACGGAGGCCTCGACGGTGACGGTGTGAGTGCCGAGGATGGAGAAATTCAGCAAGAACTGGGTGCTGAAGTAGTCGTTGTGTGGCTCTACCCGCTGCTCGATCTCATTAGTTTTAGTGTCGAGTGGAATCTGAAAGGTAGAAAATATGAGAAGTGTTATTGGCAAAGGAGCAACAACAGAGCTGATGGAGTGTAGTGTAGTGTATATAGGTGTACGAATATCAGATTACAAGCCTGAATACACAAATCAAAGAACAATACACTACAGGAAAATATACTGCACAAAAAGGAGGAGAGGATGTTTTGTACTGAAAAAAAAAAAATCAAAAATCAAAGATGACGGTAAAAAGCCAATGCTCACCTTGTAGTCGGGGCCCGTCTTGCTCTGCAGAACTGAAGTGACATTGAGACAGACAGACTGGATCTTCCTGAAGAGCCCGGGAGTCGTCCCATGCTGCACCACCCCCTCCACTTTTAGCGTCAGCTGCTGGGTGTTCTGCACTGGGATCGGTTCAGTCGGCGTTCGTGGGGATGGAGAGATGGCGAGCTGTGGGAAAAGAGAAAAAAAAAGCACATTGAGATTCAGCTTTGGCATCGACAATGATATTGAAAAGTGTATGTTTTATGTAAAATGTGCTGGTATGATGGAAGTAAGTAAAGTAAGATGTTTCACACCACACAGCCAGCGTGTTCTTTGCCTTAGGATGTCCATATGTTTGTGCTTTTCTAATTAAAGTGGTTATATAATGAGTTACGGTACCTTGATGCTTGTTGACTGAAGCTTTTGGAAGAAATATCTCTGGAAAGACAGCGGGACCTTCAGCAGAGCTATGACAGCGTCACAGAGACAACCTGTGTGCTGGAAAGACACGTAGATAATTCACATTATAGGCAATCTGCTGCAGCTCATTCCTATTTCTAAACAAGTAGATGTCTTGTTGAGATTAAAATATATTATATTCTAATCTCTTCAGGTTGATTCCACCTTTTTAATATTATATAACGATTAATATTAACAACAAGACGGCTGTGAAATGGTCTTAGCATATAGACAATATCCAGTAAAGATGGATATACAGTATATACATTGAGAAACATTTCCAAAACTATCTATTACTAAAGTAAAATCAATTAAAAATGCGCTGATGGGTGTGCCAGAAGAATAACATTACAAATCACAAATACACCACTTTACATAACATTAGCTAACACCAAAACATCTGTCGTTACAACCTCTGGACACCTTGCAGCAAACCTGGAAGCAGAAGTAACGACCAGCAGGTTAATAACTCACCAAGTATGAAACCGGGGGGTGTTTCTTGGTGAGGCCCTCCACTTCCTCCAGCACATGGTTGAAGACAGACATCATCCGTCGCTCGTATTCACTCTCCGTCTGCACCGACCCCAGGGTGCCGTACTCCTGAAAACTAGATTAGAGGAACAGAGGGAGACAATCTGTTAGAGACAAACGTCTGCCAGGAGACTGCCTTCAGGGGAGGAGTGCCATATCAGAGAGCACTTTCAGTACAAAACACTCAAGCATGTGGATACAGTGAAAAGCCTTTCTGAACAAATTAATAGGATGCATTTATTTTCATGACGCTGTTGTCACAGGATTTTATACATACTGCTTGACAAACTCAACAAGATGCACAAAAGGAGATTATTTATCATTCTTTGCCGACAGTCGACCACAAAGAATCTATTTTCACAAATGCCAAAATCAGTGTAAACCTTTACTGACATTTATAAAGAGAAAAGTACATTTTTCTTTCAAAAGCATCACAAAAATTTAAACCAAATCATATTGTTCTGCCTCTCTGGACTCAGCATCTCAGCAGCATCTCTCACCTGGCTGCCTGTGGGTCCAGGATCAAAGCTTCGATCACATGGGAGACAAGCAGACAGCTCTGTTGTTGTCTGGACAGGCAGTTAAGGAGAAATACACTGCAGCAAAGAAAATAAACATTACTGTGCCAGTGTGACTGTGCGTGTGCGTGCATGTTGAAGGATACAGCTCCACATTACGATGGGTGGCATAGTCGGCGTCAAACGAGGCCTGGTGTAAATCAGCGTATCGCGCTGCGAGGCTTCTGAACTCGTCCATGCAAACCTTCATCTGTGGGAAAGAGAAAATATATGTATTTGATACATTTATTAAGGATAGTGAAATAGTCGTCTACTCTGGGTTGTTTTCACACCTACCTTTTTAGTCTGGCAAATTTTATTATTTTTAGATTCATAGCACTGTTTGTTGTTTTCTAAACTTAAATTTCATCTCCATTCCTTTGAATTATTTATACATCATACATATATTTTTCTATTTTATTTTATTCCATTCCATTCCATTCTCCTATTTTATCTGATTTTTTTATCCACTCTCTAGTATTTTCCTCACTGCAAACAGCGTTTCCTCAGTGTTTTAATTTTGGGTGTGTGAATGTGTGTGTGTGTAAATGTCCTCTCTGTTTATGATCTTTTTATCATGTAAAGCACTTTGAGCTACTTCCTGTTAATTGATTGATTGATTTAAAAGGATGGATTTTATAATGTGCCTGTTCTCGCAGGGGAAATCCTGATATGTGCCATTAACCATCTAATTTTCATAGATTTATTTTAGCCCCTGAATAATAATAAGCTAAAAAAATATATATATTTCAGATGCTACCTCAGTGCAAACAGACACAAAATGATGCCAGGTAGCGGTCTGGTAAGAATATGGGGTGCTACAGCATCTATACAACGACTTTACAATGTGACAGCTTTTGGAAAAAAAGGACCTATTCCCTGCAGGGTTACTTCTCTGCAGACACAGTGCCTCACCTGTAATGAGATGCGGCCGCAGCGCTGCAGGTCGTTACCCGAGGTGAGGGCGATGGTGGTGGCGATGGCAGGAGGAGGGCTGGTTTTCAGGCTGTTGCAGGTACAAATGAGCTGCGACAGGGCTTGCAGGGTGTCGATCCGCAGCTTAATGAACTCGCACTGGAACGTAAGGGGGCTCAGAGGAGTGCTGGCAGCCTGGAGGGAGGGATTAATCAGATAATGTGTGCATAATCATGGTTTAATTACCACAGTTAAATAGTTACACAGGCAGCGTTGAGTTGACCTCACAAGATACAGTCAGATACTAGGAGAGAGTTGATCCACTAATAGAGATGCAGCGAAACCAACTTCAATAGCAAAAACTCTCTCCAGACCAGACTATCGGCTGCTTTAAAGGGATAGTTCAACATTTTGGCAAATTGGCCCACTGCCATAATCCCTAGTTTTAGGAGTGGGTTTGTTACCTTTAATTGTCGGTGCAAGCTGTTTTTAGAATGGCGGAGCAGAGCCACGAGCTGCTCAGAGCTACGCTACAGAGGCTAATGGGATTTTTTGGTTTCCCTCATCAAACTCATCAAATACACAATCCAACAACTCCAAAACGCTCTGGTGGACAAGTTGTGACCTGCACATTCACCACGCTATGAGATAATAACAGAACGTTACAAGACAGAGTTGTTTTAGAGGTAAATTCATGCAAAACCGCTGATGCGCGTTGCCTTCAGGGGCAGTTTTTCAGCAATCAGTCTCTGCATTTACCTAGAAAACAACTGAGCAGCTCTGCTCCACCGTTCTAAAAATAGCTTGCACCAACAATTAAAGATAACGAACCTACTGCTAAAACTATAGGGATTATGGCTATGGGCCAATTTGCTAAAATGTTGAACTATCCCTTTAAAGCATCACGCCATTGGTGAAGGTTTTCTGACAGTGAACTGACTGTGAGGGAGGCGATGCCCTTCTGGTAGGAGCGCAGGGCCTCGGCGATGGCGGTCATGGCTCCGCTGTAGTCGCCGTCCTCCACGTGACTCAGGCACTGCTCCGCCTGGGAAAACTCCTTCAGGCTGTTCAGCCAAAAGTAGAAGTGCTCCGACGCCACGCGGGTCCGCAGACTCTGGTACAGCTCGCTGGAGAACTCGTGGCATCCCTACCGATTAACGATGAGCAGTTAAAGAGCAGAACATTGTGATCACAGAAACATCAGATATATGTTTTGTTTTGTTTTTGTTACCATGCGCGAGGCTTGGCGTGCAATGCGGTACACTGTCCAGCCATTAGCAACATTCTCCAGCTGTTGTTTGATGACCGTCTTCACGTCAGCTGACAGAGACGACTGGCTGGCGACAAAAATCACTGTTGCCAAGGAAACCTGGAGCAGAATCAAAGAAACAGGGATGCTATTTACACAGGCAGTGTTGAAATACCAATAAAAGCACCAAAACAATAAAGAATGAATTTAAAGTGACAGTAAAGTCAACTTTTATGAAGAAATTATTATGAAAGCAAATTTGATAATTGTCCTCTAAAGCCGTGTTTCCGTGGTTGACATTTATCATTTTTCTAAAATAGTGACTGGAGCCATCATTATTGGCTAAACTGCAGAAGCTATAAGCTAATTGGCTTTTTTCCCCAATCTCATATGTTTTCATGGGAAATGTGTCATATTTTAATAAAAAGCCACATTTTAATGGTATTGATTCTGACAGTCTATTGACTCTCATTTGTCTTTTTTTTTTATGTATTGCATTACGCCGTTACTACAAACTCAACACTTCCTCTGTACGTGTCAGTGGACAGTCTCTATTAATTTCTTAATCTGGCTTTTATTGTGAAATATTGCACAGGAAGATGGTGTAAAACTCGCTAATGTGCAATGTTCATTGTACAGCGACTTTTGAAATCGCGTATTTGCCTTCAGAACCGTTAATACATTTTCAATGATACAATTAAAAAGGCTATTTTTTATTTCTGCCAAAAACACAATCCCTATTCAGATGTTGTCTAAATGCTGTTGTGGGTCTCTTGTACCTGTGCCTAACAACCTAAAAGCTTTATTTAACTTTTTTCCACAGCAGCTCATGTGTGACTCAAGCTCCGTCTCTCACCAGAAGCTCCTGTTGCTTGTCGGTGGAGGAGTGACTGGCCACTCTGTAGAGGTCCACCAGATCTCCCAGCATACTGTCGCCCAGCACCGGCATGTGAGCTGCGATGGCTGCCAGAGCGTGGCACATGAGGACACGGGAGGAGTCGCAGGACAAGTGGAGCTGGCCGAGCAGGAACTCCACGGCCGATTGGCTGAGATGGGTCCGACTTTTCAGCATCTTAACCAATGAAGTGAGGGCCGTCTGGAGTTGACACAGTAAAAAACAAAGTGGGGAAAGTTGGGTATAACTGCAGAAAGTGTTAATGTAGAGACAGGCTGGTGGGTGGATGGATATTATTTAAGTTGTATAAATTAATCAATCATTTCTCTTTTTACTATTAATATAAATGGGAGACAACGTGCTCAACTCACATGAACAAAAACTGGGTGCTGAATTTCTAATGAGGTGTAAAGTTAAAAAATGTAAGAAACAGCACTCCAAGTTTGAAGATGCAAACTAAAAACTATTGTTTGCCAGATCACACTGAGGAAGGGCTAGACCCAAAACGTCTGTATGGCAAATAAATCTTCAAACTTGGAGTGCTGTTTCTTTCATTTTTTGAACTTTATACCTCATTAGAAATTCAGCACCCAGTTTTTGTTCATGTGAGTTGAACACAAAAAATGTAAACAAAGCTTCAATCATTTTTGTGTCTTTGAAATGCAAAAAGCAAAAATACTAATTATTTAAGGCCAAGCTTTCCAAATGTTAAACATTGCCTAAACACATGCAATGCGATGCCCACTTCATGTGACCGTTACAGCATCAATACCGTATGCTGAACACATTTCGACCGCTGCCAAAAAAAAAAAGTACAGATGCTCAATATCCAGCCTCATTCCAGATGCATTTATTCCAGTGATATCAACTGCCTTGTGGTAATAATGTCTTACTTTGAGAGTGGCCTGGGCACTGGGGCTGCCGTCCTGACTGCAAAGCATCAAGAGGGCCTCCACTCCCAGAACCGTGTCCTGCTCCAGCTGCACAATGTCTGAGGAGGATAATCAAACACACGACACGGCCGCTCAAACACAAGAGCAAACATCAGGCGGGTGAATCTGAAATTAAATCATTTGCATGAGTAGCTGGCATTAGAGTAATCCCTAACCCAGGCCCATTAGATGTTGCCAACCAACAGACCTTTTTCTGGACAGGAAATGGCGATGTTGGTGAGCACTATGACCCCGTGAGCAGCCACTGCCAGGTTACTGTGGTAACAGCATTCTTGCGCCAGTTTAACCAGGTCAGTGAGCCGGGGGGAAACCGAGGAGCTACCTGAGTGATGAGAGGAATACAGATCAGTCCTCCAGTGTTAGTCTTTTCCTTCCCATAAAAACACAAATAAGAGCGGATAGAGCCGAGTAAACACAAACAAACAGCACCTGTGATGTTAGTGAAGTACTGCTTGATGGCGATTGTTCCAGAGAGCGTGGAGAGGACGGCCAGCATCCCCAGCTTCAAGCTGTCGTAAGGGCTGCTCAGTGCACACTCACACAGGGTCTGTAAACACATTCACATCACATATTACTACAGGTTTCTCACTAACTTTTTATTTACTTATTTTTTTATTGTGCAATACCAGTGACAAACATTAAGCAAACATAAAGATATGAGACAGCAACACAGCAAAAAAAGTAAATGGATTGAGATAAATTGTGATAAGGAGCAATACAAGAAAAGAAGAGAAGAGAAAAAATAAGTAAATAAATTAGAAAATAAAAATCAGCATCCAATCGGTCACTCAATTTTCAAATCCCGTCTGAAAACCTACAACCTCCCTTATCCCTAACCACCTCACCCCTTGGCTTTTTCCCTCCATACTCTCCTCACAACCCTCCTCATCTGCCCCCTCCTTCCCTTCCCATCAGCCCCCTCCGCTCTTCAATCTTGCTTTCACCTGTAACTGTCATTGTACCTGTTTGTGTTGTCTTTTGCTTGCCCCCCCATCTGCCACTACCCTTCTCTTGTTTCTCTGTAAGCGTCTTTGGGTTCTTGAAAAGCGCTATACAAGTCTAATTAAATATTATTATTATTATTATTATTATTATCATCAATTTCCCTTCCCCCCTCCTGCCCCTGTCTCTCCCCCTCCCCTCTCAACCCCCCACTCATTATGTTAGGTGACATACAGAACATGAAATGAGACAAAGCAGTAGGGGTCATCTAGGTGTTTGTATGTGTGAGAGAGAGTAATGAGACATCATGGTCATGACCACGCGGTGCACTTTCAACACCCGGGCGTCTACCTGAGTGTTTTCTCTGATCCAAAGATGTGGAGCCTTCTTGGCCAGGTACTTTAGGTCATTGATTGCGAGTCTCTTCACAGCTTTCCTTGGGTCATCTTTCAGGTATTGAAGGAGGAGCTGTAACTGTAAGGATGAGGATTCAACATTAGTCACAATCAATATCAATATCCTTTATTCAACCAGGTAAAAAACTCATTGATTGATCATTGATTGATCATTTCAGTCACAATTTAGTCACGATTACAGTCATACTACAGCAGGTACAGAGGCGTTGTGGTCCCTACTGTACCTGCTTGGGGATGTCGATGAGCGAGGAGGCGGCCAGCTGGGTGAAGGTGTGCAGGGAGACGATGACCATCGGGGTGGAGGGGTAGGAGCTGACGAGGTGCTGCAGCAGCTCTCTGCTGCTGGACGCTAAGCTGGCGTCGTGGTGCATGTGCTGCAGCATGGGAATCAGCTTCAGCTTCAGCTCCACGGGAGTGTCCAAACCTGGGGGAAAAGGTACAGAGTGGATTCAACCTTTGTTAAAGACGGAGTGAACATAACACTCTCCTCTGAACAGAAATTGTCGCTTAGACGATTCACTATGAATTTGGAATAATTAATTTACTGAATGTGATCTCACATCTCCAGTTTTCACTCCACTATTTAGGCTGTATTTATACAGTTTTTTATTTATTCATGTCCAACCCTACCATTTTTGTGTACACACTGCACACCTTACTCCTGTAAACTCCTATCCACCCTCAATCTGTGCAATAGTTTCTTTTCTGCCTTACAACTATCAACAATGTCTGTGTATATATAATTTGTATTCTATTTTTGTGAGTAACTGTATATACTCCTATAACTGTAACTGTATATACTCCTATATAATTGTACAGAATGCCTCTCTCTTTTGTTTAATGTTTTACAGGTTTTATATTTGCATTTTTTTTTTTACCTCGTATGCTACAATGTTTCTGTAACAACCAAATTTCACACGTGTGGGATGAATAAACTGTCTTGTGTGATGTGATTTTACCTTGAATCATCTCACTGAGCTTGTTGCAAATCCCAGCTGCAAAGTCTCTGAAATTCAGGAAAACCAGATGAAATAAATAAAATGAAATTCCTATTATCCAAAACGCCGTCACATGTTTCAACACTGCATTTCATGATTAAGATTAAGATTCCTTTATTTGTCCCACAGTGGGGAAATTTACATTTGTGCAGCAGCAGCAACAAATAGCAACAGGATAAAAGAGAAAAGACAGAATAAAACTAAACTAAAATTAAGTAATGGATTTCCTTACTTTGACTGTGCGGAGAAGCTTGCAGCAGCATATATGGCGGCTTCCACTTCCACGTTGTCATGAGAGTCCAGACTTTGGCGAATCGTGTGGTGGGCGTTCTTCCTCTCTGGGATGATGGAGGCCAAACTACCGAGCATCCTGAACAGAGGGAGCAACAGGGGAAACTGTTTTCAGTCTCAGACAACTGGAAACCAGGACGTTAGCAACTATGTATTTCCCCCCTGACACGAATCCTCTGCCAAAAAACAAAATACAAAGCTTTGATCCATTTTCATTGCACATTACCTCAGTGTGATGGCTCTGGCCACGGGGTCATTGCTGTGAATGACTGAAAACACCCTTTTAACAAACTCGTCCACATTGAGGATCTTCTCCAGGTGTTTCTCACTCTGTTGAGTTACTTTCAGCACACAGAGGCGCAGAAAGTTGTTCCTGTAATCAGAAAAAACCTTCATTAAAAAGATGTTTGTGCCACAGTAAAACCAGCCACACTAATCACATGTTACCAGCAATGAACTGCATTTTCATTTAGTCAACTATAACTTATTACAAATGATTAAACCACAAAATATCTTAAGATTGTTTTCTGAGTCCTTAAAAACAAACATAAGAATGGGAAGTACTCCATTAATTAATTCATTAGATTAAATGCATAAAATCCAGCAGCTGTAACGAGCTGATAGTTTATTGTTTACATGTAGATTTAAGTAAAACGGTCCAATAAACTGTATGCAATAAACTCCATCTTTGTTGAGGGAATAATATTCAATTTGTGTAAAAGCTTTCTGGAAAAGTTTCAATTCAACTTTATTGTTGTTTTGGCTGGTTATGATCTTTATTTCACCTTTTTAAGAGATGTGGCCTCGTAATCAACTGGACTAATGTGAATCTAAATCCACTAAACAGGTAAGTGTTTGCATCAAGATTAAAGTAAAACGGTCAGACACACCAGCCCTGCAATAAACTCCTTCTTTGTTGAGAGCATAATGTTCAATTTGTGTAAAGGTTTTCAACTTTATTGTTATTTTGGAGGCTGGCGGTGATTATCTTTATTCTGCCCTTTTAAGAGATGTGGCCCCATAATAAACTGGACTCATTTTAATTTAAAACCGGCAGGGAGGTGACTGCATAATTGAAGCAGGCATTAAAAATCATAATGTAACTGGGCAGCTGTGGTGTCTGTCAGCAGCACCAGTGTGTTAAAAGCAAGTCAAGGCAAACAGTTTGTCTCAAAGGGCTTTACACAGCATCATTACAACATCCTCTACCCTTAGACCCTCACATCTACTGAGGAAAAACTCCCAAAAAACCCTTTTAACAGGGGGAAAAAATGGAGAAACAACGTGTAATATGGGGAAACATGGAAATGGTTAACAAGAGCTTATGAAGGCAGCTTCATCCCCTCTGAGAAGGCTCCATACCCCAGTCTGAAGATGTCTGCCAGCTTGAGAAAGGCGGAGTTGATGAGGATGGGGAACGGGTACTTCTGGAAGAGTTTGGGGAAGAGCACCACAGCCTCACACTGCTCCCCCAGCTTCCCCGACCGCAGCCCTGCAAAGAAAAAAGCAATTTATCTAGTCACGACAAAGCAAACATACACACACACCTCACATGCTCGGTAACGTTTAGCATAAAACAACAACACCACACACACAAAAACATGGGACTACAAGACAGTGCACAGAGCCCCATGCTAACCGGTTAGCACCGCCGGCTGTAACGCACCTTTGTCCAGCTCCAGCAGCGCGGAGTTGGCGTCCAGCTCCTGTTCTCCATAACAAGCCTCCGATAGGAAAGAACGAGCAGTGGAGAGCGACATTATTGTTCAGTTTTTAATCATTTAATAATAAACCCAGTCGTTGTCTGCGCCCATTGGTCGTCAGGAGGAGGAGTTCATCATGAGGAGGAGAACAGGAAACAGAAGAACCGGTGTACTTCCGGTGTGGAGGGTTTTTTTTGTTTGGCTTTTCACAATAAAATTCTAGCAATATTTTCCACGTTCATTTACTTATTTACACACACAAGTGCAAATTTATAAAAATCGACTCCTAGGTTTTATATGTTTCATAACGAATTTCTTCATTTCATTAAAAAACCCTCAATCTTATGAAAAAGACTATGTTTTTTGTTGTAGTTTTTTTCCCCCTCTTTCCCTGGGCTCTGAAATGTTCCTTTATTGAGTTTCTAAAGACACTAATGCCATGAATGTTTGTACATAACTATTTGTGCAATAATAATAATAAAAATACTTATTTACAACTTTGTGACAATATAAGCACACATTTACATATTTGGGTTATACATATATCTAAGCAAGTGTTGTTTTTGACAATGATCTTTCTTACAAAGCCTATCATCAATGTACAAAATAAGACACAGTGTTAATAGATTGAACCACCCAAAGCAGGTATCATTTTAACGCATCACTAATAGTCACACAATGATATAATATCATCTATCTCCCTGCATAATAACTGTTCATTTGCCTTTATTTATATCAAACACAGCAATTCATTACACAGCTACAATCAAAGTAAAAGAAGAAATTAACTAAAGTAAACAATGCAAAAGCTTATATAGAAATAAATAACTAAAAAAAAGAAATAGAAGAATAATTAAATGAAAAAGAATAAAGCAAAAACAAATAACTAAATTAGACGCAAGATTAGGCCTACATATCATTTAAAGACATTAAACACAGTACATAATGGTAGTTTTAACAGCTTTTTTGTTTTGTAGACAGGAGAAAGTTGAGATATACTGTTCAGGTTCAAACTCTGACTTAAACACCAAGATTTTATTTGTTTTTTTGGTTTTACTTTGAACTTTACAAACTGGCGGCCCAGACAAAGCGGATGTTGTCATGCGCCGCTTTACCGGAAGTCTCCGTTTCCACCAATGGCAGAGCGCGACCAGAGCGCGACGCGGGTTTAGCGGGTGATTCGGTCTCGGAGCCAAAGATCTGTTCGCGGGAAACACAACCAGGCACCAGCAGAAGCAGCAGCGGCAACACAAGGGGGGAAACACACCGGCTAACTTCTTTGGATTATACAAAAATAAGTCCAGATCGTCTTGTGGAGGAGCGCAGCGATGCTTTTCCGCTCTATCGTTGACAGAGGAGTTGGGAAAAGGAGGCAACACGGTGAGACAATGCGTCTGTGTGGAGGGAATGGATCACTGTGCGTTATTGTGCTGCTTTATTCAGCTAAAGATGAGCCCTTAGCTAGGTTAACATACAGAAGAGTGATCTAAATATATCTGTTTCCTGTCTGCATTTACTTTACTCCAACATCGTAGGGTTTAAAAGCTGCATTAAGCATTAAAATAAGCATTTCCTTTGTAAATAAATGAAGAAAAAAAAGTCTGTTGATTTCCTAGGACGTGTAAAAATGTGGAGGGGAGTTTCAGGGGTAAACTGGGTGCTGCTAAGTTTCATGCATACGTTTAACTTTTTCTCAGAAGCAGCTCCCTTTAACACAATGTATAATCATGGATTGTGCATTACAGTTTTGATCATGTCATTAAAATTGATAATATATATAGAGAGATCTCATCTTGGCCTTAATAACCCGGCTCCTGTGACTTAAATTGCAATCTCATGCAATTTACGTTTGTAGTCATTTTTAGTTACCCTGGTGGCAATTTTATAAAGGATATAAGGAAACAGACAATTCTCACAGTTCAAATATGCAAACAGATGATTTAGTTTAACCCACAGTCTAAATCCAAAAGACAGTCAGTACAACCAGGTATGACCAAGAGCAACCATCAAATCCTCACATTTGTGAAACCAAGAAGTGGAGAAGAATTTTTGGTAGTTTACATAGGTAATAGGCAATAGGTAAAGCGATTTTTTTTTTTGCAAACTAACAAGTAGCAGGGGAAGGAATTGGTTTATGTTAACAAACGAGTCAGAGAATGTAAAGTTAACATTATAATATACTATATAATATACATTGAAAGCCTGTATTTTGAGGAAATGCAGTGACATGGTTGATTAGGGTTTTGTTTTATTTTGAAAGGTAACTCATGTAGGTACAAAATGGAGGGGTGTGTTGGCCTGCTGCAAATTTTATTGTAATCTTAGAAGATTTGCTTTGTTGACTAATGGATTTTGAAAGAGTGACAGATTATAGAAGATTTGAGATTTTGGTTTTTGCATTTCTGGTTAAATTAATGAAATAAACATGTAGCTACATATTAAGAATGATATATTCAATTGTGCACTCTTACATAACTGGAATATTTTAGTTGATCCCAAGCTTTAAAGACCAATAAAAGTGCAAAATCTCACCTAACTTACTGCTGTTTTCTCCACAGCCCTCCCTGCAGACTCTTGGTCCAGGTATCCTCTGAGCTCCCTGCTGCAGGGCTACCAGTGTGTTCGACACGATGAGCACATCTCCTACGGGAACCTGGGAGACTCGGTGCCACCGTTTGGATTGTCTTTCTCCTCTGGTAACGCACCTGGCTGCATTTCATCACTAGATATTAAAGCACATTGGAGCCGGTGGCTGTTTATCATTTACCCTCCTCCTCTCTCATCTCCCTCTGTAGCCGGAAACCTGCAGAACATCTTGGCAGCAGCTAATGAGGAAGGCATTGTGAGGATCTACAACACGGAGAGCAGAGAAAACCCGCTCCTCAAAGGTATGTGTGACACTCCTTTGTTCTCAGATGTTTTTGTGTGTGTTATCAGGAAATGTCAGTGGCTCATCATGGTATGTGAACTTTACAGAGTGGCTGGCGCATGAGAATGCAGTCTTTGACATCGCCTGGGTGCCAGGAGAGCCTCAGTTGGTGAGTATACATTAATTAGTTATGGTTAGTCCAACGTGAATCAGGATGAGCCAGAGGCATCCTTTAAATTCTGTCTTTATACATGTTTATTGGCAGGATTTAATGTAATCTAGTGTCTTTTTATCGATATTTAAGACTAGGGATGTCACGATTGCTTGTTTTCATAATAAATCGCGGTATTAAACGCCACAATTAATTGATCGTAAGGATTCCTAAATACCGTCACTTTCCAAAAAAGATGATGTTGGAACCATATCTGCAGATGTGCACCAAGGTAAAGGTAAACACACAGATACTGGTCCATTTATCTAAAGTAACACTGAATTGGTTATATGTTAGCATTTCATTTGTATTGTAAAAAAAAACCTTAACATTTGGTAAAGATGACAATTATTTCAAACACCTAACTGGTCCTATATTAAGAGATTAGTAATGTAATTATATTTTGACTATATTTGATTTTACACATTCATAGTGTTGTAATAATAATCGTAATACCGTGATTATTTCTCTGACAATAATCATACTAAGAAAATCTATAATCGTGACATCCCTATTTAAGACCTATTTATTCTTGTTTTCATACGCTGTTGTGGCCTCTTGAGGTTTCTTTTTTGTTTTTTTATTGCACACGAGACACTTTTTTTTTAAAAACACGTTTTTATAGGTTTTTGTTAATAGCATATACAAACAAACATACAGCAGATAAAATGTGAAAAAGTAAAAAGAAGAGGAAAGAAAAAGGCAGTTACAGAAGAAAAAAAGAGTTTACATCAACTATGCACATGAGGCGCATTTTAAACCCTTGTTCTATCTTCCTCAGGTGACTGCTGCAGGTGATCAGATGGCCAGGTTATGGGATGTGAAGTCAGGAGACATGTTGGGCAACTTCAAGGGCCACCTCTGCAGCCTCAAATCAGTTGCCTTCGCGCCTCAGGAGAAAGGTGCAGTCCATTATCCACCTGAGAGAATAAATACATTGCCAGCGGAAATTACTGTTCCTTCGCCGCCTCTTAAAATACACAGTGTTCTTGGTGTCTAGATTATGTAATACATCATATTGAAAGTAGACGTAGGCGCTATGGTAACCCGTTAATAACTGGAATATTTATATAATGTTTTCCCTGCTATGTTGATGTTAACGGATGAGTCGGTTTATGCATAACACAGGAAACTGGCTCATAATGAAAAAAATCTTCATTTAAAATTCATATGTATCCCATTAACAAGGCTTTGTTCATTCTGTATTCAACAGCTGTGTTCTGCACTGGAGCCAGAGATGGAAATATTATGGTCTGGGACACCAGGTGCAGCAAAAAAGGTATTGATTAGATTAGATTTCAGTTTCTTTTTGGTACTTTGTGATGTTTTTAATTTGCCACACCCTCATCTTATTTTTGAAGCAGCGGTAGAAGATGACAGACTTTACAAGACAAAACCGGAAAGATTGTTGTTATTTGTCTATTTGGCAGAGTTTGTGACGGTGTGTTGTTGTGTCTTCCTCTCAGATGGTTCCTACAAACAAGTTAAACAGATCAGCGGAGCCCATAATAAAGCAGAGCCAAACCCGCCCTCTAAGACGAAGAAGAGACGGAGCAACATGCGCGGCATGGCTCCCAGCGTGGTGAGTGTCCTTAAGAGCTTTCTTTCTTTCTTTTATTGAAATTAAGTGAACTAGAGATCAAATGCTTCATCTTTTTCTTTTCTTTTTGTTGCAGGACACCCAGCAAAGCGTCACAGTAGTTTTGTTTCGGGATCAGCACACCCTCATCTCCTCTGGAGCTGTTGATGGGTAAGACCCCGCTGTTACGTCACGTGTTATTATTATGCACCCTTTTGTGAAATGACTCAAAAATCAAAGTTTTGCATTGCATTGATTATTTTTTTCTGTGTCTGTCCTCCCTAACCAGAGTCGTCAAGATGTGGGATCTGAGGAAGAACTACACCGCTCACATCCAGGAACCAGTTCCGCTGCAGATGTTCCCGTACCCGGGCTCTTGCATGCGCATGCGACTGGGTTAGTTCTGTTCGGTGTCACATTTACATGGAGATGAATGCAAAAATAAAAAAACTAAACTAATTATTGTTTTGCATGTCATGCAGGTTACTCTGGACTTGCTCTGGACTCCACGAGATCCAATGTCGTGTGTAACTGCACTGATGATAATATCTACATGTTCAACGTCAGTGGGGTAAAAACGACTCCAGGTAAAAACTCTTGCTCCACTCCGTCCGTCTCCTACTACACGTGTTGTGTAACTGTATCAAAAGAGGCCTTTTCCTTTTTTTTAATCACTTATTTACTTCCACCGTTTATCACTAGATGGGGCTGCAAACTAATGGTGTTTAGTTTAACTGTCACAGGGAGGATGTTCCTGTCTGATACAGAGAAAATGTTGAGATGCAGGGACTTTGTGTGCTTATGCTAATACCTTTAAATCACAGATTTGAATGTGCTAAAGATCTGAGAGATTTGGAGCCCTAACTGGGCGGCTAAATGGCACCAAATCAGCTGGCAGGGCCGGGCAGCCATCTTGAAGCACTTTGGAAACATTGCAGTAGGCAGCAGATACTTGTAGTGCCGGATCTTTGTTTTTCTGCTCCTCTGGTTGCATCTTCTGTAGGCCGATGTTACTGTATATGTTTCCATTGCTCTTTTTTAGGCTTGTTTGCTCTCTCAATCACAATTTTAGTTTTAATATTCCTGCTTTTTTTTTTTTTCCTCCACAGTGTCGGTTTTCAGCGGCCACCAGAACTCCACGTTTTATGTCAAGTCCACCATCAGCCCAGATGACCAGTTCCTGGCCAGCGGCTCGAGTGACAATCACACGTACATCTGGAAGGTAAGGCCTTAACTCCACTGTGTTGTCTTATGTAATGGGATTAGTTTTAGTTTTATGTTTGCAGCATCATGAATGTGTTTTGTTACATTTCAGATGTCTGACCCTCGACATCCTCCCATGACGCTTCAAGGCCACAGTGCGGAGGTGACATGCGTGTCATGGTGTCCAACAGACTTCACTAAGGTAGGACAGCAAACAGGTCACAGTCATCCGTGTTATTACCATAGTCTCAGTCTTGTTTCCTTTGTGAAAAAGCTACAAATGATTGTGGGTTTTTTTTTTGTGTGTGTTTCCCTCCTGTAATGCTGAGTGGTTTTAATAGGCCAGGAAGCTGGATTTAGGCTCTGTGTAATCCCCACTGCTCTGTTGGCAGATTGCTTCCTGTTCGGATGACTACACTATACGGATCTGGAGGCTTCGGCGGGAAATGGATGGAGCGCAGTCTGCGGCGGGAGAAGCCAACCTTGTGGGCTGGGCGCGTCCAAAGTCCCCCACAAGTGAGTGTTTCATCTACCGACCTACCGCTCGTTTCCCATGTGATCACTCATATGCTGTTTGTTCTGCTTGTCTTATCTTTAGCCAGTGTTGGGCATGTTACTTTAAAAAAGTAATTAGTTATAGTTAGAAGTTTCTTTCCCCAAAAAGTAACTGTATTACTACATTATAAAAGTAACCAATTACCAGGAAAAGTAACTATTGTGTTACTTTTTAATAAAATGCTCAAATATGGCAAACAGCTTGGACTCGCCGCCCCTAACCTCTCGTTTATCTGTCTGTGCGTAGGGATACGGAGTGAGCTGGTTCGTTCCAGATAAACAGCTTTTTTTCCGACCAGTTGATAGATTGATTAAAAAAAAAAAATTTAAAAAAAAGCGTATATAACGTACACCTTAAAGGAGAATTCCGGTCATTTTCAAAATAACGCTCTACACCTCTAGGTCCCCGAGTGCTACCATAGGAAAAGACCTGAGAAAATATGTGCAGCCAGGACCAAGATCTCCTCCTGCTAGCTGCGCTACACTGCAGTTAAACAGCGAAGTAATGGGGGCAGAACTTTAAAACCGTGACTTTGGCCTCTATTATGCTCAAAATATCACTACACATGCTTTGCAACATCCACCTGTTCCTCACCACACAACATAGACTGTGCATAAACTCCATTAATATGAGAGAGCAGTGCAAACTGTGTGATTTTGTCACGTAGCTTTGTTCATGTTGGCTTCCTTGGCAGACTTTACTAGTCGAGTTTCCACTGCTCCTCATCTGTATATTCTGGTTCGAATAAACACGCACGACCATCAAATTCAAAATGTTTCTCCATCTCTTAAACATTGGATCTGGACATATTTAGCAAGTGTTTTATTTTGTGACAGGTTTTTTGAGTTATGTAACGGCACATTTTACTATCAGTAACGGTAATGGCGTTATAACGGGGGAAACTGTACATTTTTTGATTACTCGTTTTTTTTCTAACATTGTTATTCCCATCACTGTTTTTAGCCAGAAAAACATTTCTGCTGTCTAAGCACATGAAATATGGAAGAGTGTCTTCATAAATCATTGTTTTGTTGAGTCGAACTAACAATGACTTCTGCTTTTCTCAAGGGGCTCCAGTCAGAGCTGAGACGACTCCTGCCAAGACCCAGAGAACAGAGAGTCTCGGCGGCCTGGCCTCCCCCCGGCTCGCTGCCTGCGCCCCCAGTGGAGCCGCGCTGCCTCTGCCCTCGGGCACCACCTCACCGCTCCAGTCTCAGGATGCGAAGGCCGCTGCTGCCGCCGCTCGCCAGAGAACACCGACCTCCATCAAGCAGTGGTTGTCTCCGCGCCACGGCTCCCCCGGTCGGGTCGGCTCTCCCCTCCGCAGGGTGCTGAGCCCGTGCCCGCAGAGCCCGGCGAGCAGCAGCAGCATCAGCATCAGCATCAGCAGCAGCATCAGCAGCTCTCCGGCCGAGCGACGGGCCAAACGCCGGCTGGAGACGGGCGACGGCGCAACCGCAGGCTGCGCGGCTGCAGAACAATGTGACTGTGTTACTGAACTTTACCCCGCGGCCAAGAAAAGCCGGGCACTGTCTGGTATCTGCTGCCCCGCGCAGGAGAGCCCGGTCCAAACAGACTGTCACACAGAGGACAAGCAAGCCTCATCCAGACAGAGTGGCAAGGAGAATTACTCTCCCAGACGGACGGACTGGCTGTCCGCGATGGGACAGAAGATGAAGAAAGGTCACGGAAGCCCGAGATCTCCAAAAAGCCCCAGTAACTCTAAGAAACAAGCACCAGCTTCACCGGTAAGTACAGAACTCCCAGGTTTAGATGTAAATCTCCTTCCTTTTTTTAATCTTTCTCCACCCTGCCCTCTTAAAGGGATAGTTCAACATTTTTGGCAAATTGGCCCATTGCCATAATCCCTATAGTCATAGCAGTAGGTTTGTTGCCTTTAATTGTCAGTGCAAGCTATTTTTAGAACGGCGGAGCAGAGCGGCGAGCTGCTCAGAGCTACGCTACGGAGGCTAATGGGATTTCTTGGTTTCCCTCATCAAATACACAATCCAACAACTCCAAAATGCTCTTGTGGACAAGTTGTGACCTGCACATTCACCACGCTATGAGATAATAACCGAACATTACGAGACAGAGTTGTTTTAGAGGTAAATTCATGCAAAACCGCTGATGCACGTTGCGTTCAGGGACAGTTTTTCAGCAAGCAGACTCTGTATTTACCTCGAAAACGGCTCAGTTTCATAACATTCTGTTATTATCTCATAGCGTGGTGAATGTGCAGGTCACAACTTGTCCACCAGAGCGTTTTGGAGTTGTTGGATTGTGTATTTGATGAGTTTGATGAGGGAAACCAAGAAATCCCATGAGCCTCCGTAGCGTAGCTCTGAGCAGCTCGCGGCTCTGCTCCGCCGTTTTAAAAATAGCTTGCACCGACAATTAAAGGTAACGAACCTACTGCTATGACTATAGTGATTATGGAAATGGGCCAATTTGCCAAAATGTTGAACTATCCCATTAAACAAAGCTTTTCTTGTCAACATAAACACTATATGTCTTTGACACAACTTTTAGATCGTGGGAAATAATAAAAATAATGAAGTTGTTTTAGAAGTGGCACTACTTCTTCAAGGGGGAGTGATCTGGTTCTTTTATTTAACAGTAGAGGAATTTACTGTGAAAACACAACATTTGTCATTTCCCCTGGCCCTCCTGTGTGTTGTTATTATCACATTCTTTCACTTTCTGTTACCTGAAATGTGGCCGGTTTAGAAACTCAAGCTCAAAAGTCACTGAATCAGAAAAAGTGATTAACAAAAGAAACACGCAGAGTTACTGGTTGATTGATTGTTAACTCAGGCCCACCCCTCCTTGTCAGAGCTAATGTTTACATGCATGTTTTGTATAGCTGGTAACTTATGTGTTTTTTTTTTTCTTTTTCAGACAACCCGCTCACCACGAAACATGAAGAAAATCTCCACATATTTTGCGAGGCCGCCTCTGGAGTGACCCACCTGAACAAAACAGATGTTCTGTGCTTGTTTATTAAAAATGCTATGTTTTTATTATTTGGGGGACGTTTTAAGCAGGACCCGACCACACACATAAGCCTCTAATGGCACTGATCTGTTTCCAGGTTATGTAAGTATGTGAACCTGGATGTTGCACAGAGATGGACTAAACAGTTATACTGAATATTTGATGCTCCATTTTCACAACCAAAGGGGCTGCCTTTTTTTTTTTTTTTTTTTTAAATTGGGTCATAGGTTTTTGCATTTCCCTCCTACACAGTGTCTGATGCTGTGGTGAATTAACCTGGTTTAGAAGTCAGATTGTATTTTTCAGAGTAAATCCTTCATTTTACTCAAATTTGACAACTAACCAATGCAGTACCATTTAATACAAGAACCCATGTTACATGAAGTTGCTCAGGAGATTGACTAGTTATTAAATCTCAAGTGCAGAGATGAATATTTGTCTACAGGTATGGATGTTTTTAAGTTCTGCTTAAAAAAAAAGAAAAGAAATCACTGTTCGTGTTACATATCTGAAACCTTTTTAGGAACTTAACAAACTGTAAGCTGGTCGCAGGTCAGTTCTGTAACTGTTTGTTGGCAAGCCATTATATCTTTGTCTTATTGAGTATTTTCATACATGAGTTTTGACCTTTTTTCTGCCAGTACTACACATAAAATTCAGTTAAATGTAATTTTTCTTGAGCAAATGCTTAAGTTGTTTATATGTACAAAATAACCATTAATTGTTGCTTGGCTCATTTGTATTTAATTAACACAAACTTGTTTTGGTCTGTTGTTATTAAATTGAAAATTGTTTTCAATGTGTGTGCATGTGTTGTTGCATAACATTGTATTATTATATATGATATAGTTATACATATTTTTAGCCTCAATTTCATTCTACTGGTACAATGACAGTAAGGATTTTCCGATTTTATATTTGCGTTAAAATGCATAATATTTCATCATCATTGCCTGTCCTTGATCATATTTTACTTTAGGAGGTTTGTTTGAATTATATCTACCATTAATTTGAATGGGTAGGAGGTTAGATGTAGAAAAAATACACAGGAGAAGCAGAAATTATGTTTATGTAATCTTATTTTATTTGAATAAAGGGTGCCATCACTCATATAGGGGCTGTAAAGACAGATTCCCACACTACACATCTAAAACATGATTAAATACTGCAGTAACCTTCTCTCACCATAAACAATATACTTACTTTTTTCTTTATTGACCACAACACAGGAGTATACACAGGGATGAATACAAACAAGTATAAATGTATACAACATTAATACACAAACATACAACACGCCAAGGTTTATGGGTGACAACAAGACAAAGACAGAGAGAAAAACTTATTCAAAGAATATTTTGTAAAGCTCACAAAGATCATATGTTTTAACAGCTTTTTATTAACACAATCACATATGGAGGAGATATAGTGTTTAAGAAACACAGACAGTTCCAGAAAATAAAAGTTTAAGCTTTATACCAATTAAAGTTTCAAACAAATGCCCAACTTCTAGCCAGAACAAGTGACCATAACAGCATTCATAAAAAAAAGTGTCAAATATTTTCCACCTCCTGCTCACGGAAGTACAGTTCACATAATCATCTTTAAGTTTGGAGATGACCTGATTAACAGGGTAAATTAAATGTAGGGGCCCATAATCTTAAATGAAATGTCCTATATTTTTGTTTGGGACACAGTATCTACTGCATGAAGTCCACACCGAGGTCCACACCGAGCTCCACTTTATGTTTATAAATTTTGAGTTCCAAAATGGTTTAGCTGATGGAGTTGTTATTTCTTTGCAGAGTCTCATTATATTTCTATTGGTGCATTTATTGTCTGTTAAATTTATACCATCTAACATTAAATTAGTTATAGAGATTACATTTGCCTGTGGTCTACTATTTCCTCGCAATTACATCAACAAACCAGCATCAAATATTATAGCAAAAAATCTTTAGGAGTAATTGGAAATGCACTTTTAACTTACTACCACTGCCACTCCTCATTCAGCAGCAGCAGCAGCCACAACGTCACGTATTTGTTTTCACATGTCACATGTTCAGGGCCCCGCGATATCTGCCCGCTGATTGGCTGAAAAAGTTTCTAGGTTTTTAATTCTCGCCCTCTGATTGGCCGTCGCGGCTGTCGCTCCGTGACGTAGGACTGTCAAGCTCCTGCAGTCCACCAAACAAACCGCCGGGTCAGGCACAAGACAGCACAGCACAGCGGCGAGCGACGGTCGGAGCGGTGCGGTGGTGCTGGGAGTGTTTTATGGCTGCCTACTCAGCACGACACCTAGTAGTTTGTTGCATTTGACAACAACTCGGTCTTTTTTCTTATTTTTTTTTGTTTTAAGAAGGCCGTAAAACTGGCGCTCCGTTTTTTTCCGTCGAGGACTGCAGCTAAGACAAAGTAACTCGGGCTAACTTTTCGTTTGCTAAATGAGACTCAACCGTCGAGCGAGAATGAACTTATAGTTCTTAAAAAAAAATACACGGAGCGGAAGTCTAACTACGATTAAAAAAAAAACAGCGTTTGAACACCTGGACACGGCGTTTTCTACGGAGAATTACATCGATTTCACTGTTGCTGCTGTGGTAACTTTTCTCCCCGTCTCGATCGGCAGCGGTTCAAACTGTTGTTGTCGTAGCAGCGACACATTAACGTCGGCTAATTTTTTTAAGCTAGCTAGCTAGGGTCGTTAGCTTGCAGCCTAGCAGCAGCAGCAGCAGCAGCAGCAGCAGCACAGTGGTTGTAGTTGGCAGCACTTTACTACTACTTAAACTTTTTGATGACAATGTCTTTCATACGTTTTGCAACAGGTAGACTATTTGCGAACACGATGGTGCAACAAAAGCCGTCGGAAATTTAGGGGAACTTGAGTCGTTTGTTTTTTGCTTTTTTTTTTCTCCGTGTATTGGTTGGACTACGGGCAATGTCGTGAGTTGCACTTAGGCTTGTTTGTTTTTTTTTGGGTTGAAGATTGTCCCCCCAGTCTTTTCAGAAACAAGTTACCCCCCCATCCAACGATGCAGCCTTTGGACACAGTCTAACCTCAGCACCGAAGCACTTCAGTACCGACCTAACATGTTGGATCATACACAGTAACGCAAGGTTTGGATACGAGGCGAGCTTCAAGTGGTGGTGCTGCTGCGTGTTTTTTGTGGAGGACCCCCCCCTATCTCAGTTGACCGAGGGGATACAGTTGCCTGTCTGAAGTCTTCATCTTTTTTTTTTTAAATAGGCCTATATATTTTTTTTGCATCAAAATGTCGGCCATCTCTGCATCCGAGAAAGTGGACGGGTTTACGAGAAAGTCCATGAGGAAGGCCCAGAAACAGAGAAAATCCCAGGGCTCGTCACAGTACCGCACTCAGACCGCTCCGGTTGAGCTTTCACCGCTGCCGCAGCTCAAAGGTACGGTAAGAGGATGAAGGGGTCTGCCGCTTAAAATAGGCTTGCTGGCTGGCTGGCTGTCATGACCAGTGTGTGTTGTGTGCTACGCTAAATCAGCAGCAATTACAATTCAGCCCAGTGAAAGCAGCAATTTATGCAATTTTTTCTCCACCCCTGCATGCACACAACAGCGTGCATTAGCCCAAAACCAACCATGTTTTCAAACCTGCTGGCCAAAGGGGAATGCACTGCTGCAAAGAGTTGTGTGTGTGTGTACTGTACACATCTGCAAACATTTCACTCTCAGTTAGGTTACATGCTTGTTTTCATCTGAACAAGCAGCTTGGAAGAATTGACCAAAAGGGAATTTGGGAGGAAAAAAATTGTCACAACTGTCTGCCAAAGTGGAGTACATCCGTTGTATGTTCAGTTAACAGGTTCTGTTTGCTTTGCTTACATTAGTGTGGTTCTGTGACTCTCTTCCAAGTTACAAGGTGTTTTTTTTTAATCTCTCACCAGACTCAGAATAGCCTCACATGAGCAGCTGGGATTGAATTGACATGCACAGACACATCCATAGTGTGATGTTGGAGTGAGTTCAGTGAGATTTAATGCTTTTTTGCATCAAGGTGTTGTGGAGGTGGGATGCATCTCTCTGCCCAGTGATATCTTCAGGGTTGTGTGGTGCTCACACTTTAGTCCCAACCTGTAGTCGACACCGGTGTGTATGACACGACAAGGCAACAGATTGGTCTGCCTGTGCTTTCCTCTTGTATATTAATTCTGCTTGGGAGTGTTGAAAGTGAGGACGACATTGAGCAAGTTGAGGGAAGGCTCGGTAATCTTTTCTCTGTGGCTTGACAAGTTTATATTTTATGACGCTGCAAATCACTCTCAGTGAAAACATGCTGACGTATAACTCAAGCCCTGTGCCAGAGGCAGGGTTGCTGGAACATCTCAACAAAGAAGCACGTACAATGCAGACTTAACTCGTTCCCATTCAGTCTGACACGATAGCCAAATAATCCAAACAAGTGCAGGAACAAGAACATGTAACCTGCAGGTGAAAAGGTGCTTGATCCAAACCCGACACCCAAATTTACTCACAATACAACATTTCATAAGACTGAACCACACCTGGCAAGAGTTATCACTATGCACCTGAGGAAATTAGAATTAAAAATCCAGGTAGATAGTTTTTGTTTGGATTTTGTTTGTTCAGATATGTACGCGGCTCTATCATGTCAGTGACAACAAGAAGTACTAAGCTAATAGTGCATCAGAAATGCTGTGTATCAAGTGACACATGGGATAATATGGGTCTCCCCTATTAGGTGTAGGAGAGGCTGTTGTCAGTAGATGCAGTCTGCTGTTATGTGGAGGTAGGCATGTGGGTGGAGGTCTGGTATGTCATGTGACCCATCATGGCGTCAGCTCCTTACCTGTCAGTTGTAACGCTGCGCTGCCCCTCCTAAAGGGGGAATGACTCACTCACATATTTGTTGAGTTGTGTCGATTGCCTGGTATTTTCCTCAACTGCAAATGACACATATACACACATTTTTACAGTCAGTGTTTTCTGCTAGTTGGACATCTATTTCCCTGGTGTAGGCTATAGTTTATGCTCTGATGATGAAATTCATACTTTCAGTACGTGATACCAGTAAAGTTTTGGTTTGGAAACTGCACCGACAAGAACTCGCAACTGAAATGAAAGCACAACAAACTTGGCCCAAACAATACTCTGTTAAACACAAAACTATCTCATCTCCATGTGTATTGGTAACATGACAACTCTAAGCATGGAGCAGCTGACTAAGTACCTGTCGGGTGTTTACCTGTAGCCTGCAGTCAAATGTGACACTGCCTAGTTGTCTGCGTACTACTGTGTGTATTTAAGTCCATTCAAAACCATTTCCAGTGTGTACTTAACCACAAGTTATTTGACTGTAGTGCAGCAACCGTCTTGTGTTGTTTACTTTATTATTTTGATATTGATTTAGAGTTTTGGTTGAACTTTAACCTTGTCTACAAATTTATCAAAGATATAATGCACTTGCTTATTGAGTCACAGCATAATGTTGAATAGAGACCGTACTGTGGAGAATTGACAGCCGTGAAAGGCCCTGATCCCAATTCATATTCCTATTTAGCACAATGACACTGTCAAATTGAATTATTGGACTAAAATTTGCTCACATTTATAACACAGACAGGTCTAGACACATTTCAAACAGTGTTGCTGTTATTTGTAAGAGCAGAGGTGAGGTTAGAAACTTGCCTGGTCAAGTAGTTGGAAGTTTTCAACATGATGCAACTCAAAAACAAGCTGCAGTCAAGGTGTGTTGGAAATTTGGTCTTAATTATTTTTATTGTTAATCCTGCAGTGCATAGTATACACCAAGAGCTGAAATAGTGGATATGAGCACTGCACCACAACAACAATACCCAAAATCAACTTAAAACAGTGCTGTTGCACCTGCCTTGTCGTCAAGAGTTAAAGTGGCGGCTAAATTATCCCATTTTCTCCCACTAAAAGCAGGAGGGTGTTTGTGCCTCGACTGGTGTGACTGCTTGTAGTATGGAAATCTCAGAGCTAAAATTTTAACTTCAAATTTGCATTCTCACACTGGATATCTGAGAGTAGAAAGGAGGTTCCACTCTTAAGTCAGTTATGTTAAGTCGGAAAAACACTTGTAATGCTGTGTCATATAATAATTGGTATAATTGGAGTGATTTTGCCGTGACAGCACATGATGTAGCCACATAAAGTGTAGACTTGATGGTGCCAGAGGGAGGGATACTCACTTAAAGTTTGACACACACACATGGGATTGTTATTTTTGTCCTGCGGCAGCAGTGTATCACAGTTGTGAATGATCACCTTTAGGACTTATAGGAACTATGTAAGTCCATTCGCTTTTCTGCAGTTTTGCTAACCCTCCTCCCGGCCATGTGCATTTGTTTACAACAAAGCCGGCGAGAAATCAATCAACAGAGCGGTAGATAACGTTATATATCGTATACGATGTTACAGCGTGTATATTTGTGTAGTTAAATCTGTCATAAACAAGAGATTATGGGTTTTAGGGCGTGTTTGTGTCGTGGTGAACAGAGACGAGATCTGGGACACCGGGACGACGGCCCTGATCTTGCAAAGTTGTTTTTCAGCCAAGAGACGCAATAAGTGACACGCACATGGAAGGCAGAGAGCCTCTGTTCTCCATTGCAACAAGTTAAGCCATTTATTAAACCATAACAATTACTCCAAAGCTGTTTTGTTAAATGTAGCATAGTTAAGCTACAAATCCTGCACAGTTCCTCTTTAAAGTTCAGTTGCAGTGCAGTTGTCCCGAAGGCTGTGGACTCCTGTATTGTCCGGCTAACTCTCTGTGCATCTTCTGCTTCTGGTAGGACGCTGCAGCCTGCTGCGCTCACGATGTTTCCTTCCACATTGTTCGAAAAATCAGATACAAATGGAGTCATTGTACTAAAGTAGGGACAGTTATCTGCGTTGTGTGCGCGTGTTGATTACTCAGTATTACTGTGTTCTCTGATTAGTCACCTATCCACCACTAAGGTTGTCTAGTTAGCACAATACACCTTATTCATGGCCCACCTCTGACAGTGTCAAAGGGTTTTCAATAGTACACGAAGCTCTTAGATGTTCAAACTTTATATTATTCTAAACACCTGTGGAGCCTTTCATTCCATAAATATATAAATAAGTCTTTTTTCTGTCTACATGTGTACTTTACCATGAGGATGTGTTCAGATGTGTTTTGCAGGATCAGTTGCAAGTGTTGGAGCTGATTTAAATTCATTGAATCCTCATGTGTTGTCTCTGTGATGCACTCGTGGTTCACTCGGGGGTTACAAATAGGCCACATGCACAGGTAAAGCTGTGCATACTGAGGTGTACATTTGATACAAAACAAACAAAATGGTGTCATTGTTGGTCTGTGAGTGGGGCCGACATTGTTTGCACCTTATCTGTGGTGTTGTGTTGTCAGCTGATAACACAGTTTTGAGTCCGTTAACAGTTGCCTAAAAGCCAAAAGTGATACGAGTACATGCGACAAACAACGGAAGTCCTTTTTTTTTTAGCATTTATCCAAACATCAGTTCCCCCCAAAATGAGTGTGCATGCTTTACCTGCCTTACTGAAAGTTATAATTTTCAGATTATTAACACTGGTCCTTGCTCCTGGAGTAACTAGACCAGTTCCTAAAAGACAGTAGCCTGCAAAGATGCTTCTTCCCTCCTGCAGTGGAGAGGCTGGAGCGCTTATAGCTCCTGTTGTGTGATAGACACTGAAAAGATGAGTCACTCAGAGACCAACATTGTTGCCATGGCAGCCAGAAGCCTTGAGAGCAAGCCAGGGAAATGTTTTACTTTCCAAATACAGACTGCTTCATTTTATGCAGCTATTTCTGTCGCTGGAGTGAAATTTTGAGCTGAGCCATGGTTTCTAACTAGACCCCGCGCTTACATGTAGTCGGTGTGGTGGTTCTTGTCGATAGCCTAAATATAGTACAGTCGCACCATCAGTCTAAAAGCGCATTGATTTTAATTTCCATGACTTTGTTCCCACACAGAAATCAAAGGTAGCTGTTCAGATGTGTTTGATCCTTTTTTTTTTTTTCGCTGTCGTCTTTTTTTTTTATTCTGAAAAAAATCTATTGATCCTCGAATCTACTGGCTGGCAGTGCACTACAGATTTAGTATTGCATCTGCTCTTCTTTAACATCGTTTTGACTCATGATGTACTCATGTTGAAAATCGATGCAGTAGATGGTTGTCTTCTTCTGTTCCGCATCTTCTTTGTCAATACCACACTCCTACATTGCGATTCAGCTGCAGACGGCTTGGTTGGAGATTTTGGGTGTGTTATGCTGAAAGTTCTTGGCATCAAGCAGACATGTGGATGTGGGCTGTAGAGGTCTGGTGTGCTCACTTCTTTTCAACCTCCATACCCTCAGTTTTTTTCCTTTATTTTCAAACCTGCAGTCAGCTGAGGCAGTTTATCAGATTAAGGCACAAAAGGCTGTATACAACCTCTTGTCACAAAGGCAGTAGTAGTCATGTAAACAGACCTAGCTGTGTTTATCTGTTCTCCATTCAGTCTAACAGTTAGTTACCATTAACTCTTATTCTCACTCATGAGTTTTCTTAAATTTTGCACCATCCTTTAGCAGTGGCTCTATAATGCCCGTTCGTGGAGTACATGTCCACACTATTGGCATATTGATTGACAACTGTTTCCCACACAGTCTGTTTCCATCAGGTCTGCCAGCAGATCGAAATCAATACATATTTTGCTAGGAAACAGAGATAAACATGTTGTGTTGGACTGTGATAGAGTTTTTTCCCCCCCATTTTTGTGTGTTTTTTGTTGTATTTATTTATTTTTTAAAAAATCCATGAGTCATAATGTTAATGTGATTTTGTCAGGTCTTCAATATAGATTTAATAATGAAGTTAATGTCATTTTCCCCTTTCTGTAAGGTGTATGAAGTGCACATCAGGACAGTATGGATGGACATGAATTAGGTGTTAATAGAGGTGGTAGAAAAGTCTTAATTTGACCTGTTGAAACTTGCAGACACCATGTCTGTCACTGTCATAATTGTGCCCTCCAGCAGGTTAGGAATCACTTCTACCTGACCTGTTTCTACAGAACTGGTGCTTCGACTTTATCGTGTGGCAGCCGGTTTGCTTGTGTGATTGTGCGTTCCCATTATGACCAGCTGCACCTGGGGCTGGGCGGTGTTACATAATACACAATGTTTGGCTGGACCAGCCACGGTCCAGAGCTGCATCCCAGGTGTGAGATGAAGGCTTGGTTGGACTCTTCCCATTGGCTGTTCCAAAATGATTTGGTGTGAACGTTTTCTGGTATGTCTTCACATCAGATCGACAACAGTTTGAATTAGTGTCGAGTGTTTAATTTCCCCTTCATAAATTGAATAATATGATTTAAAATGGAGTACAAAAACTTAAAGGGACAACGAGGAGTTTCTATTCGGTTATAAAAAAGTCTCACGTTAATGTGGATGAATCTCCGCTACCCACACTTGTTAATGGGCCCATTTTCAATAAATATATCGTTCTGTCTCTATCGTTATTTTGTTATTATTAGTGGTGGCGGAGATGCTGGTCGAGCCGACCAGCGTTTTTTACTTTCGGTTTCGCAACGAGTCATGAGAATAACGCAGCTGAATCGCCGTTTATGGTCGGAACTACGACGGTATGTGAACCTCTTTGAACCTCTGACTTTAATTCTTGATGAATGAAAACATGAGTCCGTCTTGCGCCGGTCAAAAGAATTTTACGGTGCGCGCAGAGGCTCATAAATGTAGTGTGAAAACGCATCGCTTTTCCAAAACTCCTCGTTGTCCCTTTTAAGATAGCGTTTAATTACTCTCTAAAATGGAAGAGCAATGTGTATGAGAGAGTGGAGTGTGTCTTCTGCCGTTTCTTTTTGATCTTTTGCCATTTAGATTTCAACCGTGTCTTGACATAGATAAGATGTGCCAAGTTTCATGTCTTTCCACTGTGTTGTGTTTTCTTGTAAGGAAAGCAACTAAACGGTGACTCAGACAAGAATGTTTTCTTTGGGGTTTTTCGCTCCTCGCCGCAGTCAAATCTACTTGCATCGGAGGAAAAGTGCATTCTCCAACATTTATCACACATGCAGACTTGTTTCCTCATTGTTTGGGCCTGCCTTTCTTCATCTCGTCACCAGTCTTTTCCTCGCATGCAAATATGTGTTTTAGCTTCAAAAGGCAGTGTTTGTTCACTGATGCACTTTATGTGCCATGACAAGTGAAACTTTATGATTACATGGATGTAGCTACATCCTAATAGGACTAATAAAGCTGCTCTGCTATTAGGTGATACCATTCAAAACCTCAAAAATAAATTTAGTGTAATGTGAGGCCAGGGAAAAAAGCTAATTTTCACATTTTAGTACCAAAATATTTGGTATTTTGGCCGGAAACATGCTAAGCTAAATGATGTGGGCATGATCAAGATGCCTGCTGATTCATTTCCTTTCAGTCGACTACCCAAAGATCAGCCGGTCTTTGCAGCTCTTCGTACAACTCACTGCTTAACTGCCACTTTCAGCGATCAATAGTCACAGCTCTAAACACTTGACATCAAGTCTTGCAATTCTGGCTATAAATATGGCTATCTTCTAAGTGAGCGTTCTCTGTTCTCAGTCTCTGTTTTTATTTGCAATATAGAGCTTTACCCATCCACACACTAGCCTGTGTCATTTGTTCTGCCATTTGTGTTTCCACCCACCTTGTTGCTGTTTGCTGTTGTCTTTTCATTTTGAAAATAAAAACAGTAGCTGCAGGCAACTTGAACAAAGGAACAAGTACGAACGTGTCCGTTTGGGACCGTTTGCTACCGAGGAGCCGGTGACGTGAAGACGGACCTCGACCTGTTGAACTCTACTATCCAAGACAGAAATAGGAATATGCTGGGGCTTCTGGCGTACCAGTCTCATTCACCCTTTCTCCACGCACAGTTATGACCTCTCTTGGCCAGAGATCGTCTGACATTCATCTTTCTCAGCAACAGTAACACATGCTCAGGTTTCACAGTAACCCACAGAGGTAATTTGAGTAAAACGGCTCCAGTGGTTTCTCTGTGACAGGCTGGATCACTGCTCATAGTACAACAGCATCAAATCTAAAATAGAAGCAGACCCCTAAAGAGTTTGATTCCTTTCCAAGGATTCTTTTCCCTTTCATGTTTGGCTCATCCTCGCACAGAGAAAAGAGCGCCGGTCGACTGCCTTTCACTCGTGGTTTATGTGACCAGCTTTAAATGAACCTTTGGATACTGTTTTTGGTTTTGAATGAGCTTGTAATTAGAAACTAGTCTACAGAGAACCTAATCAGTTGACACTTCTTTTCTCTGGTTTTGCACTTTAAGCCAACACTTCTAACATATAAACTGGAAGTGGGGGGGAAGACGGACGTTACGCCCTCAGACTAGAGTTACAACCTGGCTGATTCTCTTGGCTCCCACCATGAAGCTTTATTAAGTTTATGACTTCTTCCTCTCCTTCTAGGCATTAAAGATGATTATCTGCATGGTCTCATCCTTTAGACTTCTCCAAAAACAAAATTAGGTCCTTTCTTTAAAAAAAAAAAAAAAAGATGCCAAGTTATGGACACAAGTAAAAGAATAAGGCAGTTGACCAAAAGTAATGGTAGCGATGAATAAGTCTCTTTGTCGTGCGGTTGGATGGCTGAGCAATCAGGTACCAAATGAGTTTTATGTTGCGTTCAAAACAATTCAGAAGTCGGAAAAAAACAAGCTCTGAGTTGTCAAAAATGAATTGAATGGCGTCGAACTCGGAAATTACAGGTCGGAAATTTGGGTATCATTTCAGAGCTCCGATTTTCTGATTTGATGTCACGACAACATAAAAATATGGCAGCCTTCGTCTAAAATGATTAGAATTTTAACATGTTATTTGTTGAGGTTTTAATGCATTTTTTTTTGCAATTTTTTGTATATTATTGCAGTTTAAGAAATACTTTTATATTAAGCTGTGATTGTGTGAAATTATGGTCCTCGTATGTAACGGAAGTAACGGTTATCTAGGCTATAACGTTATATGTTAGAGGCTGCAACTCCACGTCCACAAAATTGTTTGTTTTATCAGCATGTGTAGACTTATAATCTTAAATTGACCTTATCCATTGTGTTTTCTGAGGTCCTCTGCTGTAGTTTACAGTGTTTCATTTGGCTGTGACATATGGGACCAGCATTATATAAATGTTAACTTCACACAAATGTGGAGAGACTTTAGTCAAAAAGCAACTTGGAGATGTGGCGGTATCTTACCCAACCAGTTGAGCAGCTGCAGTGTGACCTGCTTGGCATCACATGCTCTCATGCATTAACAGACACATTTACCCTACAGTAGCCTGTCACTCTTGTTTTTTTTCCTTTCCAGCTCAACAGTCATATCCTGCACATGTCGAGGCACCGCACAAGGCCCTCAACAATATGTCAGGATTTTCCCACAGATTCAGAGTCTACTCGTAGTGGTGGGTGGCGAGGGGTGTGACCGACATGCACGCAGAGACTCATGCAGTTTAACAAGGAGAATTAAAACCAGGTTATTCTCTGTAACTACAATTTACAGATGCCTCTAAATGGCTCACTTGCAGGTTAGTGGTAGAAACTGGGCACGGAGGAGCTGTGTGTGGAAAATTCTACGTCCAAAAAGATGATTTATTCTTTTCATTGAATCATTTTATCTCTCATGGGATGGTTGTAAAAACTGTATGCATGTTTAATAGACAGGAACATAAACCCAACCAGTGTGCCCAGTACAAGAGCACCTGCAGATGTAGCACAGAACTGCTTGTACTGTCATCTCCGACTGTGAACTGGTGAAATTCTTTGGGTGTATCCACTTGTTTTCACCTGAACTGAATTCTTTCTGTCTTAGATCTTTGACTGTCTTGTAGGTTTACTTGTGCCAGTGCAAAAAAATCCAAATCTGATGTGAAAGAGAGAGTTACTTTTTATAGAGATTTGAAGAAATCCACCAGGAGAGTTAATTTTTAGTCTAACACTTGCTAAAAATACAAAAAAAAAAACAGAATCATGGGACTTTTTTTTCTTGCTCTAAAGGCACAAATGTTTCTTTTGGCAGACTGTAACCTAAACCTTAGGACTTACTTTAACCTTAACCATCAATAAGAATATTTGTGTGACAGCATGGAAAAATTGCCTTGGTGCTACTTTTAAATCCGACGTAAATTAAGCATCCGTTATTTTAGGAGTGTTGCTTTTTGCTTTCACTGAGGGAGGTCTCCATCAGTGAAGCTGCTGTGCATAACCATCACTTCCAATCTAATAGTTGTTTTCTATTTGGTTGGTTTCTTGAATATTTAATGTTGTTCCAGCATCAGAGTTTTTGAGCAACATGTCATTGATGCAAAGTGTAATTAGCTTTTACATGAAAAAAAAAAAAAAAACCACTTTAGTTGATATGTGGCAACTTTTGCTTTTGCTTTGTAAGTATAAGCTGAACTAAATGCAAACTGCAGGAGTAGTCTGTCGCTGTTCAGAGGTCACCTGACCTGCATACTTTCCCTCAAGTTTGTTTTGGTCTTTTTCTGCTTGACTATAAGTTCTATGAAATGTTGACGGGCACCAAAAGGGCAGACAGCAATGTGAAGCAGTTTTTTCCTGAGGCACGATGTAAATATGTTTGTTGTATGTTTAACTGTGGATAGGTCAAGAAGCCCATCAGTGTGTCTGCCATTGTAGCGAGTGTTTTTCCATGTGCACAGTGCAGGTCTGTCCCTATACTGTAGTTGCATACGAGACTCGGCTCAAACCATCATAAACTTTTGTTGAGAAAAAAAAAAATAGTCCTAATTCTGAAATGTGACGCATTCTGTTACAGTTTGCAAGAGGATTATATACTGAGGCAGTAATTTTCTTCTGTAGGACCACATTTTGGTTTGAAAAGAGATGCAAAGTGCTGTTTCCATAGAGCAGTGGTAATCAAAATGCAAATAGAGGTCAGACACTTTACTGTAGCTGCACAAAAACCGTCAGTGCTCTGAAATATATTTTTGTGGATGGATCTTTCTAACACAACACAGGCCGTTACCATTTTAGGCATTTTATTCATTTCTTAAGCTTTTCTTCTCTTCTTCTGCTACTCAGATTTTCACACAGCTTTTGCCTTCCTCACTGTATTCAGGAGAAAACTGCACGATCACCACAAATGCAACCCGCGATTGATACATTTGTTTTTCCTAACTGTTGCCCTCCATTGCAGACGAAAGCTGCAGAACATAATTTCTCCAGGCCACAATACATCATTCACTGTGGCAACGAAACATGGGATGCTGAAATGGAAAACGGTTGCATAACTGCAGCTATCGCCCGTATAGAGCGTTGAATTCTGTTCACATGCAACATGTTTGCATTGGTATTTTAACTTTATGCGTTTTAGCCATGAATCTGTCTGTCTCCGTTTGCATCTACGTCTGCAAAGAGTCTTAGCTGCTTGGTGCTGAGTCTTGCAGTTCCACACTGATGGATCTTGGAAACTTGTGTGCGGATTTGGTTTCATACTTCTGCCCAGATGCTTTGCCCATTTTAGAGATCCACTGATGGTTTCAGACCTCATGGCTTTGTATCTGCTCTGCCATTAGTGAGTGAGTGAACCATTGGGCCTTATGTGGACAGGTTTGGCTGTATGTCTTGTTGTTTGCTTTTGTGTATGTACATGCAGACAGTTGTGGGCAATAAACACAATGATTTGACACGCTTTTATAGTGAGTATAGTTTATCTTTTGAAGGGAAGTTTCTCTTATAGGATAGAAAACATTTCTCAATCTATGACTCGATGCAATTGTGTAGTTAAATGCACAATACTTCCTCCTTTAACATCTCTCACCGTTGCTTTCTTGCAACCCTGGCACTGTTTGCTTTCCCTGTCTGTGCACACATCTCAAAATGGCTTCACTGGGTTCCCAGTCACGATTAGAAGAAACAGGATGTGTGTGCCAGCTGAATTTGAAAGGCTCCCAGTAAAAGGGTTTTAAAGAGGCACTGCATGGACATGAGACAACTCTGTATTCACATTTAAATATTTGCAAATGTGCTTTTGTTTTGTCATTTTGTATAATTATGTGTATTTGTGCCAAAAAAAGATGATGATAATGAGAGGACAGGATGTACGATGAATGAAATATCGTGATGGAGGACAGATTAAAGTAAGATTTTTTTTGCAGCGACCACTGTAACAGTTTCCAAAAGACTTCCCCCACATTTAGTGTTTGTAATGACAGTGGTGCAGAGCGCTGTCTAACACACCCCTCCAAAATATCCTGTAGGTGTCAATAGGACTGAGATCTAGTGAACGCTTGTGACTCACTTCATTTTCATACTCGACAAATCATTCATGCTCCGTACTGTAGCCTCTGCACCAAGTTTGTTCCATTGTGTACCCTGTTTTTGTCTTTTCTCGCTTGCATGTGGTAAATTGAACAATTTAAGTGAGCACTTTCTTCGAGCTCTCTTTGCAGTGCTGTGGTTGTAGTGATGAGGTCATATTTCCTGTTTTTCTCACAAAATCTGGATTTGGTCGCGTGTTATATGATGCATGTTTCACTCGCGCAAAAACTTTAGTTTTTACTTGAGTTCCTCGGTTTATCACCATACTGTAATAAAAGGCACTGATACTGAGCTGCAAACTTTACGAAATCTTACTATTTTTCAGTGACATTTTTGCTAAAAAAAAAACCCAAAAAACCCTTGATTGAATAGTTGGCGCATTTCAGCAAGTTGTAATTAAAGGATTTGGAAATAGCACCAGTATTATGAGGTGACTGCCTATCCTTTGAAACATGCTTTGTTCCTGCAAGCATGATACTTAAGATCATCCCCACATAGTGTTTGTCTCACTGTGACAAACCAGAGTGGCATTCACCTCTCTCTGCAGTGGGCAGAAAAACACAAGCAGCAGGGCATGGACCTTAGAAGACACGATGACTGAACGGCTTGTGCAACGCACGGTTTCTACACGACAGCGGTCGACAGCCACCAGAGCCTGGTGTTGCTAAATACAGAGCAGATGAGCTGCTGTGTTTCTTTATTATCAGGGGTTTTCAACAGAACAAGCTGCAGTGTATTTTAGGACTCCATAGATGTGGTGTGTGTGTGTGTTGTGTGATTCTTCATGGATGTTTTCCCACTAATAAAAGAATAAATGAAACTTGTATATGAGAAGTTTCCAGCACTGTGGGGGATAACTAGTTGCTAACTTGGGCAATCCTTTGTACGAAGTTCAACTTCCTTTTGCATCTGGTTGACTGGTTGGTTTGTCATTGTTACTTTATAGCCTGTGTGCATGTTAAGTGTGTTTTGGGGGCCGCGGTGCTTCCTGTGTCATTCAAGGTCATTTCATCTTACAGGATATTCAAAAGATTGTTATTAACTGGAAAAACACTCACGTGCAGCCAGGGCAGAAATACACACATACCTGCAGAGATCAACAGCAGCACAATGAGACCATTATTCAGCGTGAAGCTCAGGGGACTCATAATGCATCTTGTGCTCTATCTTGCCCCTTTTAACTCTGCCACTTTCTTACTCGTGGTGGTTATGCGTTGTCCTGAAATTGCATGTTTTTTTTTTTTGCACCTAGATAATTGCAAAAGTGTTCCTAAAGCTTTTTGGGAAAACATTCAAAATATGCAGCGCAGGAGAGGGATTAAATGTGACGCCTCATCTTCCTTCTCGTGTTGCCTACAATGTGATTTCCAAGATAAAGCGCTTCATGTGGGAGTGAAGGACCCCTGTTCTCTCCTTCAGATTAACACGACCATGTATCGCCCCGAAACCAAATCCATGTTGATCTTTGGCAACTCGATTCATTTGGAATTATATTATCTGATCGACCAGATGATTTCCTCTCTCTCTCTGTTCTCACACATGGCTTCATGGTCCTAATGGAAATATTTCCCCTCTGTGCTAAGCACCCTGAGGAGTTTGTGCACTAATGCCTCTGTATCTGAAAGGCAAAAATAGCCTCACATTGGGGGGAAAAAAGCATCTACATGTCAGACTGTATCCTGCAGGCCCGGCCTTCCCTTCCCTCTGGAGGATAAAGACAAATAAAAACGATTTGTTACATATGATCCAGCAAGGGGAGGCCGTGTTTGTCATCGTTGCATGACCATGACCCATCATGAGGGAACAATGGAGGAAAACATGGACCTCAAGCTGATAATACCTTTACAGGGGACATATTATGGAAATATCACTTTTTGAAGGCTCTTTAACATATATTTGGGTGTTTGACTTGCCTTCCTGCCCCAAAATGTGAGAATTGGCAACAGAATCTGTAATTTGCAGACTCCTGAGGTTAAAATCCTTGTGGTTTTACAAGCTTTTTTTCTCAGTTGTGTCCCAATGATGTCATTAGTTTTTGGATTTGCATAATCCCACCTAGAGCTGCAACAATTAATCAATGAATTGTACAATAATCGACTATTAAATTAATCGTCAACTATTTTGAAAATCAAATAAAGTTTGGGTAGTATTTTTTTAAGAAAAAAAGTCTTTCAGCTTCTTAAATGTGAATACTTCTGGTTTCTTTGTTCCTTTATGACATTAAACTGAATATCTCTTTGGTTTGTGGACAAAACAAGACATTTGGGGACGTCATCTTGTGGTTTGGGAAACATTGATTGACATTTTTCAACATTTTCTAACTTTTTTTGACCAAACAATTAATCGATAAATCGTTTAAATAATCAACAGATTAATCAATAGTGAAAATAATTGTTAGTAGCTGCCTTAATCCCACCCCTACCTGTGAGTATCGGTACCAGTAGAGGGGGCGGGGTGAGCAGTGGCTCATTTGCATTTAAAGGGACAGGCACTGAAACCAGCCGTTCTGAACAGGGCCGTTCTGAACAGATGAAAAGAGCTGATATGTTTGATCCTTGGAGTATTTTGACCGAAGCAGGTCACAGACATGTCTTTAAGACACCTGGGAACTATTTTAATTTGTGGAAAAGGGCCGTAATATGTCTCCTTTAAAGCTTAGATTTAGAGAAACAGTTTGCCATCTTGTGAAACCTGCTGAGAAGTAGATGAGAAAACTGATAGCACCTTTTATATATTTACAGTAAATATGAAACCTCAGCCAGGCGAGGCTTAGCCTAACTTAGCTTAGCATAGCACAGTCACCAGAAACATAGGGGAACTGCAATGCTGGCTCTGTGTCCAGAGGAAACAAACACTTCCCAGTCTCTCTGAATTGCACCGACTATAGCACGTATCTCATTTGTTCAGTCTGTGCCGTCACATTTATCATGCATTTAAGAGAGCCTATCAATCTCCTCTATTAACTCGTGGCTAGAAAGCAAATGATCATTCACCTAGTTGTCAGACTGTTACACTGCTGCTCGTACGTCTTCCCTGTAGCTCGGCTCCAATCACTGCCTAGGAAACACTGAAGGGTTTTGAATCCACTATGCCTGCCCCGAAGAGGTGACACCCTGCTCTACAGAAATCTCCCACATACCACTGACAAGGGAAGAAATGTGAGCTACCCATAAGTCATCTTAACGATGGCAGCGTTCGGGCCACAGGGGCATCATGGGCCTTTTTTTATACTTCTTTTTTTTCTTTCTTTTTCCATGTTGGTATTCGGTCTGCCCTTTCCCTGTGGAATCCTTTGAGATTCGATACTTTGGAAAATTGGCATTAGGGGCAAAGAAGTGTGATAACAAGTCGGCCCGCTGTAGTTACACTCAGATATTACATTCACTCGGAGCAGCAGCAGCCGGTCGTTTGACCTATGGAGTTCAGTTACGTAAGCACTTCGTCAGCTGTCAACACCACTGGAACCTTTTCACTAGCTGTGAAATTTTTTTTAGCTGCTGCGCCTCACAGTGCGATGTCCCCATGCCACACCACTTTATGGGGTAATGCCTGTTCAGTTACATAATATTGCCCAATAAGAAACCGCACCATGACTTCTTCTCACCCTCTCACTTCTCTACTCTCACTGTTTAAAAAAAACAAACAAAAACACACACACACACTGTGGGAGGGGAGCGCTAATACAGAAGTGTGTTTATGAGCTTTACGGCCGCAACAACTTTGAATTGAAAAGTCACACATTCAGATTGCAAGTCAAATTCCCAAACAATCAGTTTTTATGTGGCTATAAGACAACAAAAAGCTGCATGTCCTCACATAAAAAGCTGGAGCCATCACATGTTCGACTTTTTTGTTTGAAAAAGTGACAGTATTGCATTGAAACTGAACAATAATTTGCATTATTGATACATTTTGGGGAGCTTGTACTGAACAAGCATGCTCCCTTAATGTCTGGGAAATAAGATTTGTAGGCACCTCCTCCCAAAACGCTTTATGGTATTAGATTTTTTTTTTTAAATTAAAAAGTAAAAGTCTCCTGCACCTTAGATGTTGCATCTGGCCACATTGCAATAATATTTAGATTAATGCGAGGTGTTTGTGCAGGGACAACTCATTTTCATCAGCTTGTATTTAAATTTTACGCAGAGAAATGTGCAATCCGGACATAAATTTGAAATGTTCCTCGGTGTCAACAAGTGTCACAGACGGCATCTGTATTTGTGTAACTTCACAACCTTTTCGGCAGTGCCGGGTTCCCGAGGTGTCGTCAATCACCGCAGTTTGGGAGGGTTCGGGTTCACTTCTAGCCGTGTCTTCCTGCTGCCGCTACACAGGGAGTCGCGTGTCTGCTGCGGCGATGAGCTTCTGCTGTGTAGGAACAGAACATCACTGTACAGTGTGTCACCGCGTTTCTGGACGGCTGCCAAACACTGTTTATAGCTTAGCTGGGGTCAAGTTTGACAGCTCTAATAACCCCGAACGCTCTCACCGTCTAATCCATAAAAGGCTTTACAATCAAAGCCGAGAATGACTGGGCTGCGTCTGCGCGGCAAAATAAAACACACTGGTGCATTGTGTGTGTTGTTTCTCAACTATGTAACACTATGCAATGGATATTCAGAGGCTGTTTTGCTGTCATGTTTTTAGACCTGCTGCTCAACCAGAATTAGCCGTAGACACAAAGACTCACTCCTGGCACATGCAAAATTAAATGCACTACCTTAGACTTGATACTATTGTTCTGCACAACTCACATTACCTTTGGAAACAGTAGCAAGTGTCATCCCTGCTTGTTGCATCTGTAATCCGCCTTTATGGAGCTTTTTTTTGTTGCTTTTATACATACAGTATAAGCAGTAATAACGAGTGTATTCTCTCCTTTTGTGTGATTCCAGATGCTCCCTCCACTGAGCAGCAGGAACTGTTCACCCAGAAACTCCAGCAGTGCTGCATGCTCTTCGACTTCTGCGACTCGGTGACCGACCTGAAGAGCAAGGAGATCAAGAGGGCGACGCTCAACGAGCTCGTCGACTATGTTTCCACCAACAGAGGGGTGCTGGTGGAGTCGGCGTACCCGGAGATCACCAACATGGTGAGGATATATACAGCGCTTAAAAAGATATCCGTGGCTCCTTTACATTTAGAAAAATAAACTCTACACTCGCTGGGCCCGGTGTAACCACAGCAGCAGTTAATTGTTAAGTCATGTGCTATTATTAAACGGCAGAGAGAGAGAGAGATGTCCCCTCTGTGTCACTATAACATCCTGTGCACTTGTGCGGGATTAAAGAATGGAGGCTCATCGTGTGTCTAGACAGGGTGTGTCATGTCAGCAGAATATGCAACATGTTAACCATCTTTATTCAAAACCCATTCCCCCAAACAAAATGAAAGTCCAGAGTGCTCAGAAGGTTCATCTAATCATGTGACGAAGCTGCTCTTTGGTGGGAATATAGACATCAAAAGAAGGGAAATCCAAGGCGTTCTTCTTTAAATGTGTAAAAAGCCTTTATTCAAAAATGGCTATTTCATATGTAAAAGATAAAAACATAATGAAAGTGGGTTACAGCCCACGCGTTTCGGCACAAAAGCCTTCCTCCGCTGAAGCTCCTTTGTATAGGATGATTGGAATCACCTGGGTAGGTAGGAAGACAATGGAAACATGGGAAATAACAGATCATGACCAATAGATGTCTCCACCAATGAAATTAAGAAAAATAGAAAAGAAGAAACACCATATTTCTGTAGTGATAGAAAAAAAGTAGCATACTTTTTTTTTTTTATGTAAACAACACAAAATCCACAGCACAAAAACTGGAGCAGCCCAGTGGAGGTGGTGTCATCGTCCTCCCATCTGTGTTTTTCTTTCCTCCTCTGACTTTGACCCACTGCACTACATCCGACGCGATGAAATTGGATTTGGATTTCTCATTGTACTGTACAAACTGAATATCTGTCCCTCACTCTGTTGATTATTGTTTTTTCACAATTTCTCTCAAACAGGTGGTCAGGTTTCAGAGAAATTCCCTTTCCATTCTTTTTACTAGTGCTGTTGAAAGCTTGAACGATAAGATCAGATATAAATAAGATACAAATTACTTTATTAATCCCCAAAGGGAAATTCACCTGTCCTGCAGCTCATCTACCATTTCCATCAAGGTGTCATGAAGTGGATGATCCCAGTCGCTCAGAACAGCCTCTTAAACATCTTCAGTTTACATCTCTTCACCAACATCTCCAGCTCATCACTCTTGATGGGCAGAGAGTTGATATTTCCCATGATAACTGGCAGCAGAGAGGACAGTACAGTAGGCTACATCTCCAGTCTCCTTGCCCTCCTCTCCCCACAGAAGTGTCCGTCAGTCATTGACACAATACAACAAAAATAAAGAAAAACGTTGAGTAACAACTCAGAGCTACCACCAGACTTTGCTGCTGCCAGTTGAAGCTCATGTTCTGGAATAAGATGCCACCCACCCATTCATTCATTTCTAATCATAGCGAGCAAACGCTGTTAACCTGTCAGACGTTTGAGACCGACTGCACTCAGCGTCTTCAGCTCATCACCAAACCCTTTCCTAGAAACATTAGCTCACTATGTTGATGCTACAGTAGTTTCTATCACACAAGGCTCCAGCTGGAGTTTGATGGTTTTTCTAAACTTGCAAGAAACAGCATTTTACTTTGAAGGTCATGTGACCTTTTCAGAGACGACTCTGCTATGTTAATGCTAGTTAACGCTAAACAGACATGTTAATGCACACAACTCCACCCACACCAGTACATCTTCCCCAGAATGAGGGAATAAATTAGCTCCATAAATTGCTTCTTTAGGAAAGAAAAATAGATATTTATATAACTGTACACCTTATCGATACAGCATAAAGAGTTCATGAGGTTTTGTTCCTCACAGTGATGTAAGATGTCCACTTTAGAAACACTTGTCTTGAGTTCCAGCAGTCTTCTCTGATTTCCACAACAGCGTGTGTTACTGCAAATTTGCAAGAAATGCACACCTGTGTTAATTGTAGTGGTGTCGGACGACTTCTGTCATCGTCTACGCGAGTCTGGAAAACATGTTGTGAGCTCTCAGGGACACGTGGGAAACAACAAAACTGTAACCTGAAGAGCTGCATGTACAGTAGAGATGTGACGTCACCACGTAAATGATGTTCAAATATTCATCCTGAGAGATGTAGTGAACTCCACGAGCTCATTCGTGAGAAAAGTCAGAGTGCAAAGGCTCGGTTTCCAGTGATGAACACTTTGGCTGCTGCAGGATCTTTTTTAAACACCTGATACTGTGTTTAACAGCCAGCCCCACCTCTTGCAAGGTATCACTGACCAGCATGTTATAGATTTGTGTTGATGTAGTAGTAGCTGCCCTGAGCAACCTCGTTCCCTCCCACAGTATGATAATGACTCATGTGCAACACTTAAGAGCAGAGCAGAGCAGTCAGTATTGTTGCAGCGCTTCACTCCACACTGCAGATAATCATGATGGAGACAAATGAGCACATCCACAGCTGAGTCAAGGAGTCTTCAGATTACTAATGGCCTGCAGGCAGTAATCCATGTCAGACCTGGCAACTATTGATTTAGGATTCACAGGATATTTGCACGCCTTTAAAAGTCTTACAAATTGTTGTTGTCAAATGACAGTGTGAAATGGGTATGAAAATGCATCTAATTTGTTACTAAAAACATGCTAAATGTTTTATTGCAGGACTATTATATTTATTTATAGGCTTTAATGGCTGCATACAGTTTATCATGCTGTCATGAAATTGTCTAGAACAACAAGTTTGTTTTTCCCCCCCCCTAAATATAAATATTCCACCTTGGATAAATGGGATTTTGTGCTCTGCCTGCAACATGGCATGGTAAACTTCCTAATGCGCCAGCACTGGGAGTAAACATAGCAGCAAATCCTTGTGGTGGTGACAGTGCTCCAAAGTAATAAAAATAAGATCTAGGCTAACTAATGCAATCACGACAACCAGAAGTGGGAAGCGTCGGCTATAGTTACTCTGCGGTTAATTTCAAAGACATGACAAGTGCAAATTCCTTTTCCAGGTGTAGCAGTGCTAAAATATCTGGAGCGCTAGACATTTCTGCTTTTCCACTCAAGATGTGGCAGTAATGCAAAACACACAAATTAAAATCTTTTAATCATTTCATCACAGCCAGTTAGAGACAGTAAATATTGATGTTTAATAATTGCAATTCAGATTAGTTTCGTGTTTCTTTTAATAAATCACCACAAAATGATCAACAAACTTCAGCTACAGTAATTGAACCCTTAATGCACTGGATAATAAAATACTTTACTTATTGTAGCTTCTTCATAATACTTTTCCTCATTGACCACTCGCGCCACCAGAGCAGCAGGTTAGCAGGTTCGTTACCTGGGGGCGGTGTAAACGCGTGACTCCAGCTGGTCGATCGGCGGCGGCCTTTCTTCATAATCTCATTTATCTATGCAGAGTATATTAGAAAGATATGAGCCGAGCTCAAGAGGCGGCCCCGGCGCAAGCGACTGCACTAGAGACGGGCTCCCTGAACGAGGTTAGACAAATAGCAGCTGCACTTTTCAGAAAGCTGGCCTGATAATAGCTCTCCCGGATACTCCATGCTTGGCATCACATGATAATGAAGAGGTGAGTGTTTAAAGTGCAGCCCATTATTCTGCTGCAGCGAGGACCGCTTTGATCACCGAGGTTGTTAGGAGTACAACAGTCACGTTCTATCATCTGTGTGAAAAGGACGTGTTGCTGACTCTATAATTAGTATCACTAGTATGTTATAGAAAATTTCTTCTTTTAAAATGATTTTGACTGATTTCTTACCTCCTCTTTGTCGGGGACAAGAGTAGAAAGACAGAGAGGTTATCTAATAAAAAGAGCATCAGGGAGTTTTATAATTCCCCTTTAATTCGCTTTAATTCCCGTCCTTTTTTATCCTTGATAGTGCATGTATTTTCTCTCCCTCCTCCTCCTCCCTCCCTCCCTCCCTCCGTCCTCCCACTATTTCTTTCTGTCTCATCCGGTGCGTTGCTAGGTGTTGCTAGGTTGCTACTACTGTCTCCCTCAGACTGACCCCACACCGAGCTACAGCCTCCCTGTCACCACTGAGCCCACACCAGTTTCACTTCCAGCGCTGTCACTTAGGAACAACCTCTTCTTTTTTTTATTTGACATTGAATCCTCCTACATCACCGACACACACAGACACACACACACACACACATCACTGTTTCCTTTTTGCCACACATGAAAATTTCTCACACGCCCCCCGTGTTTGTCATCCTCCCACAGTATTTTCTCATGTTTTGTCGAACCGTAGTTATTTTTCAATATTGCGAAGTGGCTGGGGGAATTAAAGGAGCATGCCTTGTGCTTATTTTGTGAATTATATAACCTATTATTATGTGTAGACAGCAGTGTAGCTCAGAGACCGTAGGCCAAAGAATAGACAGATTAATACATTCATTTGGCTGCTGTTTAATTTAAACAGCAACACCAGGCTGTACATGGTGCAGATTAGGCCTCAACCTCACCATTATATTGTGTTCTCCGACTCAAGGATGAACAAATTAGATTTGGAGTTTAAAGTTTGAGTTTACTTCAAGGAATTACAGTGTAAATCCGACCTAATTTACCACAAACTGTTAATATTTTACATGATTTTTACAATACAATACACTGAAAAATTATGAAACTAGTCTGACTGGTGGTGGTCGCGATACTAAAGCAAAAAGGTAATTATAGATTTGACTTTGTGAGCCTTTGAACTCAGGAGCACTCCTAGAAAAAAAAAGGAAAACGTGCATCACGCTGAGCTGCAGTGTCCCACCTGGCAACCCCTAACCCTCTGATGTGAGTCATCCGAGTCCAGCTCATCCACTGATGTGCCTCGTACCAGGGAAAACACACAACACAGTAATACACCACAGAAAGCTCATAGAGGGCATACATCTGCTTTCATTATCAGCCGCATCTGCATACATCTGCATAGTCTGCAGATAATGAAGCGATGCCATTAGACTGTAGTCAGGGAGGCTGATCAATCTTAGTGGTGCATCCTCATGTCAGCAGCAGTAGTTGTTGTTGTGTTTTAATCTAGAGGGAAGAAAATGCAAAATGTGTGTTATTGTTTCATCACAAGAGACCTGTCCCATAGTCTTCTCAATGTGCCTGTGCCTTGTGTTTAAGCAGTCGAGTGCATCTTTGAAGCTATCAAAATACAAAATACAATGCAGGAGTTGCATCATTTTAAGTTACAGACTTAAATCAGATGCCAAAACACAGCACAGAAGTTTATGACAGACTTGGTTTTACAAGTGAGCTTAGTATTGTTTATTCCCTCATAATGTTGGGTAAGAAAATAGAAATATGTTTTTCACCTTGCCAAGATGACCCTGCAGCAGTAGCACCACCACGCTGGCTTCATTTAAATAAATGAGAAGTGGGTCTGAATGTGGCTTTGATGCTGCATCGATGACATATTTTCTGGGCTTACGTAGATGTTGGCATCACCCCGGTTCATTGGCATTTGGATTCCTGCAGAAGATGAGCTCTGTGACAAACAAACATTCACCATACTTACAGTAATCTTAACAAATTAACATTATTTTTACTGACTTTTGACACCTAAATACAACCACCTGTAGTTAGATTTTTGCATTTACCACTTTTATAAAAGCTTCTTTTTCTTTTACAAAGTAATAATAGCTAGCTACTAGTTATCTAACCAAAAATCCATTCAAAAATCCATTGACTTTATAACAAGGGACCTGAAAGTGCTAAAATGCTCCCGTGGCTCTCTGTTGGCACCAGTAGAGTAATACTGTGTTCTTCCAGTGACGTGGGTAATTGACCTAGCTAAACTAAATATAACTATTGACTCTTACATGAGCGTCTGATTGGCTCTATGTATTAAAGTGAACCTAGATGCAAACATCAAGACACAGTGGGCATGAAATACACCGTGAGTAATTAGATATCAAATCATGCAGTAGTCGGTCATCAACAGGTCCTTTAACTGTTTCACTAATGTAGGCTCGGTCTCGGCGAGTTTGACCATCGAACATCGAGTGTTGTTGCCAGATGGTATTTTCATCAGCTTAGAAACAGCTGCACCACAGTGTCAGACTTCTCTAAAATAACAGGAAGGCCACAAGCAGGCAAATAACAGCTCAGTACGACAGTGGTGAGCTGAAGGGCATCTCTGAATGCACAACTCACTCAACCTTGAAGGGGATGGACGGCGGCAGCACAAGAACAAGCAGTGGGTACCAGTAATTTCCACTGATAAACACGATCAGACGATAATGGTCATGTGAAAACCAAGACCCCAGCTCCGTTCGTTCCAAATGCTTTTATAATGGAAATCATGGGGGGGGGAAGATGGACCGTTTTCCTCCTCCTCTTAAAACAAAACAAAACAAAAAAGTATTGTGTGGTTTATCTGAAGCCAACTCAGTTGACTGAACATCCTCCCCTCGATCCAACTGGAAAAACATAAATTATGAATTAATTTCTTGAATTATGGTTGCTTTGGAGTGAAATAGGCACGGAGGAGCTCTTCAGAGGCTGTGCCTAATGAAGTGGCCACTAATCAAATAGCTGTGTGTATCATGATATTACAGAAACGATTTATTACACCAGAGGTTAAAGTTAGACATTGCTTCTATACAGCCTCTTAAGCATGAACCACTGAACCAGTTAAAGTAGACGCCACTATTACAGAGGATTACAGAGAAAGTGCTTTTCTGAAACACTAAGTTAAATTCATTTTTCTAGACCTCAATCTAACCATTGTCTTGTTTTTCTTTGAATTACTGAATAATTAAAACCACTCAGGCCTCCAAATGTAATCTGAGAAGGAATCAACACGCTAATTGTGACGAGGGGAAGAAGACATAGGAGGATTTATGAGTAAAAAAAAAAAAAAAAGAGGATGCAACACTTCTCTCTGATCCTCCCTGAAGTGAAAACATTTCAGACATGGAAAAAAATATCAGAGAGGATGCCGTAATAGTTTCAGCTTTCGTCGGTTGTATCCTCGTTCGCTGCTTTCTATGGATTTCTGCTGGCAGCTCTCAAAATCCACCTACAATCCAAGTTGCTCACAGATCTTGGGTGACCGTCAAGTTTTAAAATTCCTTGGCCGCCTTCCTCCGCCATAAATGTCATTTGGATTTTCCAGTTGCCAATAGGTAATTTGATGTTGTCTTTATCACGTCAGCATGCGAGCGCGCATCCAATCACGTAATGCCAGCTTTTCCAGTCTGCCACTGCTGTGTCTGTGTGTGTGTCACTCTCAAATTTACCCTGGCTAAAAATAACAAGGTGGGACAGAGCCGACTACAACGATTGTCTTTGGTACAGAATTTTAATAGGGGTTTGTGGGGGATGCAGAATCTGTGATGGTTTTATCCAGCTCCCTTCTGTGTTGGTGACCACATGAATCATCCCTTGAATTAAACATGATCAGACAAAGTTGCTCTTAGAGATCCGAGAGATATTAATTCAAGTGTGTTTGAATTGTTCTTCTCCAGACTTGTACTAGAAGTCTTTAGGAAATCAGAGCAGTGAATAATTTTTTTGTGTAAAGCAGGTAGCAGTTGTGTTTACATGACACTTGAGAAAACAAAATGATTGCCTTAATCCGACTATAGCCTAACTGAACAACTGAGTGCATGTAAACACGTTAGTCCGACTAATATCTAAGTTCTCCAACTCCGATTAAGACACCAAGATAATGCGATTGGAATTCAACTTTCTCCGGCCTTAATCTGAGTTTAACTGGACGACGCATGTGCGCATGCTCCACACCCCCCCGTGCTGGCGTAAGACCCCGGACCCAAAACATCCAAGAAAGCAGATTGCAGAAGCTTTTGTTGTAGCGTTGTGGCGTTCTTGTCTGCCTCTCAAAATCACCATGACCATGAGGGATGGTGTGCACCTTATCTGCACAATAAGTAACAACGCAGATTATGTACGAGATTAACAAAGCTGTACAATTAACCATCTTGCTGTTGTTCAACAATGCCGGTCTGCTGCCTGGCTAATAGGTCAACTGAAACAATGCATAATTGCCACCTGGTGTTGAGGAGGAGGAGGACAACGTTTCTGTCAGTTATTCGATTTTCTCAGTTGCATGTAAACTGGGACAAGGACAGAAGTCCGATTAGACACCAAAATCGAATTTTGAGCATAGCTCGATTAAGCTGTGCATGTAAACGTACTGAATTTGTCACTCACATCTTCACCATTTGTGCCCATGTTTATTTAATCATTGGGAAACTGTAACAACTGCTTACCAAAAAACATCAGCAAATTACAGTAAAAGCATCTTTTCGGTATCATACCTCAGATGCAAACTCGGCACCTTTGTCTAAATTCTTTGGCATGCCGTAATATGACCTGTATTGTGGTCTTGAAATCAACTAGATTTTAACTCGGTCTAACCTAACCTCAACCTCTTGTTGGCAATATTACAATCTAGGCTCAGACACCTTGCTATACAAGCACCTTGTTGTTTTTAGAGGTGGGTGTGTGGAGTGGAGGCCTGGAAACCAAATCAGATTTTATGAAAGAGCATTTGTTGGGGGGGAAAAAAAAAAAGTTGTCAATTCAACGTCACCCATCTTCTCTACCCATCATGTCTCTGCACGTTTAGGAGAAGGATCTCTTCTTGTTGGTCGTCTGAAAACAACTGTCACAACCTGTTTTCCGTCTGCCTGTCTTTCCACATTCTCTGGGGATATTAACCTCTTCTGTCTGTTTTGTATGACAAATCTGATTCGTTCTTTCCTCTCCAGATCTGCACCAACATTTTCCGGACTCTTCCACCAAGTGAAAATCCTGATTTTGACCCCGAGGAGGATGAACCCACTCTGGAGGCTTCATGGCCTCACATGCAGGTAAGAATCTGATATATTCAGTCTGTGCTTATTCACCTTCAGATTACATCCTGTTTCGTCTCTAAACTTTCAATTTCTTCTGCTTTTCTTTGTCCTCCAGCTGGTCTACGAGTTTCTCCTGCGTTTTCTAGAAAACCCAGATTTCCAGCCCAGCATCGCGAAGCGCTACATAGATCAGAAATTTGTCCTGCAGGTGAGTGTCTCTTGCTTAGTTATTCACACATTTGCATACCTATTTGAAACTGTAATATCACATACCCCACCCATTACATCCAGCCAACACACAAAAACACACACAAATGGGAATCAAAAATGACTTGCAGCTGTTGCACAAGTTTCACAATGGAAAGCCTGGTGAGAAAACAGCTGTCTGGGTCTAAATATTAAGATTACTGTGCAGATTTTCAGTCTCTTCTTCATTGTGTTGCACTCAGAGGTTGGTTCATCCAACATTGAACAAAGATCTCTGTTATCCTGGCAGCTTCAGACAAGGCAGCCAGTCAGTCAGAGGCTTTAAGATGGACTTCTTGTTAGAAATATTTTCTTTTTACACAGCATCGGGACAACAGGAGACGCCAGTTATTTGCATAAAGGCACTTGCATCAAAAGATGTTTGTTAGCAGGAAGCAAAATGTGTTACTATAAGAGCTTTCTTTTTTTTCTTTTTTTTCTTTACTTGTGCCACTTTTGTTTTCCTCCTGAAACCAAAGATTTAAGGTGTTTTTTTGTTATTTAATCATCTAAATTGCAGGTTAGAGGAGGAAACTAGCAGACTGTTGTTATCTGTCAACCAGTTATTTTCTAAATGTCAGCAAATTGGGAGAGTGCGGTTTCCAGTTTACCAGGTCCTAGTATGAGGTCTTCAGATGTTGTGTTTCATCTCACCAACAGTTCAGACCCTTGTTCACTATAATAATAGCATAGCATGAGAACATTTTGCATTAAAAAAAAGCAGATTCGTTTTTTTATTTTTCAGTTTTACTTGGAAATTACTGGAACTAGCAGGAGTTAAATTGTTGACAGCTTCTCACGGCTCTTCCAGGTGGTTGGTCAAATGATCAGTATTTCCGAATGTGGTAAATGCATTGTTATGTGTTTTGGGAGTTCACCAACCTACGTTATGCTTCACTGGATGAGTCAAACCATTACTTCGCTGCAGCTCGTCTACATCTGTCCTGGCGCTGTCTGTACCCACCTACCTCAGGAATGCTTCACTTCTTACGTGAAGCTGCAGAGAAGCAGCAGCAGCGAACAGCGACCACAGATCCTGGAATGCCGGCTGGGCCACTTCCAAGGTGCCTGGACCGACTTTCCATGATGTTAGTGTGTCGTGGGGAGGCTTTAAATAGCCGCCCGTTGTTTACTCTTCAGGGAGAGAGAAGCGAACTGTGGTCGGAGCAGCGGGAACGAGGTGGAGGTTTGGGTGGCAGCGAAGGAAAGGGGAAGGAAGCCCTGTGGTTTAGTTAGCTTAAGTCACTGAGTAGGGATGATGCACAACAGGCGAAGCATCCTGAGAAGAGGTAGCGGTCTTTACTATGGAGGATACATTTCAGTGTGAGGAGGAGTCTCTCTTCTCTTCTCTTTCTCTGTTATCGTGCTCTTTTTTTTTGTTTGTTTCTTATCGGCTTGTTAAGCCTGGCATCCAAACAGTAAACAACGCTGAACCAGTGAATCTCTATCAGGGCAGGGGTATCAGCACAGCAACGGTTTGGCTTTTGAAGAAGGTTACATGACTTTTGATGCTAGCTAACATTAGTTTTAACGACGGCTAAGGTGATATTTAACAGTAGTTAACGTTCCTTTTTCTTCATTTGTTTACGGATTATCAGCTGCAGCCATTTCCTCTTCTACTTCCCATCAGAAGGACAGCGGTAGAAGGACAATAGCAAGGTCTTTTTGGACTCAGATTTGTTAAAACAAGGAGGGAGACAGACAGCACTGCGGCACGTTTCAAAGTCGAGAGCCAGCGCTGTTGTTTTGTTTTGTTTTTTTTGCCAGTGCAGTTTGGACCCAGAAACAACGTTGCTCTGCAAGACTTTACAAGCAGATTGGTGTTTTCTGTGGTTACCTTATGAGGTGCTTGATGATATCCCTGTATGCCGACAGTATGTGTTTGTACAGTATGTGTTCTTGAACGGGTGTGGAGTAAAACAACCATGGAGCGTAGCAGTGTAGTGTTTTTGCACAATGTTTTGATGTCAACTTTGATCTAATCATCTGAATCTGTGAACCTGCTCTCAGGCTGTTTCACTGCATCAAACACATTCTTTACATTTTTTAGTTTGGAGCTGCTGTTAATTGCTCATTAGAGGGATAGTTCAACATGTTGGCAAATTGGCCCATTGCCATAATCCCTATAGTCTTAGCAGTAGGTTCATTACCTTTAATTGTCGGTGCAAGCTGTTTTTAGAACGGCGGAGCAGAGCCGCGAGCTGCTCAGAGCTACGCTACGGAGGCTCATGGGATTTCTTGGTTTCCCTCATCAAACTCATCAAATACACAATCCAACAACTCCACAACGCTCTCGTGGACAAGTTGTGACCTGCACATTCACCACGCTATGAGATAATAAAAGAACGTTATGAGACGGTGTTGTTTTTGAGGCAAATGCAGAGACTGCTTGCTGAAAAACTGCCCCCACGAGAGTGTTTTTGGAGTTGTTGGATTGTGTATTTGATGAGTTTGATGAGGGAAACCAAGAAGTCCCATTAGCCTCCATAGTGTAGCTCTGACCAGCTCACGGCTCTGCTCCGCCGTTCTAAAAATAGCTTGCACCGACAATTAAAGGTAAGAAACCTACTCCTAAAACTATAGGGATTATGGCAATGGACCAATTTGCCAAAAATGTTGAACTATCCCTTTAAACTACATGCATCTGTAGTAAACAGAAGGGAGCAGTGATCGAAATAAGAAAAACGAATATACTGTGGATGTGGATTTTCATATCGCCTGAAGTGACTCAGTGCAGCTCCTCAAGACCAAGCTCGTGATCACTTTTCTGCCATATTCACTCCGTACTTATATATTTTGGTCTTTTGAATCCAGCTTTAAAGATAGCACTGCCCTGGTGCTGGTGATCCCGCTGCAGAAAACAGGCTGCGACATGGGAAAACAACCATACGTGGAGCTAAGAGCAGAACATGTGGTCAGACACGTGGTTGGACAGTATTTTAAGCTTTTTTCTTTTTCCTCCTCTCGTCAGGGAGCTCCACTAAAGTGCTTTGCAGGGTATCAGGCGCCTGTGTTGAAATGAGGGGCCTGTTCTTTCTCATTTGATAGTTCATTATTATCATAACTATTGACATTTCCAAAACTTTTGACAGATCAGTTACTCTTGTATGTATGTTTACAGAGCCGGGTGCAAGTATCTGATGTCCTTGTACTGATTTCCACATCCAACCTGCAAGAACCTTTATTTATTTGTTCAGTGTTTATTCAGGTGTATCCACAGAGATAGAAATCCAGTTTTCCAGAGGCTACCCTACATAGAAAAACTAAAAAAATCATAATAAAAACTATTCCTCAACAGAGCAAGACAGATTTTACACTATGTATTTTAAATAACAAACTATGTAAACTCACAAATTCGAAGAAAATTTTAAAGATATGATAGATGAATAGATTGATAGATGGATAGATGGGCAACGGTAATAATGCCTTAGATCAACGTTGGCTACAGAGGGACACGCCTTAGCAGAGCGAGTCCTCGAAGGATGCGGCCCCCGAGTTGGGACACGGCTACAGAGAGTTCACATGTAACAAAACCAGATGAAATCAACTCATGGTCGGTTTCTCACTCTGTGCAACTCTGGGCTCGGTTTTCGCAGCCGGCTTCGTGCAGCACAGATGAACCTCAGGCTGTGGTGTGACATTGTCCAGTCAGTGTCATGTCAGTGTGAGCCTGAGGTGTTATACGTAAATAGAAAACTGCTTCACTTGAAAGTCATTACAGTCCGAATTATAATCACATCCTGCACCTTTTTTTTTTTTTTTTTTTTTTTGCTGCCGTCATGTGGCTGCACCTGTTGCCCTGTCTGTGTCTCAATCAAATTTGGTGCACATAGGCTTTTAATCAAGGTATTACTGAATTAATTTCAGTAATGACCCGATTGTTCACATAGCGGATAATCATTTTATCTAGATCATGAAATTAAAAGATTGACATGATTGCACATTATTTTCAGGAGAAAGTTTGTTTAACCGTGAAGGAGAACTGTTTTCTCCTTCGTTCTAGTAGTAAAACGCTTTTACGATCGTGCCTTGTGTTAGAATACAGACAGACATGTAGACTGCTACTCACTTATTTTTGTTTTTTTGACTCCTCAAGGTAAAAGTTTGTGCCATGACCTCTGGGTTTTCTGGGGACATGTGGCTGTCAGGCTCTGGAGGAAAATCCTAGCGTGACCTGTTGTGATTGAGTATTGACGTTACCTCAGGCACCAGCAGCATCTCTGAAATATAACTCTGGCAGCTTTAGCTCTATATCCCATTTTATCCTTCATTGATCAACTCCTGAACGGTCAAAACTCAACTCTGCTCTCTGCGCAATAATGATGCAAAATTCAGAAATTTACCAAAACACAAAGTGTAAGAATATTTCAACTTAGACTTTCCAGTTTTTCTTCACTTTGAGTTTCAGGAGTCAATACTGTACTTCTATTGTCTCTGTATCGTTCCAGTATTACAATAAACTGCAGATTCATTTTCTAAATTAATATATAAATGCTTCAGTCTGTAAAATGTCAGAAAAAAGAGTTTAAGTATCATGCTAATATACTGTATCTAATAAAAAAGATATAATGGGAGCAGCAAGTTTAACACATATTATGTACTAAATAGAATTTGCTCCAGGCAACGGCTTTGTTTTTAATAGTACCAATAATAGCTGTGTCAAGTTCAGGTTATGGAGAAAGATACAGTTATTTTCAGTTATTTATTTATTTTTTGGATGATATGTGCTGCTCTCAGTGTCCTTTTCTGATACAGCAGGAACCTGTGCTTCTGAAATGCTCTAAAAACCCAGTGGGCTTTACCCAAACCTCAGCCCCAGATGTGCAATAGACACAGTTAGAGACTCACTGGTGGAGCTTTTTACAGCTGGAGAGATGGGAACTGGTAAAATAAAAATAAAAATAAAATAAACACAGAGCATTAAGGGAGTGAACACTGTGTTGAACATGACTATTTATTTTGTAGATACAGACACAACTTCCAGTGGAAAGATAATGCTGCAACTGTTTGTGAACTAGTTTGCCATAACAAACTTGAGAAGTGTTGACAAGAGTTGTGTGCACAGCTGATGGCCACACATAACGCTCGTCATTACAGGAATCAAATTAGTAGAAAAGGCGAGTCCTTAGGGTGCCGGTACTTATGGTCTTGTCCTGCAGAAAATTAATATAACAAAATGTAAAGCCATCACCCGGCTGTAATCCAGTATTCAGGCTTTCTTGCAGATTTGATTTTATGATGAAGGACCCCCCTCTGGCCTGTAATAGGAAAGCGCCAACACTTCCTCAAAAAGAAACTATTAAATTCTTATGAAATATTATGTACTGAGTGAGTGAGTCCTCCAGTGAGTGCATTGATAATAAGATGAGATGTGTGTGTGAATCTGACTTCATCTCAGCTGGGGATTGATTAATCGATCACACCGTGTCCTGGCTTTGCATTAATTCATCAGAGCAGGACGTCACAATGTCAGAATAAGTTTTTAACAAGTTGGGGAAAGTAGAGGCAAACAGACTCATAAGTCAAAACCTTCAACAGTAATTACCGCCTCGTCTCTCTCCCTCTCTCTCTCTCATTTCCTTCTTTATTTACTGTATTTAATATTGCATGATTAGAAATGAAGCTGTTTGTTTCGGTGGTGAATGACAGTGAACCATGGGGTTTGGGTTTATGAGAATCTCTGTGTGTTTCTCCGGTCTAACTTTAACATGTCAGGCGGTGGATGTGTCAACAAAGGATCGTTCTCTGCTCCACTTCTTCATGATGCATTTTTGTTTGTTGTTTAATTGTCTTAGGAAAGATTAAGGAGGTCGGCCATGTTTGTTATTCACAACACAGATATCACATGTTTGAATTTCTCATCAGTGGGGAATTTGGGGTATTTGTATTCTTAGTTCATTTAGTAGCTTTACAGTTTGTACGTGGGGTTGTATTTGCATGTATTAGCTTGACATTACTTGCAAATGAATGCAGGACTGAGACAGTTTGTCTTTTATTCTCTTTCAGCTCCTGGAGCTGTTCGACAGCGAGGACCCAAGGGAGAGGGACTTCCTGAAGACCATCCTGCATCGCATTTATGGAAAGTTCCTGGGGCTGCGAGCCTTCATCAGGAAGCAGATCAACAATATTTTCTTGAGGTGAGTAGAATATTGAATCGGGAGGAAAAATTGCAGCAAATTTAAGCAGATGAAACTCTCTGAAACCAGACAGTGAGGAAGCTTTGTACATACATATACACTCATCTTAGCTTGTTTAGGATGTGTGGATTACACATGTTTTGAAAATCAAAGTTTGTCTGTGTAATATTCACACTTGGTGAATTTGAGCAGAAGAACAAATGACTAATCACTCTGAGAGAAAAGGTCCTGAGTAAGTGACTGGTGTTGCTGTTTTTCTCACCACATGACAACTCTTCAGATCCACCTGTTCCCTTTCCTTCTTCTCACCTGTTCAGCCAGTTGTTCAGAGTCTTTGGCAACAGCTTTGGTTTTTCAGGACAGTCGATTTTTTTTGTAACCGACAATTTACAGAAACTAGGGATCTGTCAATACCGAAATGTATGTAATATGTTGGAATAATAAGTTATATATGTTATTTTGTTCAAGCTCATAACCTCACCTGGTTGTTACCACAGTCATTACTGTTCAGTCTGTCAAAATATAATGCAGCTCTTCACGTCTTCACACCTACGGGTCCGTCACCTTGTTAATTGTCAGTTTTAACCAGACTGACTATATGGACGTGTGTGAAAAGTGTTAGCACACAGTGTGCAGCAGCCATTGTTGTTTTCGGTTCAGTTGTAGTTTCATATTTGATGTCAAGAGTTGTGCTGACTGATATCAAGATGCTTGTTCATACTTCTGAATTTCCTTTGAAAAATAACTTTCAAACTTTGTGGGAGCAATGTGTATTATTAGTTCATTCTTGGTTTGGTTTTTCAGTTTCTGGTCCTGGGTTTTTTTGGGTGAACCCCGTTGCGCTTTAAGCCATTTGATAAACATTTCTATTACGTATTACATTCATCGTCACATCACGAGGCTCAGACGGATCGATCCACATCACACAAACAGAGGGAGGAGGAGGAGGAGGAGGAGGAGGTGGAAATATTAAGTGCAGATGGAGGCAGCGTGCTGAATGTTTACGGCTCCCGTTGCTGCGTGACAATGAGCTTCAGATGATTGAAACAGGGGGGACACTCGATGTCATCTCCAACAGGCAAGGTGGCAAAACGGGTGCACCCACTTTGACCATCTGCCGCTCAGGACAAAAATAGTGCCACAGTTGTCAGGCTGTGTCTGTACATACCATGGGTGCACTGCACAGCCACATGGAAATGGGTTACCAAGCAGAGGAGATGGGTCATTCAATTACATAAGAGCAGCAACAGTCAGCAGCGGTTCGGGTCTGAATATGTTTCATTTCCCCCCCAAGTCTCCTTAACATTTGTCACTTGTTTCAGTCAGACGTTCAATTGTTTAGAGAATTTGCAGATTTTAATCCGCTTTTACAGCAGCTTGAATTCAGACTTACACATTTTCTTCTTGTAGGATCAATAAAAGTTCATATCAAGGCTCAAACATCTCACTTTTGTGTAAGAATCATTGGTTTTCAGTGAAATTTCACATCCTAAAATCCAACTATTGAATCATGTGTGACGATATATAAAAAAAAAGAGAAAAAAAATGGCACAATGATCAGAACAATTGATCCGTGCTGCTCTCAATACTCTGTTGTGATGTCGTGTTTCATCATTTCTGTTTATTGTGTTTGTCGCCGTTCCAGGTTCATCTACGAGACCGAGCACTTCAACGGCGTCGCTGAGCTGCTCGAAATCCTGGGAAGGTGAGTCATGACGTGAAGTCGGCCGTCAGCAGAGACAAGGAAGGATCTGTCACTATTCTGACAACTGATTAAATCATCTTCACCTGTTATATATAAACTGTAAACTGAATATCTTTGTGTTTTTGACTCTTGAACTCTTGAAGTTCTGGGTTATTGTAGTAATTTATTGACATAAACCATATAAACTGCTACAATGAATTGGCTTTCACTGCTGATATGACCAGTCTTTATCATTTGAGGGAAACATGTTGGGTTGTAAGATACTTCTGCACTTCTGTGGTTGTAAGATACTTCTACACTTCTGCTCAAAGAAGTAACATCATTAGTTGTAAAACTCCTCCACTCTCGATATTGTGTGTATTTATATTTGTATATATTTGCCATTATTTTATGTCCATAAGGCAAATTTTGAAGTTACTAAGTCTGGATTGTTCCCCTTCGTCTCTCACTCGGTCTGAATTCATTTCTTCTGGAGCTCAATCTCCACAGCTCTGCTCTGCTCCTGCAGTGTTTATATTTGTCTTTCACTAATCTTCTCATTGTCTCCGTTGTGTCTCTGTTTACAGTATCATCAACGGGTTTGCGTTACCTCTGAAGGCAGAGCACAAGCAGTTCCTGATGAAGGTGCTCATCCCGTTACACACAGCTAAAGGACTGGCCCTTTTCCACGCACAGGTAAAAAAAAAACTCTCTCTATCGATTTATAAATGAATTTTCGGTCCACGTCCGGTTTCCTGTGTTTGTTTTTCTATCTCGAGCTGTTAATTTGAAGAAAACTGGATTTATTTGTTTCAAAACAAACACAGAAAAGATTTGATCTAATTTATAACAGCTGCTGCCGTTTGGGGTTTGTTATAGCAGCACTGAATATCTCAGTGCTACAGCGCCGTCCAGTGGCTGTGCAGTGAAACTACACAGCACAGTGGAAAGTTTTCAGATGATCACACAGACCAGACTGTCGCAGCTTCTTTCAAATTCAAATAAATCAATAGGAAACGTATGAAAGTGCCAAGTCTTCGCTTTATTCAGAATAAGTTTTCATTCCTAAAATAACTTTAACTTCAGAAGCTCATGCAGTCAAACACAAAACATAAAAAGCTTTGACCAGTAAACATCAGCAGACTGTTTTTTATCTCACCTGGTGCTGAACTCCCACCTCCACCTCCGTTTTAAACGACAACTCGCCGACTCGGCTCTGACCCGCGTGTGAACTCATAAACTAATGATGAGACGTCCCCCCAGTGAATGTTTCCGCTCCAGATGCGTTATCTAACCACGGAGGCAGCCGTCGTTGCGATGCAGCGCTATAACAGGTCGATGTTGTTTCACTGTGCTGTGGGTGATGCAGACGATACCTTTTCTGTTTTTTGTGTGTCACTCAGCTGGCCTACTGTGTGGTCCAGTTCCTGGAGAAGGATCCTACGCTCACTGAACCGGTACTTTTTAAAAATATTTTTATATATTTTTTATCATTCCTCCCACTCAAAGCACAAAACCTCAAGCACTGAATTAGTCTACACTGCAGAGAAATATGTTGTGGGTGCTAGAAACCACACGCTCATGTTGTTCTTATTCGACATTAGAGAGAAATTCTAAAGAAATGTTCTTTTTGACTGTGCAGGTGATCCGCGGGCTGCTGAAGTTTTGGCCTAAAACCTGCAGCCAGAAGGAGGTAAATATACACGTCTGTGAACACACCGCCCACCTGCGAGAGCTGTCGACCAGATTTCAAGGCCCGGTTTCCTGATCCTGCACCTCTTTTTTTTTTTTACAAATTTAGGTGATGTTCCTCGGTGAAATCGAGGAGATCCTGGACGTCATTGAGCCGACGCAATTCAAGAAGATCCAGGAGCCGCTGTTCAAACAGATCTCTAAATGTGTGGCCAATCCACACTTTCAGGTAAAGCTAAAGGCAGTTTGTCACTCCAGCGCACACACAGAGAAAAGCAGCCTTTCCATAATGTGGATTTAGTTGTTTTCCTCCTCTTATATATTCATGTTCAGTTGACAACTCTGGTTTTATCCATTTCCTTGACATAACCCTTTGTGTTGATGGTTACAGCTCAAAACTAAATTAATAAATAATATTTTTTGGAGGGGGCAGGGTAATGGACAGGACATGGAGGTATACCAGAGATTATCAGTGAACTGCGAACATGTGCGCACGCCTGAAGGGAGCCTTGAATTTGATAAAAACATTCACTCTACAAGGGGAATACTGCTACCTGATTGGTTTGTGAGGTGTACAAGCTGTTCGCTCGTGCAGAACAAAGCATTCAGAAGCTGAAAAGAAGACGCCTTGCTGATTTGGAAAGTAGAATATAGCTAACGGTAGTGAATTTGATGAGTCATGGTTTCAATAATTTTAATATTTTCTGGTTGATCTAAGTTACCCAGGACTTGGAGCTCTGTTGACATTTTGCTTCAGGTAATATACAGTATATCACTAGAAGAATTAAAGCAGGCTGAAAGAGGTGGCCATGTATACATAGATACTTTATTATACATTCATACTGTCTTGTAATTCTGCTTGATTTTTCTCTCAAAATGCATCAGATTGATGCTTTTAGATATGAAATATTCAACATTTTGCCCCCGGGGCCCTACAAAAGGGGTCGTATCCCTCTCACCATTTTCACCTCTGACCTGTTTTCATGCCTGTACACACAAAAGGCAGTGAAAGGAGTGAATGAGTGGCCATCATCATAGAGAGTAGGTCGACGGTGATTCAGATGCACATTTTCAGGCCTCCACACAGACGACCAGTGACCATGTGATCTCCTGTTTTTTGTTTTTTTTAATTATAAAAAACTTTCTTGGCACCTTCCCTTCCTAATCTGACCTCATTAAAGTCTCTGTGACCATCCAGCCTGCAGCTCTGACAGAGTCTACTGGCAGCTTAATTACCAAACCACCTCATAATTACTGAGCTGAGCTGCTGTCTCTTGCTGTGACTGACTCGCTCACCTTTATTCTTTGCACATTGTTATGACTTTTCCATTAAAGTGGCTTTAGCTCTTATTCACACGTGACTTCGAGCAGCGCAAGGTCTTTTCTTCGCATTCACTCACACATTTCTATTTCAAGTGTGATTGATCAGCAGGTGAAAATCAAAAAGCCCATTTGTGTCATTAACCGGCACAGCACCTGCCAAGTCTTGTTTTGTTTTTTCCGCTCTTGTCCTTATATTATACCTGTTCTCCCGTCTGCGTCCTCACAGGTAGCAGAGCGAGCGCTGTACTTCTGGAACAACGAGTACATCCTCAGCCTCATCGAGGAGAACATCGACAAGGTCCTCCCCATCATGTTCGGTAGCCTGTACAGAATCTCCAAAGAGCACTGGAACCCGTACGTACTCGTCTCATCTCATCCCATAATCACACATCCACCTCAGATCCTTCACTATAGACAAAATAAACCTGTCGTATCATGAAGAGCATCAACGGTCAGACGTGTGTGAACCATTAGCTGTCACCGCTCTCAGCCCTGATTGCTCCATACACCTCCACCACCTCCACCACCACCACCTCTCGCTGTATTAAAGGTCAGGGATCAGCAGAGATGCACAGGAAGCTGCCGTGTTTGTATAACACCGCAGTCATGTGCTGCTCTCCTGCTCTCAAGGTCGTGTTTACATGTAAATACCAGAGACATATGGACGCCGCTGCCTTGACGACATGTCTGATGTTTCTGCTGCCGTTCATCTAAAAGAGTCCCGTTACACATTTTTACTGCGTTTCTTAAACTATATCATACTGTGTGATTGTGCTTCCTTCAGCGGTTTAATCAGCGTCATGTCACTTTGTAGTAAAGAGCAGCTACAGTTAATGATTTGTGTGTTTCTTTGATTTATTTCAGTTAAGTTTATGGTCATTGTACGACGGAGTATTAGGGTCACATTGACAAATAAAAAAATCACAAACTTAAAGAATAAAGTCGTAAATTTACAACTTTATTCTCGTAATGTTATGACTTTTTTCTTGTAGCAAATGTGCGACTTTATTCTCGTAAATTTACAACTTTATTCTCGTAAATTTGCGACTTTATTCTCGTAATGTTATGACTTTTTTCTCGTAGGAAATGTACGACTTTATTCTTGGAAATTTACGACTTTATTCTCGTAGTTTAAGACTTGATTCTCGTAAATGTATGACTTTATTCTCGAAGTGTCTGTGTTTTTTTTCTCAATGTGGCCCTAATACTCCGTCGTATCATTGCATAAGAGCATATACAACTACATTTTTTCTGTCTCCTGTAGCAGCAAAAGAATTTAAAAGTTGAGAAGAAAAAAAACCGGACCAAGGGGTCAATAAATGATTAAATAATCTACAATATTAAAAGATGACACACATGATATACATTCAGCAAAGGCAATAACTATCACAACAAGTCATATTTACATCATAAAAAAAAAAGAAGAAGAATAGTAATAACACAAACACAAATAATTCTATGCAAACCGTCGTTTGATCAGATACAAGTGGTTTTTCTTCTCCTGAATGAGTCGATAGGGAGAGTTCATGTTAATTATTGTGTCGTTTGACTGTGTGGAGAACATAAACACATGAAACATGAATCACTGTGCAATCATACTCGTAGTAATCATAAACCGGGGTGTTTATAGCAACTTGCACCTGGAAAAACATTCACTGCAGTTTCACAGTTTGATAATTAAAATGTTTTTTTAAACCTTGAGATGGATAAAGTGATGAATACTGTGGATGAGAATGAAAAGCACAACAGAAACAATAACAAAACCTTACAACAGAGGGAAAACAACAACTAACAGCTTTGTGACATAACCTATTATAATCCTTGTTTATGTTGATGATATTTATGTTTATTGATCTCAAATGTTTTTATAATTTTACACTGCTCTCGTGAACTGAGGTTTACATCTTCAACCCTCCTCAGTTGTGTCTTGTAATTCAGATCTTTGTAGTTTTAATAGTTTTATTTTTTTTTTTGTGCAGTTTCTTGTGTGTTTCTCTGTGCCGCCTCGTTAACCCAGCGTCTGTTTGCTGCGTTGCAGGACAATCGTAGCTCTGGTCTACAACGTGTTGAAGACGCTGATGGAGATGAACTGCACACTGTTTGACGAGTTGACCTCCTCCTATAAAGCAGACCGGCAGCGGTGAGTCACACACACACACACACACAGAGACTCAGTCGGTTGAAAACTTGACATCACAGAGCGACGATGACAGAGCTGCAGCGGAGATTAATAATGTCCAAAATTATACAGAACTATTTTTGAGACAAATCCTCCCGATCTGAGTCAGAGAAAGGTTAATATGATATATTTAACAATAATAACAAAATATTAAACTGATGGAGTCACATCTTCTTCCCACTGGAGGAGTCGGTCTTTATCTTCTGTGTTGTGATGTGTTAAAGCAGAAGTGAGTGATCCGGTCGTTTTGGCTAATGCTGCGTTCCAGGCAGGCTTTTGAAATCATAAATTACAGCTTCAAGTCACAACTTACGACTTTGTAGCGTTCCAGGCAACCCACTCGTGTTTTTCCGACCTGTTTTACCGGTGAAAGTCACTATAACGGCCACTCGTAACTTCCGACCCGTGAAATCGTACCAGTACGTCTTTTTGTACAGTCTATGTACCAGATCGAACTGGTACGACTTCACAGGTCGGAAAAAAAACGAGTTTCCTTGAACGCACCATAATAGTCCTCGTCCCTACGTCGCCACATTCACGGCGTTCCTTGGCTGCACACACAGCCCTGCATGCCGTTCTCTCTCCTCATTGGATAAAAACTGTAGGATACGATAAATGTTTTCTCCTCGGCTCAGAGCAGAGCAGAGGGACTGAGAGACCCGTGTTTCAGTCCAAACACTCTATGTAAGTGATTGCTGTCGGAAGATATAACTATTTAAGACTTATATTAACACAAATATATCACTCACTTCTGCTTTAACTCATCGATGACGTCGGAGACCTTGACGGGAACAGACGTAGCAGCAGGTCGTCTGCTTCACCTGTGACAATACAAACGTTTCTCCAGAGGTCGTGTTGTTCCGCCATATGTTCGAGCCGCGGTTTCACATGTTGCAGACGACACAGACGCACACCAGATGTTGTTGTTTGTGTTGCAGCTGCAGGTGTGTGTTATGTTAGGTCGTCCATGGAAACGGGTTTCACTTTTATCAACCAGTTATATTACTGACGGGAACTCAGAACGAAACGACTAAAGTTTGTTTTTTGTTTTTAAAACAAATAATATTTAGAACCTGGCAATCTGTTTTTTCTTCAATTACTGGTAACACTTTATAATAATAACACACTATTAAGCATTAGTTAAGCATTAAATACTGAATGCATCATTTATAACACATGAATACTCATTAGTATGTAGTTTTATAAACAGTTAAAAAGGTTTGTGTCATCATTGATAAGCACTAACTGTTCATTCAGTATTTATTACTGCTTAACTAATGCTTAATAGTGTACTTATTATAAAGTGTTACCCTATTACTTTAGTCATACACAGGATTTTCTCGTGACTTGGATTCAGCTTCTTCAATAATAGTCTTTAATATTTGCTCTCACCTGTTGTTAATCCAAAAGATTATATGAGACCAATAAGCAGCAAATCTTCACTTTGAATTAATACATTTTTCATATATTTGATTCTTAGTGAATAGAAAACACAGTTTTTCAATTGGTGTCTATGTCTATACACTTTTTATTTGGATATTAGTGAAAATTTTTCTTTTTTTCCCCCACAACTGTTTCATAGTCATTGATGCATCAGATCTTTAGATGCATTTAATATCAGTTATAACGTTTAGAGAAAGTGAAGTGTGTGTTTATTTCGAATATGCAAGTACGTAACGCAAATATATAGAATAAACAAAGGACGTGGCATAAAAACATGGCAGACAATATTCAAACAATATGCAAAACAAACAAATAAGTTGTATACTTGCTCCTACCCCTTCTCCATGAATAATTACAGTACATGATATAAATAATCTGCTTCCTCTCAATTATTATTATTAGCCTATGTAAACATATATAAATGTACACAAGTGCAACAATACCCTATACCACCTCTACAGTAGTAACTACCAACATTTACGGCATTCCTATTCCAAGGAACGCCGTGAATGTGGTGACGTAGGGACGAGGACCAATAGATCCATGACGAGGGCGGGGGCTGCTAACTCCATCGGCTGACAAGACGTTATGGTGCGTTCAGGGCAGCCCGTTACTCGTGTTTTTCCGACCTGTGAAGTGGTACCAGTTCGATCTGGTACGAGTTCACGGGTTGGAAGTTACGAGTGGCCGTTATAGTGACTGTCACAGGTAAAACAGGTCGGAAAAACACGAGTGGGTTGCCTGGAACGCTACTAAGTCGTGACTTGAAGCTAGGGCTGGGCGATATAACGATCTCGATACGGGATCGCGATAAATCTTTGATCGATTTCGATAATAAGCTATGGCCCTATTCCTCGATATCACATGAAAGTAAATATGCGCGACAGCAGCCGGCCACACTTCCGTCTGATACTCCGCCTCCTGTCCTGAGCATGCAGAGCTTGTTTGAGCTGCTGCAGCTAAAGGGAGGAAGGACAAGATGGATAGATAGATACACTTTATTGATCCCAAGCTGTGATAAAGTTAAAGTTGTAAAAGAGGGAGGAAACGAGTGGAGGTGGAGCCGATGGCAACTGAAGCGATTGTGAACGTGTGGAGCATCAGTTCGTCTGTCCCGGCTAAAGAAGCCTGTCAGTGTGGAGTCAGAGCAACCTGATGATAGCCTACCACGGCCACAAAGTGGAGGAAACACGGAGCTGCTTGTGACGTTTATTCTGCGGTAACATGTCTGTTTGCTCATGTACAGTGTGAAGAACATGCGCTAGGCTCAGGCCCCCACATACTCCGGCGTATTTGACTCCGCGGACATCCGCGCGCACTCGAGGCAGACGAGGACCCAAAGCGGGCGTCCGCCGGTCCCTTCCGCGCAAAGCTCAATTTTTATGACCGCGCGGACTCGATCTGTTTCAAATGTGACACTGTATGCTCGCCTATGAAACCGCAAAAAGTCCGCGGACAGTGCGCGCGGAGTCAAATCCACTCACAGTATGCGCCGACAGTCTCTCTCCCCCCCTCTCTCTCTCTGTGTCAGCGCCGCGCGCGCGCACACACACACACACACACACACGGAGCGTCGCGTCAGAGCGGTGAAGTGAAACAACAACCTGCAGATCACTTGAGTTGACGTGAACTGCGCTCGTGGTTACCGAGTCAGATCAATAAATAGGCTTTATGCACAGCTCCACTACTTCCTGAGCTCAAACAGGCTCCTTTCCTTCCTGTCTTACATTATTGGACAAACTGATTAATCCAGGTGTGTCTGACAGTTTTTGTGACTACTGAGGTCAGAGTCAGACACACCTGGATTCATCAGAGCCTGTTAAGTTCAAGTAGTAGTGGGGCTCGGCATAAAGCCTGTTGTCAGAATAGCTAAATAGCAAAATATTTGTCTACAACCTGTTCAAATAACTAGAAAGACTAAAGCCTCATGATTGACACATTTTAGAGCTGGTGTATGGTAGAAAAAAGACAACAGAAAACAACAACAACTATGTAAATCAAATCAAACTGTGGATTATTGAACCGTTCCACCCTTAATGAACATTAAAGTGAACTCATGCCATCCTCCCAAACTGAACACATTCTCTGGTTTCTTCAGGATTCAGTCAGGATGCTGCTTGAACTGGCAGCGTCAGCAAAAAAATACATATCGAAACGATATCGAGAATCGATCAATATGGAAAAACATATTGTGATAACGTTTTTTGCCATATCGCCCAGCCCTACTTGAAGCTGTAATTTACGGGTTCAAAAGCCTGCCTGGAACGCAGCATTAGCCAAAACGACCGGATCGCTTACTTCTGCTTTAAATATTTGTATTTTCCGTACTCAATTGACAGAATACAAGAGTCGTATCAGTGTTGCTGATCAACGCAGACAAATAAAGGCGTTGTGTTGTCGTCCTGACAGGGAGAAGAAGAAGGAGCAGGAGCGGGACGAGCTGTGGAAGAACCTGGACGAGTTGAGGCTCAGCAACGCCGCTCTGGTCCAGAACAACAGCCACGGGCTCCTGAGTCTCCAGAACAACAACAATAACAACAACAACAACAACAGCAACAACAATAGTAGTAATAATGATAACAATAACAACGACAACCAGGACAAGAGTGTTGATTCTGCTGCTGCCACCGCCACCGTCACCGACACCGACGACACTGCAGCCGCCGCCGCTGCCGTTGCTGCCGTCACAACAGACGACAAAGAGCCCGACGTCGGCGTGGCGGCCGGCGAGAGCGAGAGCGAGAGCGCCCCATGTGCCAAATGACAGCGGACATTGTTTTTTTATTCCGTAACGGTTTGACACCGTGTTCAGGACCGTCTGGGGGAACGGAGATGGAAAAAACACAAATGACACCTCAGCAGTATATTACATCTACGTAGAGTGACTTAGAGCGCTAGCGATTCTTTGGCAGAAAAAAAACAAAACAAATATATATATCTATATATATTTCAACTTAAGACTATTTTTGGATGTTACAGTGTGGCAGCAGTATATTGTTTATTTGTCTGATCAAAGATTTATCCTTTCACATTTAGTTTGTTAACTGAAAATGATTTTATTTGTTATATTCGTTGTATGATACATGGGAGGGGAGGAAAAATGATCATGACTTGAATTTGATGTTTCCGATTGTGCTGCACTTAGACGAGCTGAATAGCTATTTAAAGATGTCTGTTTTTTAATGTGCTTTTCCTTGTTGCTGCCAACACTTGGGTGTAAAACCTTAAGGAAGAAGGGAACATTGGGAGTATTTTTTTTTTGGAGGGAGGGGGGGAGTGGGGGAGGGGGCAGATGGGACCAGACGCATAAAATAGAAATTTATTGTCCTTTAACGTGTAGAAACAAAGGGCTGTTGTCAGGAGCAGAAGAAGCTAGAAGACAGACCTCTCGTGTCAGAGATGAACGAGAGGTGCATGGCCAAAAAAACCCAAACAAACAAACAGAAAAAAGAAAATCTTAAAAAAAAAAAATCTAAAAAAGGAAGAAAAAGAAAAAAACATTGTAAAGAAAAATAATCCCAGATATGGTTTGATATCTCCATGAATGACTGGTTGAGTAAAACTGGGTCACAAATATTAGGGTTAAGTGTCATATTTGTGAGATTATTTCCGTGTTTCAGGTGTTGGTAATTTTTTTTTTTTTGTCTGGGTGAAAAAAACATGAAGCTAATAGTTGTAACACAACACCTGCATTTATGAGATTATTTACACTAAAGTATTGAGAGAGAGGGAGAGAGAGAAAGAGCTCTGAGAGAATGAAATGGTTTTTAATCCTGACTTGAATTCAAGTAACAGTCTGATATTTTGAGAAATACACCTGTTTGCCTTGTTGCTGAGGGCGACGTGAAAAGTCAAGCTTAGTTTAGCTTAGTTTAGCTTAGCTTAGTTTATCTTACAAAACAACAAATTGTCATTTTTACACTCTTGTTTTTTGTACAGATGAATTAAATCATATATAAGGCACAGGCTGATTTGTTAAATAGCTGTTTCCCCCCATTTCCAGTCTTTATGCTAAGCTAAACTAAGCTAAGATAGCCAGCTGTGGCTTCATATTAACTCTCAGCAGCAAAGCAAATATTTTTCCAAAACAACTGAACTATATGTACATGTAAAAGGAAAAAAAAAAAAAGAATAAAATAAAAAAAAAAGATAAGAGACTTAAAGTACTATATTTTTCCATAGTATTGACAAGGCAAAATATTTTTGAATGTTTTAATTTTGCAGATGGATTATGATGCAGGATGTGCTCGAGTGTATATTTGCTGAGTGCACACATGTGTATATGTTAGTTTGGAGGCTACTTAAAGGGACATGCCACTCAGTTTCAGATTTTATGTACAGTATAATGTTTCTGTGGTCTAGGAAAAAAAAAAAAAAAAGTGCAGTCTGTGCTTCTAGGAACATTAATGTGTCTCTCAAAGCTAAACAAAAAAAAAAAGAAAAGACTCTCACCACTACCTTTACCTGTTTATTTTTATACAATACACAGGAGGTGGATTTTGTGTATCCGTGACAACAAACAGCTCATGATGATGATAATGATAATGATAATGATGATGATGTAGTGAAATCACGAAAATCAGCGTTTTAACACCTGAGAATCCCACGAGATTGTTTACCATCGACACCTGTTCACCCTCCTCCGCTTCTCCAGACTTTATAACCTCACTTTCACTTTAACTCTTCGTTCTCTGGTGTTTGGAGCAGAGAAAATGTGTTAACGAGCTTAATCTGACTGCCACAGATCAACAACCTGAGAGTTTATGTGTTTGTTTTGTTGGTTTGTTTTTAAATTGACTGGTGTTCCCCGCTCTCTCTCTTTTTCTTTTCTTCTTTTTCTTTTTAAGTTCGTATTGTAGGTCCAGTCTTTTTTCTGATGCCTTTCTGTCAGTACAGCATTCCAGCCTCTGTGACATTAACGCACTGCGTGGGGAACCTGTTTTCTAATCACACTTCTTTTATTTTAGGTTTCACCATCAAATAAAGTCGAATTTATCTTTCTACTCAAAAGATCAACGTCAGTCTTGTCGTTCATTTGTTGTGTTTCTCCACCTGCAGTTCGTCCTCACGGTCAACAGGGGGCGCAAGCTCATTTCTCGTGCCTTTCATCAGCACAGAGGTACTCCTTTCTTCCCCCCTTCCTTCACTCTGTCTGTCTTTCTTTCTTTCTTACGTTTGTTACTCTGTCTTCTTTTTTCTGAATTGGTGTTTCTTTTGTTTTCTGTCTTTCCTTCCTTCCCTTTCTCTTTCTTTAATTTGTTCTTTCTTTCCTTCTGTCCTTTCTCCCCCTCTTTCTTTCTTACACTGTCTTCTGAATTATTGTTTTGTTTTCTGTCTTTCCTTCCTTCCTTCCCTCTCTTTCTTTCATTCCTTTTGTCCTTTCTCCCCTCTTTCTTTCTGTCTTTCTTTCTTACATTTGTTACTCTATCTTTCTTCTAAATTATTGCTTCTTTCTATTGTTTTCTGTCTTTCCTTCCTTCCGTCCCTGCCTCTTTTTTCTTTCTTTCTTTTGTTCTTTCTTTCCTTCTGCCCCCCCCTCTTTCTTTCTTTCTTTCTTTCCTCCCTCCATCCCTTCTTTCCTTCCTTCCCTCTTACTTTCTTTCTTGTTTATTAATTTCAGTTTTTCTTGAGTTTGAGTTTAAACTGGCATAATGCATTGATTGGTCAGTAAAACATGGACCAAACGGTGTAGACTGAAGCCATGGCTTATTGTGCCTATACATCAAGATATGCATTTTAAAAGCAAAAAAAACAAGACGAAACCGGACAGAATTAATATTATGGTTTATATTTGCAAAACAAAAGAGAAGACTAAGAGCAGACGAGCTTGACTTCTCAGTTCTCCAATGTGTCATGATATAATATTCCTCTAGTTGTCAATGATGTTGGATTTATAAATTTTTTTCTAATTTTGTGATCAGCTACAGTTTTTTAATTCATAGTCAAGATTATTCCAAAGATTTACTCCCTCATAGATACAGATATGCAATTACTTTTCATGCTAGTTCTTGCATGGCTTTTTTTTTTTTTAAAGATGCAAAATCCCCTTAGTTTATACTGGTTCTCTCTTTGCCTAAACAACTTCTGGACACAACGCGGGAGCAGGTGGTTCTGTGCTTTATACATAGTGACAGCGGTCTTATATTTCACTAGGTCATGTATAGGTCATGTATTTTTAAGGTGTTTAACTTAACAAAGAGTGGGTTTGTTGGGTCAAGGTATCCTGCTGTAGTACCAGTTCTTATGACTTTCTTCTGGAGTAGAAATATTGGGTGTATATTTGTTCCCCCATACTTCCACTTACATTTCTTACATACTCTATATTCTTTCCTTGTTTTATTATTTTGTCTTTCTTTCCTTCCTTCCCTCCCTCATTCTTTCTTTGTTTTTCTTTCGTTCTTTCCTTCCTTCCTCCCCTCTTCTTTCTTTCTTGCGGCTCCATCAGTTCAACACCTTGCACTACAAGGTCACAGGTCAAAAAGAGTTTTCTAGTTTAGTTAAGAGTCTTTAACTGTGTTGATTTTACAAACTTTTTGTTCTTTGATTCAAAATGAGAAGTGATCGTTAACATATTGATGATTGTCATTTTCCTCCTCCTGTAATGAAACTACAGTACATGGGGTTTATCTGAAGATGTTGTGAGCAGCATTTGAGTGAAAAGACTGAAAAGTCTCAGTCATTGAAACACAGATGTGATGATCAATAAACACAAATTATCATGTTGTGAGGAGAAAACAGCTTTGTTCTGATTAAAGCAACATTTTTCTTTTCAGAGCCCAGCTCTTCCAGCTGCGGTTTGTTAATTTCCACAAATTATTGTTAAATTTTCAACATGAAAATCCAATTGAATTTAAATTAGTTTAATTACATTAATCAACAAAGAGCCAGAGCATCGATGCTGATTACTACTGAAGGATGATTCGTCCACTTCAGACTATAAACCTGCTGTAATAGCAGCTGTGATTGTCATGTTGACGATAAAGGAATGAATTTAACAATGTTTTGATTTTCTTTCATAAACATAAATGTGTGATTGTGATCAAAATCTGTGTTTTTATGATTGTGTTTGCTGTAATTCTCCAACACGGGAGAAAACGTGCTACTACTGCTGCTGCTGCTGCTGCTGCTGATGATGATGATTATGATAATGGTTGTTGATGACTCCACCTACACAAGCAACAGGATGAATGCAGATTCAATTCTTCAGTCACTAGATGAACCGACCTGAACAAACAGCCACATCAGCAGAGGAGCTCAACAGGTGGAGAAGGAGGAGGAGGAATAGACCTGACTAAGCAACAGAGAGACCGGCTGCACACTCATCTGTTATGTTATTGGGTAAATGCAACGGGGAAACACAGGACTTGCATATAAAGGAGAGACAGACATAAACAGCAGCAGCCGTTGCTCTCAGGGAAAGATAATAGGCAGAGCTGCTGGCGAAGCAGAGCAGACAGTTCACTGAATGGAAACTCTTCATTGCAGCTCATTGTTTCCCAGGAATGAATCACAGCTGTTGACTCATTATTTGAAATCTTAAAGTCACACTGTCACTCACATGCACAACCTGATTGGACTCGGTTGCATCACAAATTCACTACAAAGAGACAGAAAGACTCAATAGAGACAAACCAACAACAAAGATGAAAAATATAGCTGCGGAGAAATAGAAAACAGCACAATGAGAAGCAAAACAACCACAAATTGGTGTAAAAATATACACAGAGAGACACAAAACAGACACAATCAGACCACAAAGATGCAGAACAGCTCCACTGAGACCAGGGGGTGGGAGGAAAAATCAATAAACCATAGTGTTTAGACATTTTTGTATGACAATATTATATTAATATGGACGCCCAGTGTCAATCTTTAATGATAGAAATCGCAAATACAAACTGACACTACAATACTAGAGTGTGTGTTACGACTGTGTTTGTCAGTGTGTCTGCTTGACGATCCCATTTTGGAAGAATAAAAATGATTTAAGTGAGATAATCAGACTGAGAACTTTATCTTATTTAGATAAAAACATGTGTTTTCCCTTCAGGACATAATTTGCAGTTACAAAAAAGTTATTGCAATGTATCACAATACGTTTATAGTGAGAATATTATGTCGTAACTTTAATAAAAGACAAAAAAATCTATATGAAATAACTATCAATGACAAAACACCTACAGAAAGATGCAAAACTCTTAATTTAAGTGTCGAGAAAGAATATACAATCATCAATATGAATATAAATATTAAAACTTGGTGGTTATTTCTTTATCTGTCTTCTCGCCCACTCCGAGTCTGGTTCAGCTCGTCTTCACTGTTTGCTCTTGATGGGGAATTACTGGTTCTATAAAATACTGTTATAAAGAGAAGGTCTAGACCTGCTCTATATGAAAATGATGTCTGCTGTGAATTAAAACTGTATAGATTAAATAAAGGTGAAGCCTATAATAAAAGACCATAAAAAAGACTCAAAATAACTTACAAACCATTTTTCATCTTTCCCAGTCTGGGTTTCTTTCTCCCATGTGAGAGAAGTGTGGAGCTTTTTACACGTCTCTGCTCAGAGGTGTGTGTGTGTTTATTTGGATGAAAAACACAGACTGGTGCTGGACTCACTCTGGGGAGCAGCATACAGTGAAAGTGCATAAAGCCTCCGCTCCTCTCTCATGAGATCAGCCGTGGCTTTCTCTGGTGTTTTCTTAGCATGTGGTTTAGTACATGTGATATATTTAGTCCTATTTATATCAATATAATGGACCTATAAATGACTGGCGCGGTGGGTGGACAGATGTGTCACTCAAACACAGGACTTTGTCAAAGTGCTTTTAGTGTCTAAACCTGAAGAGGAATAGCTCAAAAACCTCAAATAAATTAGTCATTAAAATGCTAATTGTTTTTGCCGTGATGACAGCTGTGTTGTGTTGTTCTTCATAAATCAATATGTAAATTGTTTGTGCATTAATGATACATTTTCTGCTGTTTCTGGTTATATTTTCTCTCCATCCATTAATCTTTAATCAGATTTTGATCATGTAACAAAACGTATAACAGACTATTTTTTTCATTACCTTTATTGTTTTCTTATATTCTTATTTTCATATAATGGATATTCTGTGTGTTTATTAGTACATCTTTTATCTGAAAGTTAAATAATGAGCGAAAAGGGAAACGTTAAAGATTCAAGACTTTGAAAATCTTTCTGGTTAATGATTTTTTTAAATTATTATTCATAAAGCAGTGTGACAACAACATGTTGATGGCCCAATTGTTGAAAAACACATGCTCAAGTGCCTTCTTCAGTGGCGAGGATGCGCTGTATATGTCCTTTTCTCTCTTTTCACCCTTGCCCTTCAAAATGTGTGTCCACACCACAACCTACTAACCTATAGGTCAAGCTGTTGTATGTGAAAAGAAAGAAACTCACATGTTTATGTTTAATATGTTTATTAAGATCCCCATTAGCATCTGCATAGCATCCGCTATTCTTCCTGGGGTCCAAAACATATACATGGAGACAATAAAAGAATACACACTCACACTGGACAATATAGACAAAGACATAAAACAACACAAACAAATAAATACAGACAATGTAGACCATAAAGACAGATACAAAACAATAACAAAATTACATACATTCAATACATGGCTGACACAACAACAAAAGAACAAGACAAGACAGCTCCAAACAGGTTTCCATATGTCTTAGATGTAGGTACTATCTAATTTGTGAATGAATTCTTTGTAACAAGGGGTAGACAATATAAGTTTGCTTCTTTCTGCCCCCTTTCATTCAAGAGTTACAGTATTGTCATTGTTTATTTTATTTTTTGTTTTTATGCTTGATAAATGAATGAAATAAATAAATAAACTAAACTAAACTAAACTAAATATAATGATCATCCATCATCCACAAATAATTGACCCTCCTATAACCCATATCCTTATATTTCTATTATAACCTAACATGTGATGTGTGAGAGGATAAAAGAAAGCAAAACAACCTATTTGGTTGTTAAAAAAAACATAAATAAATCAGTCGTTTATTTTAATGACTTTAAATCGGTGATTATATGATTGTGTAAAAATGGAGGTGTGCAGATGCAGTTTAAAAACGCTCTGCCTTTCTCACAAACGCACTTTGAGTCGTCACAGTGGGAGAACACACAGCTGCCTCTCAATAAATTAGAATATCATGGAAAAGTCAAACAGTCCCAACCAAGTATTATTGAGTGAATATAAATCAACATACTTTTCAAGAGGCCAACATTTCCATATTAAATTTTTCATTTTTTCAATTGGTCTTTTGTAATTTTCGAATTGTTTGAGATACTGAATCTTAGGTCTTCATTGAATGAGCCATAAGTTTTTACAGTTAGAAGAAATTACATGAATAAAGACATGAAATGTTTCATTTTGTGTGTAATGCATCTATAGACTACCATATTTAGTTTCACTTTTTGAATTGAAGTAGGCCCACTGACATGTACTTTTCCATGATATTCTAATAATAGAGATGCCCCTGTATGTATCAGGTATGAATCCAAACAGTCACAGACTTTTACTCCACTCATCAGACGAGCTGCAGTGACATCTCGTCGCCTCTGGGACTCCGTAACCGGGTAGCTGTGTACTCGCTGTAGCAGCTCTACCCCCCATCCCCATCCCCATCCCCATCCCCATCCCCATCCCCGTCCCTGAGAGTTGATCTGATTAGCTGTCGCTTCATGTTTCCATGGCGACACACATCAGCCTGCATAAAAGAAAGTCAGCCGGTGCTTTCTCTCTCTCTCTCTCTCTCTCTCTCTCTCTCTCTCTCTCTCTCTCTCTCTCTCACTCACACACACACACACATGAACACTCACACACACAAAACATCTTCTTGCCTTGTGAGAGGAGAGTCTGGATTTTACCTGCCTCAACACATCAGAAACAGCAACAACAACAACCAATGACTCTGAACTCCTCTGATGACAACCGGACCGTCTCTGTGTTCACCTCCAAGCTGACCCCCACCGCCGACATATGTGTGGGACTGGCCATCCTCTCTGTCGGTATGTGCATCTCTCTGCGTGCTTTGGAAAATACTGTAGTATAGCTACTCTCCTGGCTCTCTGTCAGCTCCTTTCTTTGCAGCTTCCTGATGAAAAACATAAATACAACCTGTTAGGGTTAGGGTTAGGGTGAGAAGTGTGACTGAAAACATTAGGTTAAAGATAAAGTTGCAGTTTCAACCTTGTATCTAGTAAATGTAGTTAATTACATGTATTGTTATTGTTGTTATTAGCTGTGTGAGTTGTTTTTGCCGTAATGACACTTAAAACAACTTATTAAGTAGATAAATATACCGTACAGACAGATGTTTGTGCATCATTTTCTCTTCATCCATCAATCTTTAATCAGATTTTGATCATGTAAAGTAACAAAATAGATGTAAGACAGACTAAATTTCTATTTAAAAAAAAAAATCTTTATTGTTTTCCTATTTTCATATAATGGATATTCTAGGTGTCTGTTAGTACTTCTGTTTCCATCCACTTTTCCTCTCTGCATTTTTGATCTGAAATTTAAATAATGAGCGAAAATCTTTTTTTTTTTTTTTTTTTTTTTACAGGCTTTTATTATTATTTATTTATTTATTTTTTATTCATAGAGCAGTGTGACAACAACTAAACATATAAGATGACATAGTAGACTGGTATATACATTATACTATACGATGTACTATACAACATAAAATATAATGGTCTCTGAGCTCCACAGTTTTCTGCAGGTCTCAGGACTGAGTTGGGGAACAATGAGTTTAAATGTTCTGCCCCTCAAGCTGGAACGACTTGCAGAAGGATTTTAAACTGACTTTATTTATTAGTCTTGGGGAAGATCAATCAGATCAATTTTAAAGGATGGAGAAAGGAAATCTATCGGCTCTTGTGTTTGCTTGATGTAATTTGTCTTTTGTGAATTTTTATGTTGTTTGTATAAATCTATCAAGAGTTATTTGTGCACTTAGCCAGGTTGCTCTTGTAAAATAGGTTTTTAAATCTCACTGAGTTTTACCTGATTAAATAAAGGATAAATTGAAAAACACTACAATTTACGAAAAACACACTTCAAAGAGCAACAAGGTTGCACAGAATGTATCCCGAGCACCATGTGCACTGTGGTTTATATTTGGAGTCAGTTCCTTAATGCACCATCCTGCTACTACAACACCACCTCGTGTGCGTTAGTCCGCCTCTAAAATTAGTCCGCACAGTCCGCTCTGCATCCGCGTGAGTGATGTGAAAAGCAACACTCGTCCTTTATGTGTTGTTTTTATTCAAGAGGCACAGTCCTCTCCTGCCTGTATAGTAATTATGACAAAAGCAGTGGATGAGATTACGTTGATGTTGTTGAGCAGATTATAACCACTTCCTACTAGCCTCACTAAGTACATTTTTTAACCTTTACATTGTATTATACAGTTCCTGTGTGGTTATAAAGGGCACAGAGTAGATATAATGGTATTTATACAACAGTTAGTTCCGACCGGTCCCAACCGAGCAATTTGATTGGACAACGAGACGTTCCATAGTGCTGATATACAGTATAACAGCACTGGGACTTTTCACAGACATAATCACTCCGCTGTTCAGCTGGACAGGAGCTAAGCATGGATGTATTATATGAGCTAAGTCAGAGCCACGCTCCCCATACAGGAGCTGCCCCATCTCTCTGCTGCTGCTGCTACAGTTATAAACGGACCTGAACATTAAAACCTGGACCTGACCTGGTCTGTCTAATTGGCGATAAATCTCTACTAAACCCGGCTGGGGGAAAAATCGCCGCGGGGGCAACTACGTTTTGACGGTGATGTGTTTTGATATTAGCGTTAGCTGTTGTTAGCCACGTAGCTCAGCTACTTAGCTTCAACTGTGTTTATATTGATTACATAGCAGATAAACAGATGTAATACGGTATCGATAACGTCTCTGTATGTCTTCATGCTGGTCCTGTTGCTGCGGTGCTAATCAGACACGGGCTCAGAACCAGAACCAGCACTGGAAGCAGCTCGGTGGAAAAGCTTGTAGCTTAGCAAGCTAGTATGAAATGTTTATGTGTTGCCTGGCAACAGCCTTGTCTCCCTTCCAGTTGCAGAACTATTTCTGTTGGCGGAGCCAAATAAATGATTAAATAAACAAACAAATCATAATCTCTTGTAGTTTATTACTGTTCTAAAAATGCGCTCGTAGCACTGTTGTATAAAAGCAATATCACACTCGAGGTCGTGCTGTTGTACTGTATATCAGCACGGTGTGATTATCTGCGGCACTCGGCCTGCGGCCTCGTGCCTACGACCGAATCACAGCCGTGCTGATATACAGTACAACAGCACTCCCTCTCGTGTGATATTGCTTAATTAACACGCAGGAGAGCAAACACACTGAGGCGGTGGGAGCTGGAGAGTGAACATTAAGACCTATACTTACATATAATAAATGTTACCTTTCACCATTAATTAACCCCTGTGCTACGAGTGTTGAAGTATAGGATTTCATAAACACTCAGTGTGAGCGTGTGAGCATTTTGTCGAATGTATAAGTGCAAACTGAAAATCTCAGAGATGGAGTAATTACAGCAAAAGATCACAACTGAATCTGTCCATCAGTGTGTGATGAACTGAGCTGCACTAATTGCGTTTTCATAATGATAATGTTTTTTGAAGTCTAAGCTCCAGTTGGTCGACAGACAAGCTCCAGAAACATGTCAGTAATCCTTATGTTTCACTCTGATTGGCTAATGATGATAAATGAAGAAATGTATCTGAGAGAAATCGAGCATGAGAGAGAGAAAGATAAAGTTTCTCCTCTTTGAAATGGAAACCTGTAATGATTTTTTTTTTTACTGAAAAATGGCAGTTGTTTTTTTTGCCACGTATAGTTTGAGATCTTGTTGAAGCCAGGTGTATGAAGACACCTTTTACAATCTAATTATGTGTCAAACGTTCAGTGTTAATGAGATCATGTGTCATTCCATGTGTTCATGTCATCCATCATGGGTCCCTGAGCTGAATCCACTCAGGAAACAATTCACGAACCTGCGATAGTTGCAGACACTCACACATCCTCTAAAGTGATATGGAGAGGTTGTTTGTGAACAAATACCTCATTAATTTGTATGCATGCATATGTGTCCACCTGTTGAATTAAAGATTAAATCAAAACTGTGAAGTTATGGACCAGTAAATCAAAACAATGAGCTGGAAGAAGGTCAAACACCGAAAAAACAATCAGGCCTACAGCCATTTATAGTGAATGACTTTATGTCAGTGCTTTCTTCATTCGAGTAAGACTGACTCAATCTGTAATAGGATCCTTGCAGTCAATAGACATTGTGTTTCATATTGGTCACCCTTTCCATGATAACCTATTGAAAACTGTGGATTAACAACAAAAGCCTATCAGCAAGAGATTCTAAGAAGAAAATAATTTAAACAGATTGTATACAACTTGTTCAGCTCCACATGGACGACAGTGATGGCATTTAATGAGTGTTTCCTAAAGTAGAGAAAACCAAAACAGAGCAAAAAGAGGAGCAAATACTGTACAGTACTTATATTAAATAGGTGAAAACATGTCTTCAAATGAATGTTTCTGTGTTTTTGTGCATTTGTAAATACACTGTTAGTTACTAGCAGGCTTGCTGCATCCACTTTGTACATTGATAATATGTTCATTTTATGTTGACAACCTGTTGCCCTGGCCCCAGGTGACCAAAAGTGTCTAATTTTGAAACAAATATCAATGCTTACAGTTCGTTTCTGGTTGTTTTTGCCTCCCTGTAGTTCTCCTCTCTGTTATGGGCAATGGGCTGGTTTTGGTGATCTGTTACCGCAGGAGGAAGAAGATGGTGGGCTCGGAGCTGCTGTGCGTCAACCTGGCCGTGGTGGACTTCCTCTGCTGCATCTTTTTCTACCCGCTCTCCATCCTGTCCTCCTTCCACCACGCCTGGCTGGGGGAAAACATCACATGTGTTTACTACGGCCTGGGCTGCTACATCTTCGGACTGTGCGGCATGTTCACCATCACTGCTATCAGCATCATCCGCTACATGAAGACCTGCTACAGCCTGGTATACGGTGAGGGCATGATTGGGGTTAATTGGTCGAGAGGGAAACTGACAAAGGTGTTTAGACAAAGAAGAAGGGATGCATCAAATGAGAATAACATAGAATAACATGATTTACACTTACACACACAACGCGTATCCTAAACAAAAACATTGTCTTTGTTATTTCAATTGTGTTATTTTATTTCATTTTTTATTTTTCATTTATTGTTTTGTTTTTTGTTTTTTTTGTTATTTCATTTGATTGGTTATAATAGTTATCACTGTGTATTGTCTTGTCCTGTGTTGCTATATATGTTTGTTTTTCACCCGTCTTACACACTTTTACACTTGTATTGTTTATCACCTGCATTGCACTATAAAAAAAAAAAAAAAAAAGAATAACATGATTTATAGTGATGTAAAACAGCCTATTTTTACATTAAAAAAACAAAGACTGAGGAGACTGTGCAGAGGGTCCAAATTAACCCAAACCAATTTCCACAAAGTGCAATATACATTTTCTCACAACGGGCTACATCTTTCAATTGTTCTTCTGTTGTTATGCCCAAAATAATATCAGAGCACTTTGCTGCTTTGTGCGTCAGTAAGTGTTTTTTAAAATGGCTTGGGCAAAAGGCGGTGAAAAGGCACATATGTCGTATGACGTTTTGATTGACGTGAAAAGCTTGTCTGTACCTATTTGCACAAAAGTACCACATTTATTCATTCTTTCCCATGATGAAGAGAGCCTGATATGTGCCGAACTGGTGATGTGTCCACTTTGATTAAGAACTGAAGGATGTAATTGGTCGATTTCAATGATTTCATTTCCATTAGAGGCCCATGGTGACCCTGTCAAATACAGATTTAGACAGTAATTGAAGCAATGCTGTTTGTTAAAGCAATCTTCTTTTAGTAGTAGTTTGACATTCCTTTTATCGTTAATACCAGTGTCCTGTGAAAGACTCTTACCCTGAATCAGGACACAGCTCTAGTCTTTTCATATAATCCTAGGTTTATTTTCCAAAAGGTGAAATTGTTCCTTACAGGATTGAAGCAGCTGAAATGTGAAGTGTATGAGTAAACATTCATTCACAGATTACTGACAAGTCTATCTTGTCTTCCAGCTGTGTGGCTGGAAGAGGCCAACATCCGGATCGCATGCTGCGTCATCTGGCTGGTCGCCGCCGTGTGGTCCAGCTTCCCCTTGTTTGGATGGGGCGAGTACGTCCCTGAGCCTTATGGGCTGTCCTGCACTATCGCCTGGAGGGGTTATCACACCTCAGCGAAGGACGCTTTCTACGTGATCTGCTCCTTTGCCTGCTTCACCCTGGTTCCTGTCCTCTTCATCGTGGTGTCTCAGTGTCGCATCCTCTACAAGGTGTCCCGCTTCTCCTACTCGCTGTCCGCAAGAGGCATCCCCAACAACCTGCGGCACGCTGAGAAACGGCTATCTGTGGTGAGGAAGGGGGTGGGAAGACGGTCCGATACAGTATGTGTATTGTTGTGTGTAAGACTGAGTCTTGGGCACACCTGTAACCTGAGACTTAAGACTTTTCAAGTCAGATCTATGTCCCAAAAAAACGACTCAAGAATCAACTTGGACTTAACTTCAATGAAAATTGATTCATTATGACTTGAACCTTTACTCTCTTGACTTTGTTGAGAATTTGAAAGCTTAAACATGTAACCTGGTGGACGGTTACACACTACAAGTAATTGGATTTGAGACTTTGTCACTCTCAAGTCACAAAAATCAGGGACTTAAAATGTAACCTCTTGAGATAGGTTCCCTACAGACTTGCACCTGTTCATGACTTGACATTATTGGAGACAAGATTAGAAAAAGGGTCAATGACTTGCCTCAACAGTGGACTTGCTCTAATTTACTCGAAACTGGGCTGGAGACTTGTCCTGACAAAACTAAGGTCTTGATGGTTTTGGTGCATTTTTGCTTTGGCAAGATTAAACTTTGATAGACTGACAACCTGTCCAGGGTTTCCCCCTCCCTCGCCCCATGTTGGCTATACAGGATTGGCTGCAGACCACCCACAGCCCAGCACAGATAAGAGATATAGACAATGGATGGATGGATTGATGGAAGATTAGACTAAAGCCTGATTTATACTTCTGCATCACGTCGACGGCGTACCCTCGTGGAGCACTCTGTGGTGCCGTGAATCCCTACACCGTTGCCTGATGTGTACCTCAAAAATGATGCTTCAAGGCGCCGCAGACTGTAGATCGTTAGGCCTAATGTACAGTAATAGCAGTGAATTGCACAACGACGCTTTCCCTTAATGCAGAAGTTCTAAAGGTGCACAATGATGTCAAGGCACCTGCATGGTTATGGGGTGGAGTTGACCGGAAAATAAATCAGGCTTTAGACTTTCTTTCTTATCCTTGAAAAATAGCTCCGGAGACAGTTTCAAAGCCTTTAGGAAACACAACAAATCTTTATAGAAATGAAGCCACCAATCTAATCCTCTAATTAGTAGACCACCCACATTGTCTCCTGAGCCACAGCTACATAACATTGATGCCAGTCAACTGTCTTCACATCTGGTTACTGTGAAAGACGATAGCATGAGATTCTCATTATTTTCATGCTCTCTCAATGGATCAATGAACCCACAGGCCTTTGGGGGAAGCGTTTGAATTAGTATTATCCCTTTACCGTCTATACATTAGGCTAATTGTTGTTTGGTTTCTCGTTGAGGGTGAGGTCAAGGAAGAAGATGCTCTGTCTAGTGGTTGTCCATGCATTTAATGGCTTTCAGTTACCATTACAATAAAGGCTCACAAACAGAGCTCCATGAGGCTGCCTGCAGCTTCTTTATTACACAGACATATAAAGAGCTATCATCCACACAAGCTCAGGACAATTCAAAACACGTGAACAGAACTGAACAAATACTAATGAAACCTTAAGATGTGATGATTCTTGTGCAGGCTGCGGACATCCATGATTTCTAAGCAAATTTATGGATTCTAAGTAGACCTCTTCTACAATCTGGCAATCCTAAAGTATTTCTTATCAATGGGTCATAGGAGATTGTTTAATAATATTAATTTCAGATTGATGAATGCTTTATGAATGACTAGGCCTACTGCAATTTTGTTCAGGTTTGCCTAACCCCTGCCTGTGGTGACAAGGGTACAGTAGATTCTTTTTTTCCCCAGATGTTTCTGCACAACATCACAAGACTTCCTGCTTTGCGACTGAAAATAAACATGTCACTGTAGGTCATTTGAACACATGAGAGATGCTGTCATTTTTCCGTCATAATTCACATGACTGTTAAGAGATTAGGAGTTGTCATCACAACAATGAGCACATGATGTTTCTCTTGTCTCCTAGGAAACATGTGACTACACTCCTGTTATTAGTAGCTACTCATAGTAAGAAATGATTCATTCCGAGTTTCCTTTGTAGTAACTTTCTGTCATCTGTTACTTCCTCTTCCAGATGTTTTTCTGCATCAGCCTTGGTTTTGTGATTGCCTGGGCCCCGTACGCTGTCGTGTCCTTCCTCTTCATTTTCCACAAGGAGCACCGGTACATGGCTCCGGAGGGTTTCGTTTTCCCCGCCCTGTTCGCCAAAAGCTCCCACATCTACAACCCGTTCATCTACTTCTACTTCAATAAGACTTTCCAGCGGGAGCTCCACTGCCTTCTCCTCTCATTCTGCCCCAAACTGGGGGGGAACCGAGTGGGGGACCAGATCAGTGCGGGCCCTCAAGCCCCGTACCCAATCCACATTCAGCTCCAGGAAAGAGGCTGCATTCAAAAGAAGGCCTTTGGTTTGTCTCAGGACAGAACTCACAGTAAGACCAAGAGCAAGAGCAAGAGCAAAGGCAGAGAAACGCGCACCAACAGCAACCGTGTGCATGGCAGGCCGGTGTACACCTGCTGGGGGTCCACATCCAATAACACTCCCATCATCATACACAATAAACCTACCAAAGGTTCCTTACCTGTCTCCATATGAACATCATGGGGGGTTGTGTGTTGGCAAGAGCCCGGTGGTACATGCATTACAAGGGTTACAGGTCTTTATATCGCGATACATTAAGATACTTAATTGTTTAATCTGTGGTTCGGTGCATAAACCACATAGGCCTAGGTACAAATGCCATAAGTAGCAAATCAACCGTCCTGGCTGGTTGGATCATTTGCGGTAACGTCAATCCTCGACTTTCTCCCTGCATTTCCTGTCTGTCTCTGCTGGCGCTATCCAATACCAATATCATTGACAATGTCCATAGGCTACTTACTGTACAATCCATAAATACATGTGAACTAATGACAGAACATGTTGATAGGGATCTACTTGTTTAGCTGTTTATCTGTATGTAGCTGTTGCTGACTTGCTCTCAGCTATTTGATTTTCCCAAAGTACATTTTGCAAGTCACATTGGCTTGTGTCAATCTCCTCAGTGCCTACTAGACAGCGCTTCTGTCTGTCTGTCTTTGGGCTCCTTAGGTAACACCGTTACCCACTTTGTTAATGCTTACATTTGTGGTACACCTTTATGCTACCTCTTGTCTTTTTTACATTTAGATTGCAACACTTGCTATGTGAAGGTTTTTACATTTAGGGGAAAAAATGAGTTTTTTGAAACCCCCATGACCCTTAATGTTTACAATTTTACAAACAGGATTAAACTGAACTGTCCTTCTGGTCATGAAAAAATAAATATCACAGTGGGAACAACAATCTAATATTTGCATACAGTGTTTTTGAGAATCAATGCAGTATCACAAAACACAACATTCAATGGACATGGATATCTTCATACATCTCACATATACTATTTATACATCAATCTGTGACTTAAAGGTGTGTAAACTATGGACAACAGTTCCTAGTCAGTTACCTTAACAGCCTTAGATTATTTTGACTCTCCATAAGTAACAAGTAGCAGCTGCAGAGCAAAACATGTCCTTTGTTGTCTTGATTACATTTACTTAGGCCACTAAACCAATCGTTGATGTATACTACATGCATTATTTTCACACGCAAACATACAATTGTGTATCATTTTTTCAGATTTTTCAGTTGTTCTGTCCCTGACAGTATATTGAATTAGCAAACATGAATGTGTATATTATTCTGTCTCAAGTAGGCATCCTTATTTTCATATTTAAATGTGTCGTCATACAACTAAAGTTAAATCAGTCAAATCTCTGACGTATGTTTATTCAACCACTATTGATATAAATGTTTTGTCCGTGTTTGTCTGTTTTCAGGTCTCAGATATTGGGCTGTGAATGTCCTTGTAGTCATTTTTCATCTCCTTTAATTGTATTCTAAAGCTGGTCTAAAGCTTTATTTTTCTAAGAGTCTGATGTTTTTTGTGACATTTAAATTATAAGGTGTTTCTACAATATACTGTATTAAAAAAACATACTGCAATATGATGTCAAATTCAATTCATTTCAAGTGTTTGAAAGTAAGAAGTTCACTCTTTGTGATTGTTGATATTCCACAGCTCAAATTGCTTAAATATTCCGACATTTCTATTCAGTTCATGGTTTAATTCTCTGGTGATTCAAACGCTGCATACATGACAGGAAATAAATCCGTTCACAGAGTAGAATTGGCTTCATCTCATTTCTTAACCCATAGTCTGAGGGATTTAAATGCTCATGCATGTTAATGGCAGACCATTTAATTTGTCACAATTTAAACAGCTCCTTGTGCTCCATTAGCTAGCTATAGTAGCCAACCCCCTGTACACTTGCTGATAGTTGTTGATGGGCTAGGATTAATAGTTTTCTAATCATGATTTTAATTTACAGACTCACAGTTAGAGATTAGCCAGTGAATTTAGAGGAGAATTTAGCAGCTAAAGATATTTCCCCCAGGAGTTGGTAGAGACCAAAGCAGACGTAAAAGGAGACAGATGAATGCTGGTGTTACAATTTATCTGCTAAATGTGGAGATAATTGACTGTTTGCAGGAAACAGTTCTATGTCAATGTTGAACCATTGCCTGAATTCCCCCATCAGCCAGTTTTTAACTGTGAAAAAAGTGTTGTCTTTTGGACAGTTTGTCAGTCTGTTTATTGAGGGGTTGTCTCTGGAGCAGGTGCAGACCTCTGGAGTATCCGTTCATACTGTAAATCAACTTGAATGAGGTAGTTACATGCACACCCATGCAGACAAAACTAACAGGCGGACTTGAGAAACCAAACATGACAATGTCACTGACATTTCAATTTCATGAGACCAAAGTGCCAAATGAAAGTCCTGGCTATTGATACAGTCTGAGTCTGCTCTGATTGAAGGTCTTGACCAGCGTGATGTTTATTCAGGCTTTGTGTATGTGCCACTGATTATATAACCTCTTGACAATAGGGTGCATTGACGAGCGAAACCGGAAAGAAACCCTTTCCTTTCCCCCCGTCATCCAAATCAGCAAATCAAACAAGACTTAATTGTATTGCTCAGGTCAGGATGAACTTGCCCCAGAACTCCACTAGGAATTTACTATAGTGACATACTGTACACTCAACACAGTTTTGAAATCATTTTAGAAATATTAACAAGTTGAAGAATATGGTCAACATTGAAAGGCAAAAACTGCTTCATGGGAAAATCTTTACAAAGAGAAATATTGACAGCTCAAATTGCCTCTGCTGGAAATTGTGCAGACATGCCTAGAAAAGATCCATCAAAAATCGATCTACCAAAAACATACAACAGATGTTATTTCATGACGTGTTGTAGTGACAGTAGCCCATCACTGCCACTGCTGCAAGACACAGCCAAGATCAAACCAGTCATGAAAACAGTGACCTATTCTGAATTGGCCCCATGCTGAGCTTTTGATGACTAGATGAAAACCATTAACTTTTCAAAACAAGACTAAATGGACTCCTCCAGCCAACTCAAAACGCTAATACAAAAGGGTGAAAGAACAACGTGCTGTTTGTTTGTTTGGACGTTCCCCTTCTGACAAGTTATTATAGCCTAGGCTACTATATCTACGGTATTGGGCATATCAGCTTATCACGCAAAAAGTCACAGCAAACAGGTTTTGCACAGTGGTTTGCACAGATAAGTCTTAAAATATGTGCAACACCTTCTCATCACAATCCATGCCATCTACACAGTTATCAGCTGTTTGTTTTGTGATGTTGTACACATTTTGTGCCAGTAGGTGGCGATTTCTGTTCAGGTCATTGGTCTTAATTGATAAATGTAGGTGGGTAATCAGTGCAGGTGCGCACTCTGAGGAACTCATACGGTTTTGACCGTGCCATGCCGTGCTATGCCACAGAGAGAATGTGTTGTGTTTAGTCGGCTGTATAAATAAATTTGCAACAAAAAGAGAAGCTTTGACTGGACAGTTGCTGTGTTATGCACTTTGGCTACTAGTAGGGAGGTTAAGCGACTTTTGACTTCAAGTCATGATGCAAAGGTCCCCTTTGGCATGGAAGTACCTTAGGGTCATACAAATAAATCTATCCAAAGACACAAGTGAGATCACACTTTGTATCCGAAATAAACATGTTTTTAAAATGCCTTTTTTTAATTGAGAAAATGCATGCTAAGAGCACATTCCATTTAGAATGTCCATATAAACTACAATGTTTTCAGCTCCTGGATGTGATCTACAGCAGTATAAAGATACTGTAACATCATGAGATTGATAAGATGAGCATTATCAAGCATTGACAAAAGTAAAAATCTACCAAAAATAATTAAGCTTACCAGTTTCTTAGCATTACTCTGAGAGGATCTTAGCCAGCTATGCTGCACAGGTGAAATAAGTCAGTCCTAATCATATGCTTTATGTGGGAGCTGTGAACCTAAACTTCCCTATATGTATATAAAAGCTGAACATTGCTTATTAAGGGTGCTCTACACTAAAATTTGTTAGTTTACTTTAGGAGCACTATGTAAAATGTTTTCAGTATCAGGTTATATAAGCCTTAAATAATGTATAGGGTCCAATGTGACCCATTTTTTTACATTTGAGAACAGTAAAAACATTTTTCCGTTGACTTCTAATATGACCCAGAATGGGTCAGACACATGTCATACATGTAAATTCAACTTTTTTAAATCAACATACACAAGCAGTAACTAGTTCTAGGTAGGCCTATATTTGGACAAACACAATATTTGGCTAATTGGTCTTTCCTGACACCACTGTGATATGAATGACATCTTATCATTTAACTACTTGTAGGCTATATTTGTTGAACACCGCCTGATGTTCAACAAATCAGTGATTCAGTATAGTTTTATTAATGTTTTTACATTAATAAAACCCAATATCCTGTCACACAAGCAGCTGCATGTTGTCTCAGAAGCTGTAGATCACATCCAGGAGCTGAAGGCATTAGGGGATCTGCCTGAGTTTATATGGACATTCTAAATGGAATGTGCTTTTAACATGCGTTTTCTCAATTAAAAAAAGGCATTTTAAAAACGTGTTTATTTCGGATACAAAGTGTGATCTCACTTGTGTCTTTGGATAGATTTATTTGTATGACCCTAAGGTACTTCCATGCCAAAGGGGACCTTTGCATCATGACTTGAAGTCAAAGGCCTATTTTTTGGGCTTAACCTCCCTACTAACATCTGCATACACCTACACTTACGTATTGGCACGCGTAAAGCCCTTTAAACCGCAGCGTGCGTCGATAGTGACAAAGCTGTATTAAACCCCAACTCATCAATAACAGGATCAGGTTATTGGACCACCGCTCACATTACACAACAAACCGTTAACAATTAATCCACACTCAAACCGAAGCAACAATAATTTTAACTGTGCTCAACAAGCTATTATTATAAGGTTTACAACAGATATGACAGACAACCTGGGGTGTGTGTGTGTGTGTGTGTGTGTGTGTGTGTGTGTGTGTGTGTGTGTGTGTGTGTGTGTGTGTGTGTGTGTGTGTGTGTGTGTGTGTGCGCGTGTGCGTGTGTGCGTGCGTGTGTAAGAAAGAGAGAGAGAAAGTACGTAAAACCTGCTAACTGTTAGCCACCGTAGCTCAGGCGTTGGTCTCCGTCAGGTAAAAGCTGCCGTTTATTCCTCAAATGAAGCTCATAAAGTTGTTGAGCCTCTCTGGTACAGTTATCCAACACTGCAGTTGAATTAGCCGCTGGACTGCTGGACGCAAAAACCGAGGGGGCGTCTGTTTGTTTACAAGTCACGAAAGCAACGTGCGCTCGCCTCAGCCTCCTTTGGCGGACATGACGTTAGGTGCTCTGTGCCTCGTCTGACTGTACGTCCTTGCAGAAGATACACTGACCATCGACACAACTTCACATCAAACAATAAACTTGCAGGTTAGTTTTTAAGTTTTGTCTTAAGTTAGAGTTAATAAATTATAATGCTTGATAAAACTCAGAAACTTGCTAACAAGTTAGCTTAAGGCTCAATGCTACATTACAGCTAACTAACGTGAGCTGGTGTCTTTAGCTAATGTTCGCTACAAAGATATTCAATAAAACCGTCTTTGGTTGTAAGTTGCAGTTTAGCTAACGAATGAGATAGTTTCTGTGTTTTGTGTTACTTACACATAAAGTTACCCGTAAACTCGGAGATAAGGACTTTGGTAAGCTCTGCCTCAACTGTGCACTGATTGATTGACATGATGATGTCGCTCATGCACCTCCTAATATAAAAGGGAATCGCTCTATTACTCGGTGTAGGCATTTTATAGCTAACTTATAAATTGATGGATCCATGTGTCTTTGGATTTTAAAACACAACAAAAACATTATTGGTTGCTCGATGACAGCCACATTTGTGTCCCCATTGACCAGAATCCCTTTTTAATTGAATTTAAAACAAATAAAAATTGCAATTAAACTATTTTTTTTGTTAGTATAATAATATTCCTGCCTACTTTAACAACAACAATACACAAATCTAGAAAATATTATTACAATTATTAATGAAATAACATATTATATTTAATATAATATAATATTTTACCATGCCCCCCAGTTTTGTTCAACCCCGTGACCCGTCGCCAGCCTAATAAAAATGTCAGCTTTGCTAACTAAAGTTGGAGAGTTTTCTACGTTTTGTCTCGATGTTTCCCTGCACCTGTTCATTTCCATTTGGTGGCTTTGAAATGAACTGTGAGGATGGTTAACTCTTTAGTTCACTGAAGGGTGCCTCTGCACTGTAGAGCCTGAGAGCCTTATTTGCTCCCTGGTGATTATCTGTGAAATCCATCCTCAGGTGTGAATCACTGGACATTAAATGTGTATATAAGGACAGATCTATGGGTGTGTGAGACTATAAAGGTCATTTCATACCTTTTCTGTTGTAATTTAGTTTCTCCTCATCGACATGGCTTTGGTGTTTTTGATGACGACTGGTAGCCTACAATAATGCATGATGCAATTTTCCTCACTTACTGCACCATATCTAGCATCCACACCATGACACTTTGACCTTGTGTGATATCCTGATGCCCAGGTTGGGAACAAAAGTAAATCCATGTAATTAATAGTGAAGAACTTGATCCCCTGCTGATTTGGTATATTTTCTCCCCCACAAAAAATGGACAGTCTATAGTTTTGATGGTGTACTGTAAGTTTATTTAAACAGAGAAAGAATCATTCCGAAATAATGTAGTCATATTAAGGTTATAAATTAATTTAAACTGGATCAAGTGAAATAAGGGCAAAAATCAACAGGGGATAAAAACAAGTATATTATATCAATGTACCAATTAATTCTTTTTGACTAACACTGCCACTCGGCCTCTTGTTATTTTGCTTCACTACTGTGTTGATTTCCGCTTCAAGGATATATTTGACTCTCATAATAACCAATGTTCTGGAGGCATAGAGAGACCCTCAAGTATTAAACACACAGTTCTGAAAACAGAACTGTTTTTTAATTAAATTCCCCTCATTGAAGGCCACCATACTATTTAATTAACCCGAAGGAAGATTTCACACCTGAAAAAGTTGTTTTTCATTAAGCTTGTTTGCTTCCTGTTGTGTTGGTTTAACACTACTTTACTTTAACTTCAGCTGAACTCTATACATACTGTAGCTCTACAAGCTCTTGAAAGTTCATAAGTAAATTAATATGTTTGTACGTGTGGGCACCTATTCATGTTTTTTTTCATGGCATCTCACCCTCATTAGCCTGGAAACGGGGACGAGGCAGCAAGGCCCTGATGGGACGCACGGCGATCTCATTATCGGAGGAAGCAGCCCAACTGGAGCGTAACGGGACAGGCCGGGTGTGAGGTGTGGATGGAGAGGGCTTTGGGAGGAGACACACACACACACACATACAAAAAAACACCCTCTTCTCTTTTGTGTGCCAACCAGGCCTCCATTGTTCAAAACCTCATTAGCAGCAGTTGTTAGAAGAAGTTGTTGTTGTGCAGGACAGGAGGCGTCATTCTGCGGCTGCTCTCCAGCTCGGTCACAGCAGAACCTTCAAACTCAGACGTGAATTGTTTCCTGCTTCTCTTCTCTGCAGAGCTGAAACCAACCTGACCTGAACTGAATACACAAACTGCAGCACACAGCACCAGACCAACGGGGAGTTTTGGGGGGCTCGTCGGCATGGACACTCCAGATTATGGGATTGCAGCGATGAGGAGAGGAAGCTACGATGATGCGGCAGCGTCTCTGCGTCCTGTGAGTATCGACCCACCGTCCGATGGCGAAGGGGGGAAAAGGTCCTGTCGGTAACGAGTGCTGAGTGTGACTCAGTGTGATGCTGCTGCTTTGTTATTGTTCCAGGCTCATGAATTGACAAGTGCATCTTGCTCATCAGGTGCTTTGTACATACAGTAACGAGAGTTTTGAAGGCTGTGTTTTATGTGAGAAAAGGTCATTAACCTTCAAATCAAGAGGAGAAACACTTCTCCATGCTTTGAGTGTCAAGCTGCGGCGGTGCACTTAGTTACACAATGGTAGAGTGAAGTCAGGATACAAAGCAGCAGGAGCCAGTCTAATTAGAAATATGTAGCTTTTGTACATTATGACCATGCAACCGATCTCTCTCAAAGTTTAAAAAGAAAGTAAAAGCGGAAGAAAAATATGCAATTTTCACCTCTGTCAAATTTCATTTTGCCTGGGAAGATGATTCGAGACTATACTCATTAAATATATGACAGATAAAAGCCGTCCACCTCTGTGTTCCCCCGGCAACAGTACTCTTTCAGTGCAAAAAATGAGTGAACTTAAGGCAAATCTCTGACGTGGTTGGGTCTCGTCGTCAGCCTTCTGTAACGTCAACACCAGTCGTCAGCAGCAGAAATATCTGTGTGATATCTGAGCTTGAGCTTGAACGATACTGTGACCCAACCCCAAGCCTGTTGGGCTACTGTACACGAGCGCTGAATGTTGCCACAAAAAACTCAATAACATGGTGAATTACACAGAGATTTGCAGGTGTAATAACGTGATTTGATCCGTCACCGCTTCAGCGTCGACCAAGGCTTTGTACTGTAAGACAGAAACAGAAGTTTGGGCACCTGTTGGAATTTAAAGAGGAACTATGTGGGATTTGTAGCTTTATGCTACATTTTTTACCTTAATTAAACAGCTTTTGAGTAGCCTAATTGTGATGGTTTATAAATGACATGTTACTTGTTATCAGTGGTGGACAGTAATGGAGTAAATTTACTTGAGTACTGTACTTAAGTACATATCCAGAGGATTTGTACTTTACTTGAGTATTAGATTTCTTTGGTACTTATTACTCTCACTTGAATACATTTCCAAGACAAATATTTTTACTTTTACTCGAGTTAATTTCTAGGAAGGCTGAAAAGTACTCGTTACTTTCAGGTCTGCTCTTTTTTTTTCTAAAATACCATTGGACACAAGCTGTGTTTGTCAAAGAAGGAAACCTGGAGAGTTAGTTGGACGGTGCAGGTTCATTTGGTTACAGTTTTCACGCAAGAGTTAAAAAGCAAGTACTTTTTTACTCTTACTCGCGTAACATGTCGACTGAGCTACTTTTACTTGTAACGGAGTAAATTTTGACCAGTAGTATTTGTACTCCATCTCTGCTTGTTACGAGGGAGAATGGAGGCTCTCTGCCTTCCACGCAGTCTCTTGGCTGAAAACCAACTTTGCAAGATCAGTGCGACACAAACGAGCCCTGTAACCCACAATCTCTTGTTTATGACAGATAAGAAAACTATAAAGGCCTGCTTTTACAGGATAAACAAAACATTCTTTTCTTTTTTGGTTTTGGTGACCTAAACTGTTTTATTTTTTAACTTTAACTAACTCTGAGGCAACTTATACTGTGTTTAGTGACGAGAAACTTGCATTCCTACCAGTAAATCCTAATGGAGAGTTTTCATGATAGAAAACTGAATGAGAAAGCAAAACCATCCCATACAGTGCATCAACATTGCTGGTACTGTACATACACACACAGTGGTGATCCATATTCCCCCCTGAGAAGTACATTTGTGCACCAGGACTCATAGGCAGGTCACCCTGGTCCTGGTTCATGCACCAGCTCCAGCCTGGCTCCGCCTGCCGATACAAAGGCCAGAAAGAGACTCTTTGTCAAGTGTTCCTGCCTTTGTTTGTTTTGTTTTGCAGGGTTTTTTTTTTTTTTTTTTCAGCTTCATCTTGGAGTCTGCTCAACCTAATTTTTTCAGTCTGTCCACAGCAATTAGAGCACAAGAACAGACACAACAACACAGAGACTCTGTTTGTTGTCTTTCACACAAATTAACAAAACAGTGTTGATGAGTGCGTGGAGGATTTGCCCCTGCTGGGAAAATAAAAAGATAAACTTAAGTCCAGGATTGTCAACAGAAATTTAGCCCTTAGTTGTGCTAGTGCGGTGGTCCAGAGTCAAGACCGAAAATATCTCAACAGCTACAGGATGGAGACTTGTTAAATGTTTTGCAAAGACATTCAGACTCCCCAGAGGATGAGCCCTAACTTTGGTGAAATTTTAAAGTATTAATACCTGCTGACCTAACTAAATATCATCATCAACTTAACTTGTATTTTGTGTCTAATGCTAACAGTTGAAAAAAAAAAGACTGAGCATGTGCTATGATCATGCCATGTAATCTTGTCAATTGAATTTCATGTTATTTTATTTCTGAAATGCCAGTAACTGGTTATTAATGATTCCATGTCTTTGTTTATAATATAGGAAAAAGGAAAGTACGCACACCAGCAACAGCTCCAGAGCAATAATTTATTATCACCAAAACAAGGGAGTGTAATGTTTCGGGCCAGAAACCCTTCCTTCTGACCCGAAACGTTACACTCCCTTGTTTGTGTGATAATAAATTATTGCTGCTGTTGCTGGTGTGCGTACTCCTAACATTTACTCATTTGTTTATAATATAACCTTCACTTTTGCTGGGCATAATTCTGACTATTATTACATAGGCTAATCAAACTCTTTCCCAGTCTTTGAAATGTCCTCCTTTCCTTGCACTGACATTTCCGTCGGCTAAAACACAGCTTTCTCATCATTTTGGGATTACATCAGAAACTTTGACCTGAGCCTTTTTTTATTTACAATTTGATGTATGGCTTGAACCGGATCTCTGCTCTGATCCAGATCTGATTCTTTCCCTTTTTTACTATGGGTTGGCCATGTTGTTGCTAGGCAACGTGTAATCTGTCAGTCACTTCGACACCGGTGAGATACACCCTAAGCCACCAACAGCAGCTATACGTTCAGGGAATCCAAATCACATGCTGCAGGGACTCATTCCCATGGGCCGGTGGTTGTCAGCGAGATTCAACCATCGCACGGTGAAAGTGTCACATCTATTTATCTACACAGCAGAGTGAGCACAAACAATTTCTCAATCTGTTTTGGCAAATGAGGCGAGCTGAGGCCCTCTTAGTTATGGCGCCTGCACATGCAACGATGATGCCATGTAGTTTCATATGCACTTGAAACTCTACTCCATTCTCATTCTGTTTTCAATGCACTCCTACCTGTGATTTGAGCAAATTCTTGCAATTGATACCAAGAAACAAAATTAAACGTGAGAAAATTCATTATTAAAAAACAAACAAAAATCCACCAACTGTCCTTTAGACAAAAGACTCAAAAATGTATCTTGCGTCACTGGATGTTTGTCCTTACAGTGCAGAAGGAGCTATGTGCAGAGTTTGATGCCGTGTACTGTTTTTGACATTTATCAGCTAAAAAGAAAAACTTTCTGTTGTAACCTTAAATCTGAATTCAACATGTAGTAATAGTATTCTCCAATCTCTGTTTGTCATCTTATTTGCAGAACTGTCATAGAGAAACTTGAAACTGTAGTGAGAATTGACTATTTTAAATCCCTTGTCTTGTCTGGTCAACAGTCCCAAACCTCAACTCAACTCAACTTTATTTATAGAGCCCTTTAAAACAACCACAGCTGAAACAAAGTGCTGTACATAATGCAACAGAAGAATAAATATAACATAATAATTGTTTATTGCTTTTAAAACAATTTAAAAGCAATAAAACAATTTAGAATTTAAATAAAACATAAACCTAAACATAACCAATTTAATGATACGAGACTGAATAAAGCAGGAAAAAATACATACATTTGTTCGTCCCCAAATTAATTGTATGAGTCCATTGTTTTAGTCTTGAAATGACTTTTTTGTCCAGCAAACGTAAACAACACATTACAAACAAACAAAAAATCTTACAAAATACAAAAAACAAATATCAGCAAATCCTCACTTAACTGTAAGAATAAAACAATCATGAAACCAAGTTTGGCCCTTTTGCTTGATACTGCTACAATCAACAATTTTAATAATTTACTTTACGTTTTTTTAATTTATATATAATTTCATATATTTCAGATTGTCCCCATTCAAAAAAATTACATTTTATTCAAGTCTATGATCTGCTCTGTTTTATCCTTTTATTTTGAAATGGCCTTTTCTTTTATAGCATTTTCAACAAGCTCATTAAACTGTCTTGTTTCCTCAATCAGTTGTGATACTTATTATTATTATTATTATTATAGAAAGTGCTTCCTTTGAAGGAAGCAGGCATTGATTTGCCTTTCATCATTATTTTTTTTCACCCTGTGTATTATGAACTCAAGTTTAAAAGGAGACTGTCGGCGAGCGGTTATCTCAAGTCATTTCACAGATGGACTTTCTTATCTGAAGTCGTTTCTGCATTTCATCAGGAAAGTTTTCAGACGAAGCTTTCTCACTGGTTCTGCTTATTCTTGTTTGGAAAAACCGCAGCTGCATTAGCCTGGGAAAGGAGCCTCCATGTTCTTTAAGGAGTCGTGAGAATGATGTTTCTGACGTGAAAAGCAATTGAGATTTTTTTGTTTGTTTTTTTGTTTGTTTCGAAAAATGTAGTGAGTAGGACATTTTCTCAGCCCTGCAATTCAATTCAAACTGTGTCCTGCCCGGCAAACGTCCGTAACCTGAGAGGCCTAACCCAGGGCAAAGAAGCAGCAGATGTCAACGGAGGAAGTCATTTGAATCCAGGCCACGCTCTTTGTAATTTCATTCAGCTGTGAATTGTCTACTTGTTGTTTCAAGTACATGGTTCTTCTTCTCTTAGCTCAGGTGGAACCTACCCTGCATCTAATTTGCAGATTAACTGGTCTGTCAAGAGTGCGTGCCTCAAAGTCATAAAAAGAGAAACATTCAAAATCTTATCCCTTAAAGGTCTAGTGTGTCATAATTAGTGAGGTGTATTGGCAAAATTTGAATAGACTATACTTCACCACTATTTGCACCAGGACGGTCTGCTTGCTGTGTTTTTATCTTCAGACTATGCTACCCTTGAATATATTTGTATAAGTGTATAATCGCTATAAAATAAAAATTATTTGGTTTTTGTAGCCTTTATAATTCTTCTTCTATATATACATAGCAACGGTCTTGCTTTAGAGAGTGTCGCCATGTTTGTACGGCAGCCTGAATGAAAAATCCAGCCAGCCAGACAGCACATTTATTGAGTTTTGCATGCATAAATAAACCAACTAAGAAGAAGGCAGAAGGAAAGAAGAAGGAGGAGGAAACAGCAGACACATCGTAAAAGGCAATTTTATTTGTAGGCTATAGCCAGTTTTTACAGTTTGTCTCAAAGGGCTTTACATGGCATCATAACAACATCCTCTGCCCTTAGACCCTCACATCAACTGAGGAAAACCTCCATAGAAAACCCTTTTAACAGGGAAAAATTAAGTAAATAGTCGTAGTAATCACGTTTTTTGGTCCTCAGAGGCCAGCGAGTGCGAGCGCGTGAGTGAGCGCTGCAAACTAGAATGAACGCTAGGTTTTGCAATGAGTGTGCTCTCACTGCTTCTTTGTCTTTGACTTTAACCTGACTGAGAAATCACATGGCTGTGTGGTCCTTTAAAGATCCCCTTGTGTATTTACATGTATGATAACACGTCAACAATTCACATAACAAAAAATGTGATTCAAGATTGATCTACACAAACATGTACTGTATTTCTTTTGTGCATCTGTCCTCGACATTTGCTTCACTCTGATGTTGAACAAGTTTGTCAAAGAAAGCCGTGTCAAACACCACACACACTTGAAGCCATTATGAGTGTGAAAGCAAGTGTGAAAATGGTACAGTATGTAACGTGGGCGACGTACAACGTGACGTCAGTAATGTATTTGAAAAACTCACACATATAATATCACAGAAACAGGCCCTGGATACATATCTGTGATTCTCAACTACATCCTCTGTTTTTCTTTCAGCACCTCAGACACTTGGCTCAGAGGCGACGCTCAGCCCCGTCGCTGGTCTTTGGGAAGGCCTTGGGGATGCCATGGTCTCCTATCAGGTGTGGACATCATTTAAAAATATATATCTTTTCCCCTCCAGTGAACATTTCTAACCCTTAAAAGCGCTGTGTCTTATTCCTATAATACACCCAAACAGACAGCTGTTAAGTACAACCACAATCTTGTTCAATTTTCTGCTGTTGACCGGCCGAGTAGGTCAAGAGGACTTAATGGGTGCATCTCAACAGGGGGTCGGGGGCTGTTTTTGTTGATTTCAAGCAGGTTTTGTGTTTTCTATAGGCAGAGTTGCCATACGACTGGTGACTGCTTTCTTGGCAGGGATACGTTTATTGATCGACTTAGAGCGTGAAACTAGTACTTCACCGGTAATTGAACCAGACGTGAACCTAATGAGAGTTGGGATGCAATTTCCAGTCACAACAACCCGGCCTTTAGCCAAAAACAACATCAAAGACGAAGAGAGGAAACGAAGGAAGCAGATAAAAGATCCAAAATGTTCAGCGGTCAAAGGTCGCAGAGATAATGACAGAATATTTCCTATAAGAGATGACACAAGACAGCAACAATTTCCCCCACGTTGTTAAAGGTTAATTCACTTTTTCAAGGTTGTTATGACATGTTCAACTGTGTTTACTTCTAATCTGCAGAGTTAGCCTACCTGTCAGCTGATGCTGTGTTGTGCATCCTCATTTTCTGTGAGATTGTTGGGTCTTTCTCAAAAATATACATTTTCAAAATCTTTCAAAATCTTTGAGTCATGATATGTAATTTTGTTTTTAAACTCTTAATTTAAATGACGGAAGACTGTGGAAACCTATGAACTTTAAAGAAATTATATTATTCTTTATGTTAGAAAATCAATCAGGAACTCTGACAATAAGTTTATACTGTAATGTCCTAGAAAAAAACATACTGTACCACTCTCAGATTCTACTCTGTAATGATATGCTGTATTTTGCTGTTTAAATATCTTTGGGTTTTTTGGCCTGAAAAAAATTTAAACATGATGATAAAAATATTTATTAGTCACAGACCTGACCTGTAGTCTGTGTACTGTATTAGCTACTCATGTCAAAGCTGCTATTTATTATGTATTTTGGCAACGGTTATGTGTTTACATGGGAACATTTCTACATGAACTCTGATAACGTTTCACTGCAGCCTCCGGCCTACAGGTGGCAGCACATAGAAAACAATCTGTTGTCACAGAAACATTTGACACTCAGAAGAAAAAACTTGTTTCCCCACCTCCTCACACGACCACGTGCTGGATAGCGGGCCACGCAGCCCACCTCGTCCACGCCACAAACACAGATGTCCCTGAGGGGGATTCACAGCGTGGGTTTTTGTGTGTTTTTTGTTGTTGTTTTTTTTTAAATGGTAACCAGCTCATCAACTCAAACTCCTGAACCTCACTCACAACCGCACTGACTGAGGACCAGGCAGAAAACCACCAACCACCAGCGCCCACGATAGTAATGATAGTAGCATATGGCTAAGATCAGTGTACATTCCCCAGCTGACATCATCAATATTAGATAATAATAATAATAATAGAGAGATGACAACATTCCCGAGTTGAGCTGTTCAACCAAAGATTTAGTTTTCTCTCTCAGACTGTGTCATTTCACTGGATGGACGAAACCTATTTTCTCAAAGCAGAGGTTCTCACAAGTCTTAAATATTATGTTATGTTCTACATTTTCATACTTACTCAACGTATCTGAACCTTTGACTTTTGACTCGAACGATTTGCAGTGCAAGCAAGGTCACTGTTTGTATTGAAAGTCCACAAACTTGACTTGAGTGAACTTTCAGGAGGGCGGGCTCATAAACAAGACTTCAGTTGAGGGTGTGAGGACTTTTCGTTATTGTGGGGAGTTTGGGGGAATTTCACTTTGCAGGTAAAACATGGTTGTCCATACTGTATGTTATTGATTGATCCCACTATATCATAATTTAATTCCTACTAGTGTTGAAAAAGTTGATTTGATTTGGTTTTCATTCTCTGTAATATATAAAATGGGCAACCCAATAGATAACAGCAGCAGCAAAGTCCAAATAATTGAAAAATGTCTATCTGTCATTTATGTTGTTGGGCCACTGCTTTAATATGTTTCAGCAATGTTTTTTTGTTTCTTTTTTGATAAAGAAAGCGTTTGACTGAAAGACCAGAAGTGGATTTAGGTTATATATATTTCTATATATATATATATAAAACACATAATCTGTGTGTGTGTGTGCAGCTTCTGAATTGTATTGACTTGACCGTCTGTGTATAAGTCCACACAGCTCATTGTTTGTGTGAAACCTTCCTTTGGAAATCAGCTGGTCTCTAAAAAGACAGTTTGACAGTTTTAGCTGGACTGACTAATTAACGTCCATAGAAAAAAAAAAAGTTCACCCCTCAGGCTGTCACTTCACTTCACGTCACAACACACCCACAGCTTGAGTGGGAGTGTCACAGTGTAGGCTCTTTAACCTTTTACAAGTTGTCGACCTGCTAGTCACACAGAGACCACCAGAGCACCCAGTGGGCGAGTCTAACTAGGCACACAAAAAAAGAGAAAGACAGAAATGTCAGACACAACCCACTCTGACACGCTCACACACTGTGTATTTCCTTCATGGGTGTTAGTTTCAGAGTAGTGGGACTGCCGCTGACGTAGACAATAACCTCACTGTACATTTTAGACAGAGTGAAGCCATAGCTGCGATGCTCATGTTGGCTGTGTCCTAGATATGGGCTACAATGGAGAACAATGGTGTCAAAGTGGGGGAAAAAGTAGTGGAGGAAAAAGAGATTAAGATAACTATTATTTAAATGGCAGGTATAGATTAGTATCAGAGCTTTATGGTCATTTCATATTTGAGTTGTTTCATGTTATTTGCAGATGATAAGCGTCTCACCGCTGTTTTATTTGATGGTGTTCGATGTGTCATCTTCAAGACAGGGAAAGTACCCGCGATGCTCCCATTTGAATTTCTGCGCTGAGCCCACAGTCAGTGGGAAGAGCAGTGACCAAAACTGGTTTCACATACATGCACAACAAACAACTCTTACTTGTCCTCAGTGACACCTTGACTGCAAGTCAAGCACTGAACTCTCTGGAGGCGCAGTAGGACAACAGCAACACGGGGCGGATTTAATATACAGATTGTTTTATTATTTGACATCAAAGTAATTCAGTCGGGCAGCAGTAAACGGGCGTTGTGAAATATCAGGTTATACAGTAGGTGAGAGGTAATCCTTCCAATATGAAGAAGAAGACAAACAGCGTCTCTGTTTTTTTCTTCCGGTTTAATAGAAAATCTATTTTGCCATTGTGTCAAAGGACGGGGGTCGAAGCTGTCGCAAAGATGAACAGGCGTACAAAATTGATTACATTATACAGACGCTCCTCTCTCATCCAGCTAAATATACAACCAAGTTTAAGTCCCCGGTGCCGTGAGTGTAATGAAAGCGCATCGGGGTATTGACGAGATATTGATCCCTCAGCGCCTCCATACACAGATGTGACATTTTTCCTCAAATTAAAGCATTATTCCATGGCCTCGTGATATTTTAGCAAAGGATCACCGTTATTGGAGTCCATCGATTATAGAGCCGGTGAATGTGAATGTGAATTTATATTACAGATAGAGGAGTGGGGTTTTTTTCAGGCCACAACACCAGACCTGGTGGTGCACAACACAGCACCACTGATGTTTGGGGGTTTCAAGTATCACACCTTGTCATTTCAACCTTGTGTTTATCAAACGTAAACTTGACGTGTCCTCATTAAATGTCTGACTCACTCACTGCCAGAGTGGGCTTAAGGTCTCGACCTCTTTGTCTGAGAACATTTATCTAGGCCACTGAAAAACAACAATGGTCTACTACAAATATATGAATTTTTATATCTTAAATATTCGATTTTTTTCATCTTCTAGACAGAGAGATACTCTGAGTTAAAAAAAGAAAGAAAAAGTAAATCATTACCGCCAAAGGTTGAAGCAGGACACACTGGACAGCTCAGTCACTCCTAATGTAATTTTTTTTTTGCACTCATGATATTATTGCTTTGAATTGAAACAAGTTATGATCTCTCCAATTTCTTTGAAACATTTCAATTCGAACAAATGTCTCTGAATATCGGTTTGGTGTTAAATTTGTTATGGCGGCTGCCGGGCGGTTTCCTGAATACCAATTCAGTTCTTAAACATCCACTTTCATAAGGTCCTCATGCAAGATGTATGCTGAACTACGTGTTACATATGTATTTTGTGATTTCAAAGAAAATGTCATCTCAGGAAATTGTTAATATTCATATTTATGTTTAAGACAGCTGCTGTGGTTAGCTATGAAACTACATGATGAACCTGTTCTCGCAAGTAATGTCAGGTGTTACTGGCATCATCAGATTTTAAACAGGAAAACATAAAGTTTAGTATTAGATTTTACAACATATAATTAGGTTGCACAATGCAACTATGAATCTATATGTATGTTTATGTATTCCACAGCCATAGAGACTGTATTATTATTAATTAAATGATCTTTGCATTCAACTGTCAACCAAGACGTTTTGATTCTCGTTTACTTGGTGGTTTTACACCAGATTCAACCTTTAAGATGTTTAATATTTATCCTACTACCCATCGCAAATGTCAACTCTGTAGGAGGTGACTAAAACAACACCAAATACAAATTTGAGATAGGAATAGTTTGGACTCTTAGGGGATCATTATTATTATTTTTTATTTTTTATTTTGCACAAACATATCATTTAAAACAGCATGGACAATCATCATGACTGGGATGTACAGAGGGGAGGTATGAAACCCAAAAGGGCTTATATATAAAAACCTCACCCACATATTCAAAAACAGGATGGAGGATCTAATAATGAAAGACATTAAAAAAGTATGTCATCCCTAAACTTCTCAGAAACATGATGCACTCACCCAAAAACATTAGCCTGGTCATGTGGGAGGTCCCCATCACCCACACCGTCTCTCTCTCTGTGTGTGTGTGTGTGTCCCTAGGGAGGAGGCTTCCTGCTGGGTGTCTGTGGAGCAGAGTCCGTTCGTCCTCGGCCTCACCAGCGAGAACGGAGACCTGCTGCTGGACGAGTGTGTCCAGGTCACCGAGGGCACGAAGACCACCGACATACACCTGTTCCTCTTCAGCGACGCCATTGTCTTCGCCAAACTCAAGTAAGTAAAGTAGCCTTGATATTATTATTTAATCTGATGCCGATTATCAGTTATTTCCATAAAAAGAAAAAGAAAAAAGGCAAAAGCAACTCAAGCACGAAGCAAAAACACATACTGGGAAATGAGTGAATCAACTGAAAACAGATGTGGTTGGTACAGTTTTAATGCTGATGTGGGTATTTCAGTAACTTTCTGTTGAAAAATGACACACATTTGCACAGTTGGAATAGGAGAGCGAAAGAGGAAGTAAAAGATAAAACATGTATTTTTGGACGGCACACTCGGGCTTTCAGGGAATCTCCCAGCACACGGACTGTTTGTGTGTATAGTCACTCTGGTCTTTCAGTTCAACAGATGAAGTTTGGTGGTTCCCTTTGACCAAAGTAAGTCACATGATGGGAAACTCTTTAAAAATATATGTCTGTCTACATCTCAGACAGTTATTTCAACACTGTGTGTTAAAGCTGAAGTTCTGTTGACTTGAAAACAAACAAAACAAAACAAAACAGGACGAAATTGATCTGAACAAACTTGAAGCTGTAGCTCAGATTAGTCAGATTTATGCAGTCGGAAATGTACAGCTCGTGAGTGGGAGACGTCAGACTCATCTCTGTACCACAACCAGCCCACTGTTCCAGTATAAGCAGTACAAGGGGGATGACAACACAATACAGAAAACACACTGAGGAGCCTTTTCAGTCTTTGTGTGTGATCATTCATTACATCCAGAAATGAGTGCAAGTGGTAGGACTACTATTCAGTGTATGGTTAATTGTCGAGAAACATTAAACGGGCACCACGCTTCAGCTTGTGGATTATAATCAGTCAGATGTCTAGAGGCCACATGAAAACACCAGGGGATTGTGATGATTTAAAACACAAACTGGTGCAGGAATAATTGCCAGTAAGTCACAGCATCAGTGATTCAGTAATAGATGTGATTAAAGATCCAGAAAAATCGCTCATTCAGCCCTTTTAGACTTTGATGATAAGACAGTTTTATCTGAGCAGTGGCAAACAGCTATGTCTCTCCTACTGTAAGATTAAAGATATGCCTGTTTAATCAGCACACAAACAAATAAAATGTAATTTATGAATGATTGTTATCCTAACATCTGACTCCTGTAAGGCTGTAAAGGCCAACATATGTGTGGTCTGGAGGTGGAGGCCCTGTTGTGACTGTTTTCTCTCCAGTTTTCAGTCTTTATGCCAAGCTAGGCTAAATTCAACCTGGGACAAATAACTCAAATAAGGATCCAAAATGTTGACCAAAGGCCGTATGAATGATCTTTTAAAGGCAGAGTAGCCGTGCACATCCAGTAAGGCAGGTGCTGGACTCAAAAAAACAAATTACCAGAATAAACAGAAGAAAAGTCTGCACACTTCAGCTTCTGGCATGTGGCTCGAAACGTAGCTTGTTGGATGTGCTAAATAAATGCACTGAAAAGGGAGCTGAAGTGTGCAGACTTTTCTTCTGTTTATACTTGTATGAATTACAGACAGCATTCCCAAATGAATAGGTAAATAGCAAATGCATAGTATTATTAACAGACAGGTTGTGGTCTAATCCTGCACTGGATTACTGGCTGAAATCTTACAAAACAACAAAACAAAACAATCAACAATCTCCTGGTTCTGTACGTAAAGCCAATGTACATCATCGCCTGAGCCCCACTAGGCTATGTCACCCTGTTTGGTTTGTTAGTCCATCCCTGACTAATACTCACAGCTATAATCTATCTTAACTCTGCCCTTTACTTCACTCGTCTATTTCTATACCAAAAACACCTCCTGAATCCCCAAGATACCTTCCCTCTGTCTTTATTCCCCCCCCGGCTCCAATCTATCAGCGCTCCACGAGTCAGTCAGCATGACCCTGCTGCAAACACGCAGAGGTCGCCGGGGTCGCCTGAAGGCTCATGGCTTTATGGAGGTGTAGTGGGAAAAGATGGATCCACTGACTGACTGATTTACTAACTCCACCAGTCATCCTTGGTGAAAGTTGTTTCAGAGTCATTTAAGTGCAGCTATTCATTCAAACTGCTGCATCAACACCCAGACAAAGAGATAAAGAGCAAGGTTTCTCAGCACCAATTGCATTCAGACAACTATATGTTTGTTTGATGATGCAACTTTTAAAACATTTTTTTTTTCACAAATAGGAAATCAAGGTTTTTTAGAGCTGTGGTCCAATTTTTTTTAATAAAAAAAAGTGACCGAGACAGAAATTTATGGAACTGAAACCTTGACTTGGGGGAAAAAAACGTCAGTAAGAGGTGGAGACAGAAAGGACCTTTTTTCCTAAAAGATCAGTGCTTTTCTTTTCTGCTTCTTTACAACAGGTCGACTGCCAGCTACCGCCTGAAGCACAAGGTGAGCCTCGAGGACATCTGGCTGTACGGCTTTGAGGATGAAGTGGAGGACGAGGAGGGAACGACGACGACGACGGGGGATATTGACCTGAGGTTGACCCTCGTCCTGGCCTGGGCTCTCTCTGTTTGTTTGGTGTGTTTCCGGTGAGCAGCCACACAGCAGATGACTCACAGACAGACAGACACCACTGTGTTTTTATTCACCTGTGTTTATATGCTGAGTGGACGCTGACTGATGCATATAATGAGGAAGAGATTTCACTTTAAAGGAATGGGTGGATGTGAAATGTAGTTAGTGGAACAAGTTACAATTTTAAATTCACAATGTATTCTTGTTTTTACGGAAAATATTAGCATCTAAACCTAAAATAGCTAAATTGTCACATTAGTAATTATTCATGTGTAAGCAAATGAAGCTACTTACTTTTACTCAAAGTCTACACTCTTATTCATCCTCCTGTGTTGTTCCTGTATTTATTATTGCCGTGATTTATGCAGCTGTTCTGTTCATTTTGAGTAGGAGACGAAGGCCTTTTCACTTTTTCCTCGGGCTAGCATCCATCATCTAATCAAGCTAATAACCCAAATTATTCATCTGTTAATCATTTGCTAGTGCCACAAAACCAAAGTTCCAGTATCATTAAGGACTATAAACATGTGAGATTAGCATCAAACTCATCAAGAGCTGGGTCCAAATAGACAATAGCCTACTAACAGGTGTTAGCATTAACAGCTATTAACATGCTAATTTAGCATCAAGTTTAATTCCTCTACTCATCGAGAGCTGTGTCCAGTGGTGGAAAGCAATGCAAATGTTACTGAATCCACTGACGTTCACCACCGCACCAAGCAAGAGACAATGTTTGATGGCAGAGAAAATATACAAATATCTCCTTTAAGTGTCTGAAACTGGTTCACATATGGATTAAAAGAGTTTCCAGACTTGAATGCCATCAGAGTAACGTGATCTTGTTCGTGAAATACTCAACATTTGTAGTAAATGCCCTAAATGGTAAACGGCCGGACTTATGAAAATGGGGAAGCAGCAAAGAGAAAGTCCTCCTGACAGAATCACAAGACAAGTGGTTGCAAAATAGGAAATGCGGCTGTAAAACCAGTTTTCATGTGATGAGACTTAACCTCAGCTGCCTTTATCCTGAAACACTGACCTTTTACAGTAAAGATGATGATCAGGAGTAACTGGCCTGGTGCTTTTCTGTACAGACTAATCAACTACCATGAAATTGCATGTTGTTTTTCTCTTCATCAAAGGCCCTAAATGGCAACAGTTAGAAAATGGTACATACTGTATGCGCCAGTCATTTTGTGTTATTCATTTACGCCCACATTTCTTACAAAGTAAATCAAACCATGAGGCTGTTTTTCTATTCCAAGAAAGTGATGAATGCCCCAGAGGGGTTTTGAGATGTTTTGTCTTAAAATGAGAATCCTCTTTCTGATTGGCTGTTTGCTTCTGGTAATGATTCATTGTGTGAAACTTTCATTACTTCTCAGTCAACATGAAGACGCTCATGTAGCCTGTATACGAGAAACCATGTGCTCGCATGTTGACATGTTCATTGTTGTTGGCACCTACTGTACATGATGCTTCAAGATGCTACACATCACAAAAAAAACGCAACAAAAACAAGCTGAAGCTCTACAGGTGTATACGTAGGTAACACGTATCGGTGTCGTCGACATGTTTCCACCGGCGGACGCTAAGCCACAGCCGGAGCTCGTCTATGAGGAAGTGGAAGGTATCTGGTTGGGGGCGCGCCGTGACGCTGCTTCCTGTTCCCATGACTGAGTTACGGTTTCCATTAGAGTTGTAAAAAGAGGTTGCTGGTGGCTCAGTCGCTTCATTCCACCCACTGTAGCCTACCGGCCTGTTTGACTCTCTCTGTGGATCAGTAACTCATACCATGCTGTTATTTTGCCTGCAGTTCCCCTGAGGTGAAAGAACGCTGGTTAGATACTCTTCACAGGTAAGAATCAACATCATTATTTATTCCGATCTTTACACCAATTAACCATCAGTAATGTTATTTTACTCCTTATGACTGGTTATAGCTGGACAGTACTTGACCTAGATAGTAAAGTCTCTCTGTTTTGCAAAGTAATACTGTACAAATTCTGATTAACATGAACTTTTAGTAATGATTAAAGAGTTTAAGACACATTAATCTTTAATCTTCAACATTTTAGATAAAGAAAGGGTGATAACATCAAGATAGCATTGTAAAACAACGGAGAATTAATTCATGCTGTGTCTGGTACTAAAATGAATATTGATTCGCTGTTAAATTGATGCACAATAACTAAAAATGACAGTGGTGATGTGAAATTACCGTGAAGGCTAAAAAAATGTGAGTGCCCAAGCAGAGATCTGATGAAAACATAGACTTATGAAGTGTTTTTTTTTTTTTTCCTCTTATGGCAGAAAAATTATAGACGCAAAAGCGAGGGCAGGTTGTGTTTTTTCACCTCCGGACGTCCTCATGAAGGTGTTGAGTGGCAACATTGCGGTAAGTCTCGCACCCTGTCCACCGGACCATGTTTACAGTAACAAGAAAAAAAAAGAAAGAGCTCTCACTAAATGACATTTCTTAATTGTTTCTTTTAGACTAAAACTCTAACAGGAGGAGGAATGGAGCAAATCATCGAGCTACCATGTGATGTGAGTAAAAACCCCTTTTCCACTGGTTCCTTTAGATCAAAGATCATTAAGACGCCCGCAGCTTTCCACACGTGCTAAATGGAGACAACTTTTGGAACATATGTATATATACAGTATATTATACACAAACACACTGCTGCAAATTACAGAAAAATTGCACAATTCAAAGAAGCGCACACAATTATGTCAAGAAAGTGTTTTTATCTGGTGGATTTGATTGATCTCTGGCAGCTATTAGTGTCTGATTATATCCGTCTGAGCCGATCACGTGTTGGTCGGCATGGAGAGCGAGGGCTGTGTGTGTGTGTGGTGCATGGCAGTTGAAAAAGAAAAAAGAGCACAGTCCATCGTACTTTCTTCGTGTTTGCATGCTCATGTTCCTCTTGCATAAACATAACCACAATGCTTTTTTTCCCCCTTCTTTATTTTGTTGCCAGGGTGACACAAAGATTGGCGCTCTGTCAAAACAGTTGAATAACCAAGAGGACAAGCAGGCGCAGCCCACTGGTGAGTTTGAAAAGGAGGGAGGGGTCATTAATTGTGAAATGTGTGGAGATGAGACTGAAGAGAACAACCACAGACACAGAGAAAAGGAAATCTAACTACTGATAAGAGTGAGCGAATGCCACTGTGCCTTCGACTCCTGCACATCCTCTGTTGCTCTGCAGTGTTGCACACATACAAAAACCTGTAATTGCTGTGAAAAAAAAAACATGATCGATTCAACTAATGGGTAAAACATTTTTGCTCCCATCAGAGAATAAGTGGAACCAAGTGGTGAAGAGGATCAGGAAGGGCTCTAGTTTCATCCACAAAGGAAGCCGAACAGAATCGGTCTCAGACACCAAGACTCAGCTGTTTGGGCGACCGCTCCGCAAGATATGCCCCGACAACTCGCTTCCCAAACCAGTCATGGTAAGTTGGGTTTTCAAACATAAAATGTCAGACGTTAATGTCAAGTTGTTTCCGTCTCTCTTCCTGTCAAGTTGCTCTTTTGCGAAACTTCTGCATCCAGAATCAAGTGTCACCTCAGAGTTATATAACGGCTTTGGTAGAGTTTCCTCTTTTTTTTTTTTTTTAAGTCTGAATGTAGGGCAAACACAATTCACCTTCATGTGAGCATGAAAAACACACATGCGCTCGAAGTGAGTGGCATTTGACAGGAGTTCTCAGAATTTCTAATGACAACAGGAAACTGCGAGTGTGTCTGAAGTGCATGTTGTTTAGTTTCAGCCCAAATCCCACTCAGAACACACACACACACACACCCACCCACACCCACACAGCCTGTCTGTTTTCTTTCTTTTTGTTTTTTTCTGCACTATAAAAACCTCACCTGTCCTCTTCCTCTGAACAGGAGCTGCTGGTGCTGCTGAGGAAGAGAGGCCCGTCCACTGAGGGAGTGTTTAGGAAGGCCGGCAACAGCAAGGCCATGAAGGACATCAGAGAGCAGCTCAACAGCGGCCTGGAGGTCGACCTGGAGGGACAGTCGGTCTTTCTGCTCAACGATCTGCTCAAAGTACGTCACCTCACCTCCCACCTCACACATGTATCAGGTTCAATTGAAGCAGTGGGTAATTCATCTCACCCACTAGTATCACTATTTACATTAAAACTATATCATAACCACCACTACTACAGTACAACACTTTCTTTGACTACCCCTACTGCAACAATTACTGCCATGCTTCCACAGCTGCAGCTGCTACTACAATAATATCACAATGTATAAATGCATTGTTAAGAGATGTTAAAAAATGATAAAAAATTGGGGTACAAGCATTAAAATTTGAATATTTTTGTCCCATTTGAGAATTATATATGCATGATACAGTACATGCATAATACAGTGGCATCTGATGATGATAGGGCTGTAACTATCTCTTATTCATACACTGCTGAGTAGGTTAATCAATGCTAATACATCATTAATCATTCGCTGATTATATCTTGAAGCATTCATAATCTGCAAGGTAAATTAAATCTGCTAATCTATGTATTGGAGTAGAGCTAAAATAGAAACTGTGGTCAAAGAGAGCACCAGATACTGTACCACCGTTAAGTGCCACGCCTAGCTATTCCTGTTACTCATCACTCATCAGCCATCACTCATCTCTTCTCCTCTGCCTGACTCGTTTATTGCAGAGTTTTCTGAGGGAGCTTCCTGGCAGCCTGCTGGTGTCTGAGCTGTACGACAGCTGGATGGCCGCTCTGGGCCACGAGGACCCTCAGCAGAGAGCTCAGGAAATCAGGAAGTAAGTAATCGATACCTGCTAAGGAGTCTACTCTAGACTATAGTGTCATTTACCTGCAGCTTTCAACCTTTGTTTGTATTTACTCATGACATTTATATAAGAAGGGAAATCTGGTCTGATATTTGCATGGCCGTTTGTGGTCGCAATTATATAGATGGGGGTTTTTTTTGTGTGTGGAGTTTTGTGGAGAATCCCCCAGAGAAGGCCGAGTGCAGACACTTCTCCTTTTAAATATGTCAGTTCTCAAAAAAGGAAGAAACAAACAAACAAAAAAAAACAAGAAAAGACCGCCAATTTAATCTTCCTGTTCCTTTTTTTTTTCTCTCCTTCCTTCCCCTTTTTTTTGCTACCTGCCACTCAGGGTGTTAGAGAGGCTGCCGGGCCACAACAAACTCCTCCTGCAGCATCTGGTCTGCGTCCTCCTGCACATCCTGGAGAACGCTGACATCAACAAGATGGACGCCCACAACCTGGCGGTGTGCATCGCCCCCACGCTGCTGCAGCTCGACGGCACACCGCTGGACGAGCAGAAGGAAAAGATGGAGAAGGTATAGAAAGTCACGCTATGAATGTTACTTTCTCACTTTTGCTGCTTTGAAGCTTTGTGGTTCACGGTGCAAAAAAACCTCAGGAGGTTTCAGAAGTAAAGGTGTGCTGGCACCGACGCCTCTTTGCTGTTTGTTTAGTCAGGTGTTACTTTAAAACAAAACTAAAAAAAAAAAAAAAACTGAGAGTAGCGCTGAGCTGTGTCTGGATCGTATCCCTGCTTTTGTACAAGCTTTGATTTCCGCATTTCTTTATCTAATTCTCAGTTTCACTTTTCACTACAGATGTTGATTATGTTTGTGTTTTTCCTTTTTTCAGGCTACAGAGCTGACTGAGTTCCTGATCAACCACTCTGAGCTCCTTGGAGAAAATATCCCACATCTGCTTGACACTGATGAAGGTACATTTACACATCATTGTATTTTGTCCTATTAACCTCTTATCACGTGAGGTTGTGATCTCCTTTTAAGTGAGGAATGAGTCATTATCTCTCTGCTTTCGAGAGATAATAACTTCAGGTTTCTATGGTCAAACAGAGAATAAACAGGTTATGAATATGAGATGTATAAAGATGTGACCACATAATAATGTGACTCACTTCATACATAGTAAATTCTGCAAGAAGAAATATGAAATTAAATGTTAATCTGATGCACTGAACACAACATAACTCACTCTCCACCTCCTGTCTGAAGTTAATTTGAGTTCAAAGTTAAAATTTAAAGATGCTAATTGTCGTTTCTTTTCCTCGCTCCGCAGACTCCTTGTCCTCCCAGCATCACGACTCTGCCTACGACAGCACCGACCCAGATGGAGACGGTGAGGTCGGAGAGAGTACGAGCTCTGCACATGGATGCTCTGGCTCCTCTGGCTCTTCCTCCTCCCTCAGCCCCTCCACCACCAACTCCTCCTGGGCGTCCGATGGCGCCTTCAACCCGAAGGCACCGTTCAACCGCCGCTGCTCCGAGCCCATCATCCTGCTCTCCCCCGACCTCGAGAGCCTGTGCGCCCACGCCAGGAGCCACGAGGACTTCTCCACGGAGCGGAGAGGAGACTTCGAGGAGCAGCCTCTGAAAAAGCAGATCTCCGACGACTCCTTTCTGCTGCGGGGACGAGGCGGACCCAGGTCGGTCCTGTCCTTTTCCAAACTGAGCAGCAGCGCCAACATGGACAGTATTTACGTCAAGAGCTCCTGCTCTTCCCTGGAGAGCGCAGCCTCGAACCAATCGGAGGGCTCGGTTTTCACCAGCTCTCCGACGGGATCGCCGGCCAGCTCCAGGAAAGCAGCAAACACCGCCACCGCCGGCAGCCAGGCTTCGGCGGCTGTGAAGGCTCCGCAGGACGTCGTCGCAAGGCCGATTTCAGAGGAGAAGAGGCGTTCACAGTCGATGAGAGTCGCCACTAAATCCCTGCTGAGGACCAGGAGTTTAGGAGCGTTCGGCCGGGGCAGCATGAAGAAGGACTCTCAGAAGGAAAACGCCTTCCCTTGTGAAACGCTGCAGGAGGACTCTCAGAGCGAAGCAGATCCACCCGCTGAGCTTCCACGCCCACGCCCCCTGTCGGCCATCGAGGTGTTCAAACACGCGGACAGCAGGATGCCCTCGCGGCCGCCGTCGTACCACCAGGCGATGCAGAATGTGGGTCTCCCTCCGCAGTACAGAGCGATGACCGTGCAGGACGCCATCGAGCTGGGGAGGAGATCCCGTCCATCTTCTGTAAATTATGACGCCCTGCCTCCCTGCTCCTCCGCCTACACGGACGGTTTTGCCCAACAACCGGCAGCAGAGGACAGCGCCAACGACGTGGTCGAGCGGCGGCAGCCTTTCCGCCAGAGAGCCATGTCCGAGTCCGTGTCGGGCCGCCATCACGAGGCTCTGTCACGGAGATGCAGCCAGCCGGTGTTTGAGGAGTTTTCTTACGCCAAGGAGTCTTATGTTTGATTTGCTTTTGGGACTGTTTCATAGATCTGGTTTTAGCTGTATACGGACACTTCTTATAAAGGCAGAACTGCAAGTTAGCAACTCACTCACCAAGCTTCTTCTATTCTCTTTGATTCCTTCAGGGCCGTGTCATGCATTGTTAGTCAGGTTCACTCTGACCTACTGTATAAAACTTAACATAGCAGCTTTATAACAGCAGCAGCTACTTCCTGCTCTTTACTCCACATGTTTTCTCTGTCCTGTGACTGATCAGGCAGAGAAACTGTGTTCAAGGTCCCGATCACTGAACTCTGTGCCAGAGCAACGTCTTTATACAAATGTACATATTCATTCTTCACTGTTTCACTTTGAATGTCAGCTATGTGCCACCTCTGAGGTTGCACTGTCTATGTAGTACTATTTGTAGTACATGTATATGTTTTTATCATGATAGATATTTAGTCTATCACAATGAAGCTATCAAATAATTGAATATGCTATGAGTTTATTGTTAATATAGTGTTTATAGTGTTTGCTTTCTGTAAATCCTCTTCACCTTGCATGGGCGCCTTCTTCCACTACATTAAAGCACTTTTGGGATGTTGAACTATGCTTTGTTGACTTGTATGCTAAAAAATGTAAATATGTCACATAGATACAGTATATAGATTTGTAAAGTTTACCAGGGGGTCCTCTGGAGTATGAAAGGTTGTATGTAACCACACAACAAAATGGAAGCAATGATTAAAAGACAATAACAAAATAATATCAAGAGTGTCAAGTGTCCTCTCCCTCTGTTTCTGTTATAGACCTCTTAGAAAAGCTTATCTGGTTTAACTTCTCTCTGCTAGATGTGTTGCATAACAGACAGAGACTCACAGGTTTCATTGAGAGAACAGTCTGTTCTGGCACATATGCTAAAACAGAAGGAAACCAGACATGGTCACATGGACGGATTTGGTTTTTCTCTGAATTGCTGAGTGCAAGATGAGCAGATGCCACCTCGACTTCCTTCCTCTCTTGAAGTATTTTAACACAGTCTTTCCTTCCTCAACAAGCTGATTTTAAATCATCCAAATATTTCAGCGAGATTGAGGTCGAGTGCAATTTGGCAAAACTGTCTTGAATATTAGGACAGAGAATTTCCAAAAATGTCCAATACGTAATTAATAACACATGGTATAAACAAACAAAAACAGCATCTATAATCTAGAAATACATTTTAGTAGGTCAACAGAAACAACTTAGAAGTGTTTATTAAACAGTTTTGCACAGGGGGGAACAAAGACAGGAAGATCTTCACCACGTACTGCAACACAATATCACCACAAGCTGAATTAGCACACATATCTGCAAAAAATAATATAAAGAAATACCTATTTATTGATATTACTATACACACTATCTGGAACAAATATTGCTTTTATAACATCTCTGACACTTCTCAATGTGTATAACTGCAAACTTTTGAGATTTGAGATTTGACAAAGATGTCACATGACTTTGGATTAGGTCAGCAGCTTGAATTCTAACCCCGACGTGCACTACGGCACATTGACTCAGGGGCTGTAATTCAGCATCCAGTGACGCAGATTGTATGTTCATGCAACTTTGTCAAACAACAAGATCTGAAGGAACTCTTATCTGTATCTGCAAAGCCTTCTGCATCAACTGTTGCAGACATTTGCCCACACATGATGGAGGTGGCGTTACAGGTGATTTCCTAACAGCAACTGATGAAATCTTTCAATAAACTCTTGCAGAACCTAGAGGCTTTGGAGAACCAGTGAAAACATCAAAGATATATTTCCATTATCATACTTGTATATGTTATTACTAACCAACTACAGCAGTGACCAATAGTAGAGGTCATATTTGATTATTTGTGTTATCAAATGAGTAATCTCTGAAATATGATTAAAAAAAAACTGGCTGAATGTCCACAGCCACAGCAGTAGGCTACTTTGGGCTAACTGGTAACATCAGCATGCTAACCTGCTGCTGTTTGTATCATAGTCATGTGAACTGACTGAAATCAAGATTACTATGCGTAGTATGTACAGCCTACCCACTAATCTCATGCACTTTTCCCTCAGTACTTTAAAGAGGAACTATGCTACGTTTTTACTTAAATTAAAAATCCTCGGCCCTTGTGATGGTTAAATAAATGACTTGTAACTTTTTATGAGTGAGAATGGAGGCTCTCTGCCTTCTACCTGGCATCTCTTGGCTGAAAACCAACGTTGTAACATCAGTGTGGTACTTGGCCGCTGCCCCGGTGTCCCAGCTCTCGTCTTTGTGGCACAAATGCTCTCCGTAACACGCAATGTTTATGACAGTCAAGACTGCACAAATTGTTGTATCATTGTATATGTTATATAATGTTATCCACCGCTCCATGGATTGCTTTTTCGCCGGCTTTGTTAAAATCAAATTGCACATGGCCAGGTGGAGGGTTAGCAAAACTGTGGAAAAGCGACCAGACTTGCATAGTTCCTCTTTAACGGACCTCCTATGTTCTCCACATGCTTAAAGAAAGCAAAGTCAGAGTGAGTAGAGCTTAATGGCTGGCAACGCTCCTGGACCTGGCTCTCCTCCTTTGGTCCCCCACGAGCAGGAGGCAGCTCCCACTTTTGTGTCACTCGCTCCCTTTGGCGATTCACCAAGCACAGACTCTGGACTCTTTCAAACCGATGCTGAAGGCACCTGTTCTTGCAGGCTTTTGCCCGCTAATTTGGTAGGCCATGTTGGTTATTGTTCATGTTGTTGTAAAGCGACCTATAGGGCCTCATGAAAGGCATTATATAGTCATTGCCTTCTGTGGTCATCAACATCCTGCCAGCTGATGGACAATGCCTCTTTAGATGTTTTTAAAAAAAAAATCAATTTTACTGTGCTCGTCAGTCTACATTGTTCCTGGCTGCTCAGCTCAATCAGTATGAGTAATAGCATGCCAGTTTTTTTTCCACTGGAAAATTTCAAAGGAGGTTAAATCGAAAGCAACTGGACTTAGTTATTTGTCTAGGAAGACGTTTCACCTCTCATCCAAGAGGCTTCATCAGTTCATGTACGCAACTGACCAGGCTGGGACTGGTCCAACTATCTGGTGTGGAGACTCACTATTTAACCTCTTGTGTGGGCGTTCACAAGGGTGATGATGTCACTGGTTCCCTTTTGTGCTCCAAGTGCCAACGACAGTCGTTTAAATGACTGCCTTTGATGGAAAGTTGGTTTCGACTTCGTTAGTGCCCTATTGTGTTCTAACGACAGTCGTTGGAGTCACTTGCCACTTGTGAACAGTGATTGTTCTTTGAGGCTAGATTGTTGAATCTCCTGGGAAGGGATGAAAGGGCAGCATTGTAAATTGGACCTCCTTTGAAATACTATGACCTGGGCAAATGAGAATATGCACCGGCTTCCACTGGAAAAGTAATAGGCCTAGGTTTTTCAATAATCAGTGTTGCACAAAGTGAACTGACGTCACAGTACATACACGTGCCAGTGTGCCACACATCTCCGTGTGCATGCCGCCATTTCTACGAGCAAATGAGATGCGTTTTGAAATGAAAAAGTTGTGTGGACATGCCATTATTTGTTATATATTTTAAACTTTATTTCAAAATAAACGTTTTTGTTTTTACGATAGTTGGGATTGAGATTGAACACAAAATCTATTCATTGTTTCAGTAAGGTTGGTTTTCCAAAAGCTTTCAACCACACGTCACATGGACTTCCTGATAACGTTTTGTTTTTGTCACAAATATAGTTGAGGCCTGTTCTACAGTACCTGTTATACCCATTAACACTGTAAAGTTTATAAATTACAATGCTCTATGTTCTCATCTACAGTAATTTGTTTCACCATCACATTTCACCCTCCTAATGGTTTTTATTATCACCTGTTTCTCTTTCACTGTACATATAGCTACATTACTGTAACTAATAACCCATCTTTTCCACTTGCCTGCCTGTCTGGATTCATTACCACCTGTCTTCCTAATTGCACGAGTTGCCACCTGCTGTTTTAAAAAGGCTGAGCGAGTGAGTCAGCCTGACAACACGCTGAGGTGTGTGATTTACCTTCCTCTACTGTGTGTAAGTTAAGTGAGAAATATTGTTGAAAGTGTCCTAATTAAGATTGTGAATGGTGTAAAGGGGAATAAATGCTACAAGTCTGGAATAAAATATGGAGATTTTAATTTAAAAAAGAAGTAGACGTGTGTACATTAAAGGACTAAAAGTATGAATGTGGAAACATGCCCTGCTGGTTGCGTAAGCTCATGGCTGGCAGTCAGCACTAATGAGAAGAGGCCAACGCAGTGGCAAGCTGAACAGCTTTCCCTTCAATAAAGAGTAATGATTTGTGACAGCTGAAGCGTAAACAATATAACATGCAGAGAGGAGAGCACTTCACAGCCTTTTATGGCACAGAGACCTCTACGCTCATCTGAATAGACATTAATTATTCCCTTTAAAAAAAAAGATCAGAAGCTCATGACATAACTCTGGCAGGGTCGTCTCGAACAGCTGAGGCTATATTTGGTCATTTGTTGTGGTGTAATTTTCATTGAAATGTTATATAATAATCATTTGTTTGGCTATTTAAATAGTGTCAGTGTTGCCTGTTATGTAACAAATATGCAAAATGGCATCAAATAGTCGTATAGTGTTAGTAGTTTATGTTTGTTCTGTGCTGCAGAACTGTGGTACACACGTAGTGACAGTAACAGTGGTTGTGGAAATACTAGTAACAGCAGTGGCAGCAAAATGGTAGAGGTATAGTCGCATACTGTATAAGCACACGCAGAAGCAGTAGTAATAGTGATAATAATAGTAACAGTAGTAGTAGTAGGAAATGTAAGTAGCTAAGGAAATGTTATACAAGCACCCTTTGTTTGCTTAGACAGAGCCCTGTTATGTAATAAATGAAAATGAAAAACTGTGACACAATCATCTTTGATATAAGGATGCAATACAGTTAACAAACAAACATGCCAGCACCTCTGACCACAGAGTTGGCACAGTACCATGTAGATCTTGGTGCTCCGGTGTTTTTTTTTTTTGTGTAGGCCTATGTTTCTTTTACACTTTAAGTTTTTTTGTAGAGCTGAAAATGGTCTTTGTGGTTAACAACATCTTCAGTCAAGTTTCATCTTTCCTCCACTAAATGACTCATGCCACCCACGCTTCAGTCTTGCTTGTGAGCAAAACACATGTGGCACAGTTTTGCTTTGATTGGTCTTACCAGATGTTTGGCCTGCGCCTCAGAACCACAATAATAAATTGCTCTGCTATATGTCAACAAGTGGTATCAACAGAAATGTGTAAATGCTAAATGAACTTTTTAAAATCTAAATCACATTTTCTTCATCACCTTTCACTTAGTGAATGCCGAGAGAGCAGCAGATGGTTTACTTTGTCACCTTTTGACGTTTTGATGCAGGAAGTGGTCCGTGCATCAATACTCAGAACTTCACAGATGTGTTGCAACACAGAAGATACTAGACAGGGTGAAAGTTCTTCCTTTAGCATCTGTGCTTTTGTGTTACTGTACTCCATGTCTGCTGACCTTTGTTTGATATAGTTAAAAGTTTTTTCATTTTATTTTTTTTCATGTAGCCTATATTTATTTGCCTCTCCATATTTTGAGAATGTAAAGCCATCCTTGACTTTGGGAATTGCATTGCATTTAGCAAAAGAGTCTGGCTACATTTTTGTTTTTGTTCTAGAAATTCTTTCCTTTAGTCATTATGGTTAAGACTCAATTAAAGTACTCAGAAAAACATACCTTCACTTCCAGGGCAAACTTAAATCATCTGATGAAGACTGTGTGGTATAATAGAAAGATCCATTAGAGCTACTAAATGACCCAGAGTGAAATTCCACTTTGTGTTTAAAGATACGATACAATATGATACAAATTACTTTAACTCATCCCCCAAAGGAAATTAATTTGTCAGCTCATCTATCATTCGCAGAAGAAGTAGGAGCCTGATGGCTGTAGGCTACAAAGGATTTTCTTCCTACAGTATCTCTCTGTCCTGTGTTGAAGAGAGAGGAGCCGAGCCGTCCACCTCCACAATTTATTTTGTTTCATCAAGGTGTTGGGAAGTGGATGATCCCAGTTGTTTAGGATGGACTCTACCATCTTCAGTCTCCACCACATTCCCTCAGTGAATATATCAGGGAAACAGGACTGAAGTCTCCTGATTATTACAAGTGCATCAGGATGTTTAGTCTGTTTCCTAGCAACAACTTCATGGAGAACTTCACATGGAACTTCAGCAGTTGCCATGGATGGGATGTAGCTACACAAGTGTTGTTGTGATTTGAAAACATCTCAACTTTCTGAGAGTCTTCACCAACATCTCCAGCTCATCACTCTTGTTGGGCAGAGAGTTGATATTTCCCATGATGACTGACGGCAGAGAGGACCTGCAGTAGGCTACATCTCCACTTCCAGCCCTTTAACCTTTGCACCAACCACACGGCAACAATGAAAGCACTGCTTCATCTCAGCTGGAACAGCGTGGCATCCTCCAGACCTTGTCCATTTTCAATGAAAGAAGCTCCTCTCTCCTGAACAAACTCCTCTCCACACTGAAGTGTGGAAGAAAAATAAAGCAAAGGTTGAGTAAAAAACTCTAAGCTGCCAGACTTTGCTGCCAGTTGAAGATTAAACTGATATAGGCTAGTATTAGTAGTAACTAGTAGCCTACTAGTGGTAGTAATAATAGTAGTAGGCTAGTGGTGGTAGTGGTAGTAGTAGTAGTGGCAGTTTTTGTTCTTTTATTTGGATCTCTTCTTTCAAGAGCCCATAGCATAAAACATTACAGAATACAATCATTTTAATTTTATTAGATAAGGGATGAGAGGTTGATGAGGAGAGGAAGAAGAGGAGAGAAAAACAGCAGGATGAAAGAGGCACAGAAGTTGCAAAACAAAGAAAAAGGAAAATGTGCGAAAGAGAAAAACAAAACACACCATTTTTAAAAACGTAAACACGTGATTGACGCAAAGCCACTAATCGTCTCCTGCTGTGAATTCACTGGTTTTAATAATTCATGATAAACCTCAGATTCTTCTTGCCATAGCATTGAAACACAATACAATAGCTATTGAACAGACACAAACCAAAACGTATAACACATGAATGGCATTATACACACAAAAACAACTCATACAGATAGCCTAATATTACATAAAAGCTATACCCTCAATCACAGTCATACAGTTAAAATAAAGGAGTTCAAATACTCCTTAAAAATACCCTAAAATGTTTTTTTCTGGTAAATTCCTATGTAGTAGTAGTAGTAGTGGTAGCTGTAGCCTGTTGGTGGTGATGGTGGTAGTATAAGTAGGAAGAAGGACTAATAGTAGTAGTAGTAGTAATCCTAATACTAGTAGTGCTGCTGGTAGTAGTACAGTATTACAGATAATACTAGTACTACCAGCCATAGATATATATTATTATTAATATATATCTATGCTACCAGCAGCACTGTGGATCTGCACTTCCACGGTTTAAAAATGTTTTACGCGGAAGTGACGTCACGGCTGTTACCTGCACTTCCTGGATACGGTTGCTACAACAACTCGTTGCTCCCCTTCCTCCAGTTTGCGTTTAGCAGCCTGTCCGCCACAAACAATTGTTCACCACTCCAGTGTCTAGTGGTTTTCTGGTGCAGTTTCGGACAGATGGCTTTTGTTTCGCAGAGCCACCGAGAGCCAAACGCGACCTACACCTTCTCCAGTCGGCCCAGACCCGTGGAGAACCGCTCCAAGTACCGAGACCCTCCGTCTGAACAGTACGTGACACTAATGTTGTTTATGCTACATGCTAAATGCTAAATGTGGACAGCTAAGTTAAACTGCTAGATGTTGAATGCAACTCGTCCCATCCAGTGTAATCTGGCCTACTTGCTGTCAGCCTGTGTTTACATCCGTAACTTGCACCTTATGGTACTTTATGTTTCAACAAATGGACATTTTGCACTTTATACTCTCCCATGTTATTCATCAAACTGATATTATTAGCTACCAACGAAAAACTATAGTAGTTAAACAGGCACCTCAGCCAGTTAAATTATTGATAATAAATAGGAAAAAGTTATGCAATATGTATATAAGATTACATAGTGAGGTAAATACTTTTGTTCTTGAACATAGTTTGAATGGAGGACATTTCACTTTAAACTTAAGTGAAAGTACATTTTTAAACTGTAGTAAAATTACCTTTACAGGAAATATTCTAAATACTTCCCCCGCCTCCAGACAAGAGGAAAATACCTAAGACATATCTCAAATACTGTGCCATATTTAACTTTAACATACTAGGCCAACATGATTACAAATTTCACCTTTAAGACTCACAAGTGTCAGCATCAACTGGACTTTTCTTTCTTTTTTTCTTTTTACAATTCAGAACACGCAGTCATTATGGAAACATTTCCTATGACCGCCGTGTTGTCAGAGGAAACACTTACGCGAAACACATCATACCGACTGTAAGTACGAAATAACCCATCTTGCGGTGTTTTTACTGCTGACCTTCCACTTAGTCCTGAAAATGTGTTTCATTGTGCACCCTTGACAGACAGCTCAGCCAGACCCTGCTGAAATACAAAGACAACAGGAGATCAGGAGGAGAGCTGCTGCTCGAAGACGCGCCAGAGAGCAGCTCAAACCCAAGACTCCTGAGGCCATGCAGGGAAGAAAACACATTGATGTGCAAACAGGTGAAGCATCTCTCCTGACAACTAGAGAACTATTACCACCATACATTTGGAAAACCAGAAGCATTAATGCTCTTGACTTTGTTTCCAGATCTTTATCTTGAAGAACTGGGTGATATTATAGTGGCTACAGACATTGAATGCCAGACTGACGCTTTCCTGGACAGACCCGCAACCCCACTCTTCATACCTGCCAAATCTGGCAAAGATGCAGAAACACAGATAGAGGAGGGAGAGGTGGGTAATTTGAATGGCAGGTCGTTGTACCAATTTTTTTTTTTACTTTGACCCAATTATATGTTGCAGTATACAGTATGTCATCTACTGTCTCTGTCAATTGTGAGTCCCCAAAGCGTGTGCAAGAAAAAACTGTCATGTCAGATATCAATGACAAATACGATATACAAATAGTGGAGGTTTAATCAAATCAACGGCAACATTTTGACAACTAGTATCCTCTGCAGTTGTTCAACTTTGACAGGGAGGTGCAGCCGGTGTTGGAGGTCCTGGTGGGGAAGATAATGGAGCAGTCTCTGCTGGAGGTGATGGAGGAGGAGGAGCTGGCCTGTCTGAGGGCCCAGCAGAGGGCCTTCGAAGAGCTCCGAAACAACGAGCTGGCAGAAGTGCAACGCCTCCAGGAGCAGGAGAGACGCCACAGAGAGGAGAAAGTAAGCTAATGAAAGAAAATAGGAGTAAGTCTACACCAGTGAGGATAAAATCAGGAAGTAGCCGCGATGCCATACATGCATCAGTCCTGAACATGCAGCTGAGACCGGGCTAAAGGATCTGAACCCAATGGGTAATGATTTAAACATCTAAAAACCAGGCTAATGAAACTGGAATCTGGATCATATCTGGAGATTTGTTATATGAAACCTTACATTCCCTAACTCTAACTCTTCTACTGCTAGACATGTGACCCTGCAGAGCCACACTGTTGTCTAGCATGGTTAGAAGTGTAATGGTTGTTTCACACCAGAGGTTTTGGTATTCATGTGCTTTCACTGTGCTTATCTCTCTGAGCACTTCTCTCTGTGTGGGAAAAAGGTCACTGACTCAACTGTTATCAGAGTTAGACTTAAAGCAGTACTAAAGAACTTTCAATATTGGTTGCGTTTGGCGGCGCCAGTGGCCCAAAGCGGTAGTGTTTTGCCTGAAGGAAGACTCCATTTCCCATGAGCACCAGCGCATAGCGGTGTAAAAATTCTGATCTCCCAGTGCATGGAAATTAACAGAAGACGTCCAAACTAAGTTTCTGTTACCAGCGGATCATTTCACAGTAAACACACATACACAATCTGACAGAAAGGTGCCGCATTGCCTGCTCCCTCCTCGTCATGACTCGTGAAAGTGAAAGTGAAACTTAAGTGAGAGCCAGTGTCCTACCATGCTCCTCAAAGCTGCTTAGTGCCAGTGAAGGTGATACAGAGACTCCCTCAGGCCATGACAGAGGTGTCATTCGACCTGTTGTAAGTCGATGTATCATCACAAAAGTTATGAAAATATAATATGAAGGTTGAAAAGTTCCTTAGTGTTGGTTTAAATAGTACAAAAGTATTAGACTCTGATAACAGTTGACATGTTTGTTTGTTTATGTTGTTAGGAAGACACTGTTGTTAATCATATCTAATCAATGTGCAAATTTGTTATTTACATAAAAACAGAAAAAGTGTGCCCACCACTTTGATAGCTTTTTTCCCCCCTTTGTCTGTTCCTTCTCAGTTCTTCTTCTAATTATTCAATGGCAATCCTCAGTAGTCAGTCATAAAATACCATTGTTGTACCAAACACGAAACATTAGGACAGTAAATATAACAACTTTAACAAACGGCATATTACAAAAAAAAAAGAGATACCAATGATCTTGTTTTGTCTTGTCTCAGGAGCGGAGAATTGCCCAGCAGAAGGAGGTGCTGAAGAAAGAAAAAGAGACCGCAGAGAAGATTGCCGCCCGCGCGTACACCCAGCAGTACCTGTCTGATCTTCTACCTGCGGTCTTCAGCTCTCTGAGAAGCCACGGCTACTTCTATGACTCTGTGGAGAGAGGTCGGCCTCCTGCACCATTCACACACAGCTACCCCTTTCCAACACATGAGGGCATCAGTGCACTCCATGGACATTTCTGCTACTGGTCGCCTGACACACAACCTCGTTCATACTCGTGTACTGTGTGAGAGTTTTGTTATGAGTGTTTAACCTATTTGTGGTTTGCTTTCCAGATATCGAGACTCATTTCTTCCCATGGCTGATGGATGAGGTTAACAACACTTTGGAGAAGAGATACTTGGCCAGAGAGATGCTGGACAGTAAGGGAAGACCGTATAATATTTTCAAATTGAGGAACTCCTGTGTTCAATTTCTACAAGTCCAGTTGCTTTTTTACTACCAACTCCACAAGAATAAGATGACCTGGATGACTGAGAACCTTCACGGACATATTTCAATTTCTACAGTTACCTAATTTGTGCAGCTGTATTTCTTAGTATTACTTTGTATTTTCTCATTGAGCAGTGCACAAACTCAGCGTTGCTTGGCTACAAAATATCAGACCACACACAAAAAAAAAAAACATAATTGTCTGATGGAAAAATCTAAGATAAGGGTCTCCACAAAATACAAAACAAAACATCTGAATCTTCAATTTAAGAGCATCTGTTTTAAGATTGAGCCAATACGTTTTTAGCCTTTAAAGAGTTCCATCTAAAAACCAAACATGAGTTTTATAGATTTCACTTGTTAGTTTTTTCAAGGCAGACGTTGCTGTCCTTGTCCACTCAAAGGTATTTCACAAGTCCTCCTCCAGGGGTCATCGGGTCATAGACACTGTTGGAGTACCATCTAGTGGCTCTTTGCAAACATTACAGAGGTCACCACTGTCAAGACATACATTATTGTTCACAGAGCAGAATGAAACTAAAACATTTCCATCCCGTCCGTCTGTTTCAGCGATCATCCATGATGTCACCCAGAAGAGACTGACGAGTTTCAAGGAGCTGGAGACACAACCAGCCAAATCTGACACTTAGCACAGAACCATTCAGCACTAAAAAGTTCACCGAGGTACATCGATGATATGAATGTATAAGTAAAAATAAATGTTTGCAAACAAAGCTACCACAGTTTGTTTCTTTGTTGACATAAAACCAGTGTGTTAAGCTCAGGGTGCAACATCGAAATGACCACGATACATCAAGGAACATCTTATACAGTACCAGTGTAATGAGGATTATTCTGCGATCTTATGTTATTTGCTCCAAAATCTATAGATTTGTGGTCAATTGGTAAAATACTGGCAAATTAATATGTTTTATTATTACACATTTTTCGCATTTGCAGTCCTCGTTTATTATCAGTCATAGTTTTCTGTTAATGAAGAGTTTATTCAAATTTTCAATGAAAGTTGATGTTGACAGTTTCTTCAGTGTTTAAACAGTAGAAGCAGTTTTGTGTTTTCTATTTTTTCCAGATACAAAGCCTCTGAACCCTGGCTCTAAAATGTTATTGTTTTATTATCCCTGTTTTTTCGCACTTCATGAATGAGGCAGTATGAGATTTTTTTAAATGAAACTTTCAGTCATATTGTGGCCTATATCGACTTTGATGGTGATTTTCTTTTGCTTTAGCTCTTAGATATTCAGTGACTATAGTCAAAACCAGAACAGTCCAGTTATAATGTGAAATGTGGACGTGTTTCATGTCTAGACTCATTCTTAGTTATCTGAGTCTCTGTCCTTCACCTCATTTTTGTGATAATCAGTCATAACAGTCTGTTTTCTGTTTGGTATGCAGCATATTTGTTCATTTTGCTGCTTATCAGAAGGAAGTTCCTGCCTCCTGTTTACTTTTTAAAACACAAGCCAAAGAAAATCTGACCGAAAAAGTTTTTTTATCTTAAAAACTGTAGGAGTCATAAAGCAGGTGAGCAACAGTTTTTTTTTTTTTTTTTTAGGAACTCTTAATATTTAAAGAAGCATTCAAAGTGCTCTCCTGTGACTTTTGTCTATTTGCATCTGGTATTGCTCTGCAAACAGTTCATTCAGGTGCCCTAACAGGCAAATTCAAGAATATTTTTGCATTGCCGGGACTGACTTCTTCCGTTTTATTCATCTGACTATACACAAAACAAAACAAAACAAAACAAAAAAATAGTGTTATACAGGGTTGATTGTTATACCACATTTTCTTATTGATTATAGGGGTTTCTATGTGTAGGCTACTTAAATGAATGCACTAGACCATTTAATTGTTTGACTTTTTAACTTGTGTTTTTATTTCTATTGATCCAAAAACTATTGTAGTTAAGGACGGGCCTGCCCTGACGTTAATAGCAGTGGTGAATAACGATGATGGTGAACGTCATAGCAGGTGAAATAGTACAAAGTGTTTGGCACGACTGTCACATCACTCTTCGGTTTCGTATTATGGTGAGAAGTAGGTCTAACCTCCGATATATACGACTCTATTTTAATCCAGGCTCCTCATTGGCCAGCTCACCTATGACGCCTCCCACCTCGCTCAGCCGTGCTTCCTTGGTTCATGAAGTGCGGGACAGATGACGCCCATTTCATTTCCCCAGTGAAATACAGAGCAGCAAAAAAAAAAAAAAAAGTTTCTGCTGTGATGCCACTGTAGAGAAAAGGTGACACCTCAGACTTTACACAACAGATAAATGATTGTTTTGACAGTGATTGCTCAATTGTATTCACAGCTTAATTACTCAATAACAATTTAGTCTCAATCTTTTTTATTTTATTATAGCCTATGAGTCTGACTTTTGGGTAAAACTATAAAAATGGAAATAAAAAAAGGTTAACACAGAATACACAAAAGTACATCTGTATTTACTGATAAAACCCAAATTTATTGAATTTAGGTAACAGAATAATTGTACTATACCTCTGACCTTCATATTGTGGCCTATTTGTGATATGAGTGTTACATCATGGTATGGTTTGTCATTCATTGTCTTTTAGACTCAGAAACTGATAGGCTAATGATAACTATAAATGATTCAAACAACAAAATTCTTACAACATAATCTCATAACAAGTAAACCCTAACCCTAATAGATATCAGTATCTTAAGATATACAGGCCTTTGTAGGCCTATCAAACACATTGATTTGTGTGCCAATGTTTAGCCACAACCTCTGTAAGCTCGAAACAAAAGCCATAGTAAGTTTTCACACTGGTTGCCAATTTAGGTTTCAATTTTCATGTCTGAATGAGTTTTATGGGCTCCTAAATCTACCTACCAATACCTTTTGTGTACCTATGTGTGTGGCACATGACCATACACATCACAAACTGGTGTCTTACTTTTGTGTCTGTTATTGACATGAAGCTTTTGTAACCATTGGATTTTTCAACAATGGAGGCCATGGTGATGCTTATTACCTGCACTTGATGTGTTGTTTTAGGGGTCACTAGTAAACATAGTACTGGCCATAATGTTTTAGGTCATTCCCATTGGTCCATGCCAGAAACATATGTGATTTTTTTTTTAAATAGGTACTTTTAAGAGTGTGTGTTTCTATGCAAAACTGAGCTAGACCATCTTCAGTTAAAATGTCCCCTGCACAATTACTGAAACAGCCAGGTGGTGTGGTGCAGGTCCCCGGACCCCGGCTTGTGAACCCTCCAGCCTACCGGTGACAGCAGGAACAGGCTGGATGTATGAGCGCCATATTGCGCCTGGCTGAACAGGGAGGAGGGGGAAAATCTGCGGCTACGAGCGCGGCGGTAGGCTACAACCATCACCCACTGTCTGCCCCCAACAACCTCCACAACACCTCCGGTAAGAGACTTCAACACAAAGTGGACCACATAGTCTGAAGCCTCAAAGTCCAGTTTGCTCGGAGCTGTGCCTTGTAAAAGATATAGCTACACATGCATGTAGTATAGGCTACTTTTTTCACACTTTTTTCCGCGCACTTTCTGCTGCTCTGCACAAAGGAGACAAATCTCACAACAGGTGTCAGTGGGATTACAGGGAGGATGTGGCGGAGGAAGCTGATCGCGCACAAAGAGGAAACATTGTAACAGCTTCAGATAAGACAGAAAAGGTTTGGTATTTAAACAGTATATTACAATATGAGTTATTGTGAAATCTTTGTCATCTGTCCTTTATTTTTTATTTTTTATTTAGTCGCCCATGGGCTGGACTCGCTTCCCAGTCGCTGTGTGGGTGTGTACTCACTTCACCCATGACATAGACGCAGCCTTATCCAGGGAAGAGCTATAGGATATATATAGCCTATATATACACTGAGAGTCACCACTTTGTGTCAAAACAGCCTCTAAATGTGACAGTGTGAGTGGACGATCGTCTTGGTTGGTTAATGGTCACCTGTTAACATTGTTTCTGTGTTTTCTAAAAGCGACTTATTTATTGAGCGATACAAGATCAAAGCGGCTTCCGTAAAGATGAATTTGGGGTGTGGGTTTGTTAGCAAATGAAGACGTCAAAAGAAAAGGCTTAAAACAGAGCAGGGTGGGGACTATAACTTTATCATGACCAGTGGGTGAGGCATGTTGAGTACCATATTTAACCTGCCTCGGTGCCTGGATGATTCAGCCGTGTCAAGGTAGAATGGAAATAGAGCGTTTCCGGTGGCGATTTTCAGAATAAAACTCTTTAGGCTCAGAAAAGTAATTGAGAAATAATTCAGGCATTACGTCATATAATATGAATAATACTCAACATCTGAGGCCAGCTTCTTAAATGTAAGGATTTACAGTTGTTCTTTGTTTTGTAGCATTGTAATTTCAATATGCTGGAAGCAATCTGCGAACCACACTTTGGGTTCTTGAAAATCACTGCAGCACTTTTTGTTTTTAGCGACACCTGTGTGAAAAGCCGAATACATCCAGCGAGTAGCACTCCTGCCAACTGAAATGTGGCTTTGATGACCTAGAGGTCACAGGAGCATGACCACACTAGTTTGACTATAGACGAGTTTCCACTGCAGGAGTTCCTGCACGTCCCATTCTGAGTTTGACTCAGCTCAGGGTAAATTTAAAGCCCCACCCGGGAGTTTTTCAGGGCCGATCCGAGTACCTACCCCCGGGTAAGGACTCCTTTCGGCCTCCTAAAGGTTCCTGTAAATGGCCCTGTGGGGGAAGTTCAGTGGAGACACGCCCCAACGACCCCGGCCCTGTAAAATTACCCCAAATTTCCTGCAGTGGAAATGCGCCTTATGATAATTTGGGATATTCTAGCCTTCTGAATCCAACACATCTCAGTGTTGTTGAAGTGTCAATGCCACGACAAACAGTTCTAGAAACAAAAGTTATTAATGTAAGTGCTCATTAAGTGTAATTAGCAAAAATACATAGATAAACAAATATAATTAATTGACACAACAACAAAAATAATGAAACACGATCAATGGTGACAATTTGTTGAACTTGCCTAAAGTCTTTATACCATTGTATAGCCTAACAATTATCATTGGGCCTCTTTTCCAGGAAGTCTTTAACAGTAGTAATAGTCCTAAATTCCTTCAAACACAGAGTGAGAGAGTTAGTGACAAGGAAAAAACATTGAACCCTGAATTAAATCAGGATCGACCAGACTCGTGCTTTTACTGTGAAGGTCAGTCAGGTGAGCTTCCGGCGCTTCCCTCCGCCAGCTTGTCGGTCGTGGCGGTGATTCATCCTGATGACTGTCGCCTGCAGGAGTGCCGAGCTGCTCTCAGCCGGGTTTAAGTAACGCAGAAGTGGCTGAAACTCGTTTCTCTTCTTTCTCTGTTTCTAGAAAAGACACGGCGAGAAGCGCAGACACACGGAGCACAAGTCTCTCTGGAAACTTCCCCCTTTTTTTATTTAATTGAACAGCTCCTCGCACTAGAGCCGGGAAAAGGACACCAAAATGCCTAAAGCGGTAAGAAGCCATTTGTTTATTGATATTTTCAACACACTGGTTTTTTGTTGTCAAGCTTGACATGACAGGGGGCGTTTGTGGAGGATTGGTTCATGAAGCCAATGTGTTTAAAAACAAATTTAACATCTTTTACCACTCTAGTCCAGAGTAAAGAGTACTTTTTGATTATAGTAAACTGTTGAATATGTGGTACAGTGAAAGGTAAGGTTAATATACTCACATTAGAATATTTTATTGACTGTAAAAATGAATAACTCTGATCTGAGATTTTATATTTTAATAAGTTCACTTTTTGTTGTTCAGTTGGATAAAGTAAACCTCAAATCACATCTTAGCTGGAGCAGATTGCCAGTGTAAAGAGGATGCTATCAGTTCCTTAACTTTCAAGCCTACAGATCACTGTGAGACCATATGATGTGGTAATTCAAATGATTTTTTTCAGAGGGGGGGGCGTTCTGTTAAACTTTTAATTAATGGATTGTAAGAGGCTTTGAAATAAACAGGCACTCCTTCACTGACTGAATCAGAAACAAAGTCCATTTTTTTCTTTGCAATTATGGCGTTGAAAATGACAGAAACAGTGAAGTGTTTGTTAAAGGGGAATGCCGGTCAAATCACACATTCATCTTTTACCCCCAGGGGCTGTCCCATAGATGGATGAATAGATAGATAAATGGATGTGTATCTATGTGAACATCCTCTTTGGTAAAGTTAGGAGCAAGAAACATAAAGATGGATATCAGATAAGCATCATTTCTCATGTGTTCACTGTCACAAGATGCATATCTTTAAGATCACTCTCAGTATCTGGCCCTCAAGCAACATTACATCATAAACAAGAGGGGTGGTGGTGGTGGGAAATCTCTTGTTTACATTAGCATCAGTTTGTGATGAATACACAGTCCCCTCCTTAGTCATTACAGGTTATTTTTCCAGGTTGACAAATCTGGATTCTCATGATCATCTTGGAAAAGTGAAGTAGTCACTGACTGTCTGTGGTTTTTCATCAGTAGAAAAGCAAAAGAAAAGACTAAAAATAGATTCTTTTTTTTTACTCTGTACTGCTTTTTGCCCCACCCCAGCCAGCTAGGCTATTACATATTGCACAGTGGCACATGACACCGCTCACTGTTTGGAAATTTCTGGTAGGCATATAAACAGCCCACGTATGTATATTCTACAGTACGACGGAAAATGGGATGGAAATTTCATCAAATGTGGACATTTCTTTCAGGACTGAACACATACAACTTTGTTCCCTGTAGCCTATTTTGTCCTTTATTTAAAAAAAAAGTGGGATGGATGGAAAGTCGTCAGAGAACATTCAAATGTTGAAGTTTAATCTGTAACACATTTAAATTTGGGAAAGATTTTAGTCAATAACAGAGCAACAGAAGAGTCCTGCTGGTCTCAGACTGTGACAGATGTGCTGCAGTTGAATAGAGCAGCGTGATGACAGCGGCTAAAGCCTGGGTCGGTGTCATAAAGTGTGTTGTCGGTTTGTTTAGAATTGCCTCGGGGTTGTCATGAGCGTCACCGTGGAAATGACATCATAACTGTCAGATAGCAGCTGCCCAGCTGCCACAAAACAGCCTTTTTAGACGATAATCTCGGACTGTTTTATTTTCCATTATATCAAGAACTCCCTTTTTTCTTTTTTTTTTTTGTCTTTCAGTTTACAGGCTGTTCAGTTTGTGGCCTCATAGCCGACTCAGCTTTTACAGCATAGCATGAATGATATGAATTGGACACTAAGTCTATTTTAATGAAGTTATTCCTTTGATGCTGTTTTGCAGCAGAACGCGGAGAGCCTCCTGCCTTCATATTAATCCTGCCAATGCTAAGACTCTCACTTTTAGCATTAGGGTGAGACATGTAAATGAAGGGGTTTATGTTTGGGCTTCTTTGAAAAGTGTGAAATTGGATTTCAAGTTTTGAAGAGTGTCAGTGGTTTTTAGGCCTGTAGCCTGAAGTGGGTGAGGCCGGCTGGGGATGGTGGGAATGGGATGTGAAGAAACAACCCCTAAAGCTACAGCGAGATGAGCCTAAAGCCTGCAAAAATTTAATTAATTACCAGTAAACTAGCAAACACACCCAAATATACTACATTTACTGTTATATGTCACATTTGAGAAGCTGGAAGCAGACAATACAAGATCATTTTGTTGCCTGTTGATTGATGAAGTAATGATGGTTCCAGCCCAAGTTAAATTTCCTACTGGTTTAATGGTAATGCTTTATAAATTAATGGAAAAGTGGATGTTCAAGATACATATTCAGTGGATAAAGTAACTAAAGTATTGCCTTTTAAAACTAAATATTGTTAATATTGACCCCTATGAGTGTCAGCTTTCATGTACTTATTTTGGCGTGAAAACGGGGTTCCCAAAGTCATAAAAGTAAAGTTTCAGAAAAGTAAATGATCATTAAATCTCTAAGAAAGTCTTAAAGGAACAACACCCACGTTGAATGTTTAGAAAATAAAACTATATTCCAACTACAGAGGAGTTAATGTGAGCTGAGGTTAGGAATCTGAATTTGGCATCCTCCTCTTATGTCATCCTGCTTTTGCTCCCGACCTTTCACCTCTCATCTAACACTGAATGCAAATAAATCTATAAGACAAACAGTGGGTGTCTTAACATCTTTTAAAAGTTGCCTTTCACAAACCTGCTGTATCACAGTTGAGAAATTTGAATGTAAAGTCGTACGGACGAGTGACGAGTGTAGTGGCCCTCCTCCTAATCACAGATCAAAGAGGATAACAGTGCTCGCCTGCCTCGGATTTGATTCTGACTGACACATTGACAGTCTGAATTATTACAGTTCAGATACTTGGCATGAAATCAAACATTCCTCCACGGTGTGTTAGGGAAACAGAAACTGGTTTTTATTCCAGAGCGGACCAAGATGCCCAGTAGCAGGAGGAGGTTGGACCAGATTTGAGCAGCGAGTGAAGACTTCTGACTCATGTTTCACTTATCTGAATGACACATTGTGAGAAGTAAAGGATAGCGCTCCTTGGCTCTCCCAGAATCCTGTTTCCTTGCGGTCGCAGCCCCGTGACACAAACCCATTTTCGAGGCGTGGTCACAGTCAACATGTATGGGTGTATCCTTTTTCATGTCCAGTCCTATTGTTAATATTTCTTTCTTTAAATAAATAATTGATAACTCATTCATGTTTGGCACGCCCAACTGTCCTGATTGATGAATCCCAAAATGGTTACGGGTTCTTTAATTGTCATTCTTGTGTTTAATGTCACACAATGTATGTGACTTTTCAATGCCTCACTGAAATCACAATGGGCCTTTTCTCTCCTCCATCCTTGTTGTGCTGCCTGCCGCTCTACATTCGAATGGCAGCAGCTCATTTATGGCTGTACTGCTGCTCCCCATAGCAACTCACTGCGACCAAAGACTCCTCTAAAGCCACGCAAACTATGCAGAGGGTTAAATATTGAATGGTCTCAGCTGAAGAATGCAGTGCAGCCTATTCACAGTTTAACTACTGAAGTGATGACCACCTTAACCCGACCCTCAGCAGCCCCTTAACCTCTCCATTGAAAAGGCGGAAGGACAATATTCACTTTATGATCATCATACATAGTGTGTAGGAAGGCGTGTAGGCCTACGTCCACGTTGGTGACTAAAACTAGAAAATATTTTGCATTCTTGGCAAATGGCTAGATTGATTGTTTGAGTAAGAGAAAAGTCAATGAATCAATGGATTGTCTAGACTTTAGCTATCGGTTGAAATCTCTGTATGTGTCCTCTTTGTCCTTATGTGCTAGTAAACTAAGAAACCTTTGGGTTTTGCAGTGTTTCAATAGATAACCTTTGACTTGTATTGAAAAAAGTGCATTGATCTTTTGTAGACAAATGATTAAGAAAATGATTAGTAATGAAAGTCCTGGTTTATTAAAGCGTATTGTTTTAATTAGGACAGGGATCCTAGTTGGCTACATTGGATAAGTATGTTGTTTTTTTTATTTTGATGAAAATATATTGCACATAAAGAGGAAAAGAAACTGAAAAGTAGTTAATACAGTATGTTATGTGGTTACAACATGGCTTTAGTTTCCTTTGGGGGCAATGCCAAGCTATCTGTTAGCTAAACTAGTTAATCTAGTTGACTATAACTTCATACTAACTAAACAGCCACAGGAGAAGAGAGTATTTATTATTTCTGTCGAAGTGACACTGCACAATTGTCAATCACTATTTGACTCACTGTACTACTGTAGGTTGTAGCTACAAGCTAATTAGCATCTGACAAATAGAGGGAATTTCAGTGTTTCATCCCTATACAGTCTATGGTTTCACCCACACTGCTCTCACTATGTGTATGACATAGATTATTAATTCATTTATTTATCTGTACTTCCTGCGCTACCATAGAGCTCAAGTGTTTTTGTTGTTTCTGTTTCTTGGTAACCAGAGTTTTGTACCTTAAAGCAGTGGTGTGACTATGTGTCATGATACAGTAGCTGCAGCAGGTCAGCTCCGGGCTCCAAGGCCCCTGTGGCTGAAACGATTACGTCACACTTCTTTTGCTACGGGGATTATTTTATACGGTTAAAAAAAAAAAAACGAACGCCTGTACTTTCCTGTGACTAAAATCGCTCATTGTGGAACTCTGGGTCCTCGCTCTGTGTATTTTTAGCACATGTGTCATGTTTTCTTTACCTCTGTGAATGGCCCTCAGTTTATTGTGAGTTGCCGTTGGAGGACTTCTCTTTGAGATCAGATATCACTCACTCAGTGGTTTCTGTTGGCTCCTCCGCTGCTGCTGCTGCTGCACACATTCACATGTTCCATTCTCTGCCTGGTAGGGTGTGTTTCTTTTTTTTTTCCCCACTTCTTGCTCTAAAATATAAACCGTGGCATTGAGGGAATCATCCCAAACTGTCAAAGCTACATCTACCAGTTCCCACAATCAGTTTTTAAACAAGAAAGAGAGGCAGAATATCGCTTCTGCTGCTGTTTTTTGGGGGGTTACTTATTTGGCTCCACTTGGGATATAGATGATGATAGTGAGGGGCTGCTGGGGCACTGCAGCTGAAAGGAGAGCTTTGTTTTGCTCTGGTAAAGTAAATGCAGCGTTTCTCCACCACCCCCTCTACTCCTCCTCCTCCTCATCCTCCTCCTCCTCGTTCCCCTCCTGCTTTTTCTAGCAGTCAGTTGAAGCTGGTGTAAGTCACTCTGACTCGGGGTGGTTGAATCCAAAAGTTTCAAATTGTATGCACATGTGTGTGTGTGTGTGTGTGTGTGTGTGTGTGTGTGTGTGTGTGTGTGTGTGTGTGTGTGTGTGTGTGATGGGGCCGAGCTACAAACTCTAAGCCTCTCAGGGTTTCATTATTTCTGATTTGCGTTGGTAAAGTAAAGTAAAAAGTTTGCCACGCCACAGATCCCGGCCTCTAATCTCCAGAGTGAGTCAGCTCGGCTAACCTTACTTAACATCAGCAGCAGACACACACACACACACACACACACACACACACACACACACACACACACACACACACACACACACACACACACATGGATAAAAAAAATGGGACATCCTTGAGCATCCACTGTCTGGACTGCTGCTGTGTTCTTCTTACATTATCCTGGTTGTTAGGTCCTTTCCATCCAATGCTGTGATCGGATTTGTCTTTTCTGTAGCAGCAGGACTTAAGTCCGTCAGTCAGTTGTGTGTGTGTCTATGTGTGTGCACTCACTGTAGCTCAGCCTCCGACTCACTCAGACTTTAGTCACCGCTGCTGCAGCCTCTAGACTTCCCTTTTTGCAGCGGGGGTTTGTCATTGAATTTGCTCAGCGCTGCTCACAATGGGCCGCAGTTGAAAGATGTCACCGGAGGGTTTGCGTCTCTCTCGCCACTCTGTGTCCGGCGCTCACCTCTTTGTGTCGTTGTCACTGAGCAGTAATAAAGTTCAGTCAATACCCAGAGAGTCTGTGTCTTTTCATAACCCCCCCACCCCCCCATCTCCCACACAAATACCGCACACATTTGACATTATACTCACAGAAAAGGAGATTCAGTTATGTGCATTACCTCAAAGCTGCTATTGTAAATATTTGTGCATTGTTGCATGGCCTTTGTGTGAAATTCAGATGCCATTTGCTGATTACGGACTGAACTTAACAATACTGAATATTGTTTCTTCCCATTATGGGACACTGTGGTTGACGTCAGCTCTTTGTTATTATTGTGTGAGCGCCGCAGCATCAGTCATGCTGTTTGTAATGGTTTTGAAATTGTGCATTAATCACTGGGGTGGATCCCTGTTAGTGGACGTTAAGTGAGGAAGTTTTCACTGCGATGGATGGATGGACCGCCTCTTTTTCTAGGCACAGGTCACGCTGATCAATCATTAAACAGAGAGCTGAATGATGGCTTTTTTTTCTTTCTTTTTTTTCTGTGAATGGGGTTGAGTGAGTGAGTGAGTGAGTGAAGGAGCTGCCTTATTCAGCTCAGTTCATCCACACAGAATAACATGTGGTGCCTGTTATTAGCTTGTGAGTAGCGTTAGTTACTGTATGCCTTTTTTTATTTTGTTCACAGAGCGATGATTATATGCTTCATGTTCGTGCGCTTCATATTACATCCTAAACATTTTGAGTTCCCTTCAAACAGCCCGTCTGTCTCTGAGAAAGCAGAGATAAACACAGAGCCCCGTGTGTTTACTCTGCAAATACACCCTCTCTCCCAAACACACACACACACACATAGAGTAAAGCAGTGCTCTGCAGTACCACCACCACATATTGGTAATTACCTATGAGAGCCTGTGCCTGTTGGTCTGACTGGGTCAGCTTTCTAATCTGAACTCCTGCTTTCTCTTGTTTTTTCCACAGGTCAATGTTCGCGTCACCACCATGGACGCTGAGCTGGAGTTCGCCATCCAGCCCAGCACCACCGGCAAGCAGCTGTTTGACCAGGTACAGTGGGACACCATCAGTAGAGCTGGCATGAATATATTATCCCCATGACTTCAAAAAAATAAAAAAAAGTCACTATAATACTATTAATACAGACAATCAATATAAATCAGCCCATCGACAAACAGCAACTCATGATTTTTATGGGGTTTATGGTAAAAACAGACAAGACATCATGTGTTCATTAGTGAGTTTAGTGTCAGGTTTTCTACAGTATATTTATCCTAACCTCAGTTAAGATAAACTATGCAAAATACTGTAGCCGCAGTCACATAATTAAAATAACTATCTTTTTCAGGAATGTTGAGCAACTTGAATTGAGTTTCTTCTGTGGAAGAGTTGAAGAGTCCAGCTGTATTTCGCTTTAACGTCACTAAAAAAAAACCCACTCACACGCTGCAGCAGCATCCGTCGCTGTGTCCGTTAAACTCAGCTGACGTCACTGAGAGAAACGGCCCATCACGCCTTGTTCCGTTCATTACATCCAGGTCTGAAAAGTTATCTGCTACAGACGAGATTAAAGCAGCCTGGAGAGTCTGACTCCTTATCAGTCTCTGTCTTCTTCCCGGTGAGAGTCGGGGAGGTTAATGGTTTTCTCCTGGTTCATAAACATTTCAGTCTAAAACGGTGCTGTGAGATTATAACAGTGAATAATGACGGATTAACGTAACATAACTGAACGATGAATGGCTGTGGTGATTTTTGTAAAGTCCTGAATGAAGTCTGTGAGGAAGTGAAAGCTGTAATGACAATAAACGAAACCTGAAGATGTTCCTATTGTGGTTGGTGCTCTCTACTATAGGGAACTTTTAACCATGGACATGGAGATAATGATCCCATTGTCCTTAATATTGCTTATTTAGAAAAAGCATGTTGTCTTGTTTATACTAAAATAATCTCAGAATACGTATTTTTAAATGAACCCTGGGATATTTTAACCTTAAATTGATTGTACAGCTGTTAATTTTGAAGTAAACTTATTAATGTTTCCTTATTACAGCAGATGGTGGTTGTGCAATAACTATGACGACTGTATCGCATGATATTTGACTATTAACCTTGTGTTTTCTCCCACTGCTGGTCACATGTGATGTGCGCCTGTTCCTCTTCTGGTACGGAGCTGTTGTGAATCCCGGGAGCTTCAAAATCCAAATGTCAATAACGTTTTATTAGCATGAGCTCTTACAGTCTGGAGCTGTATGACATCACTGGGGGAGGAAAGGCATTGTTTTAGCCACTTCCTGTATAACTCGTTTTTCTGTTATGAGTTTAGCCGACTGCGTGGCTGGCTGCGTGTCAGGGGATTCACTTTCATATCAGCAGCTCTGTGGAGGAGATTTTAGAGAAAAGTGTAAAAAAAAAAAAAAAAAAACAGTCAGTTATTGCTTTGTGTGATATGAATCTCACAGCTGGATGTCTGTTACCACATCAGCAGTTGTAGAAAGTATCAGAAGAGCTCCTGTTTTTGATGTGAACAGCTTTTATAATATGTGGTTTTGTAAAGGAAGGAAGAGCCGTCCACCTTTTGACATCCGTCTCTATTTATGGGAGCTGGTGAATTCCCCACCCTACTTGTTAGAGCGAGCGGCCCTCGGTAATCACTCACCTCCCTGTGAGAGTGTCAAGACAGGTCAGTGCTCTATTTTAAGTGCAAAGATGTAGTAGTTTTTCTAATTTGAGCATGGGGAAACGTGTCTGAAGTCGGAGCGCTCGGCACCCGGGTGTCTGTGGAGGAGACACAGGAGTCACAGTGTGCTCGAGAGGCCTCGTGGAAATGCTGAGTAACGAGCGGTGAGCTCAGCGTCGGGGCGAGCGCGAGGCCTGGTGTGGCCCGTGTGGTCAGGGCTGATCATAGCCTTTAGTCCCTGTCATGCTGCTCTCAAAGAGAAAAAGCTGCCACTCCCCAACAACACGCCCTCGCACAGTTTCACTGCTGTACGACGGCCGCTGGTTGTTACATTTAATAGTGAGAATGACAGCCATCATAGTTTACAATAGATGTTTTCGCTCGTCTTACGGCCTGCTGACCGGTCTCCTCTGTTAGCTGTGGAGAAATGGTTTGGATGTGGTTAAAAATGGAAGAGGATCGGCATGGCAACAGTTTTTAATACATATCTTGAACTGAATCCAAGTCTGAGTTATGTGGCCGACAGGTGCCAAGAGCAACATATGGAACAGATTCATGTAGACACCGGACACGCGTATCAAAACTGCAGCTATAGATATTTGTGTATGTGTATATATAAATAGATATGTATAATATGGCTGCAAAGTGAAGAGAGGGAACACGCTGCAGGATTTTGGTTTTGTTCACAATGAGTGTGTGGTCTGACAGCAACAGAGCAGTTTCCTTTGGGCCAGTGCCCACCCACCTCCCCTCCGACACGCTCCTTCATCTTTGTACCGGTCGGTCCCTATTTGGGGCCCTGCTCCCCGGACGAACCCCTCCCTCCCTCCCTCCCTCCCTCCCTCCTCAGCCGGCCCGCTGGAGGACTGACTCCACGTTACTCAGCCCAGAGAGGATGCAGTGAGTAATGCCGTCTCAGCCCAGTGGCATTCCTTCTCCCTCGCCACAGGGCCGGAGCGCTACCCCTCTTAACTGACAGACGAGTGTGAGACACGAGGCTGCAGACTCACTCGAGTCACGCCGACTGACTTTTGCCCCTGAGTCCTGACACAGAATCTGTAAAGATTTTAGTCCCTTCAACTCGACTGCAAATGTTTCACGGAGTTTACAGGTTTTTTTTTTTTTTTTTTTTTTTAATCATTGCCAGAATGAAGTTAGACTTGTGCTTCTGCTCATAAAACGCTGCTCTCACTGAGTTTGGCCTTCGGTTTTGATATACTGTGTATGGGATCATTTTTTCCGAGGGTTGGATACAGTCACTAACAGATTTACTGTAGCAAACAAAGTCTTAAAAACATTCGAATTCAGATTGAATTTGTCTTTTTATTTAACTAGATCAACCCCTGCAAAAATCCTTCTTGTTGCATGGGAGTGCTCTGCTCTCAGTAATCTTACTTAGAGCGAGTATCTGAGGTGTTAGTAGCTCTTGACGTACATTGGAGCAAACTAGCAACCCATTAAAGTGGAGGCAGCCTGCCAAAGCAATGTCAGTTTACTGAACCTGTGTCCCCAGATTCAGATTTAATCCTCCTCTAATGAACTCTATTATTTTCAGTATCCTTTATCAGCGGGAGCACATAGCATGTTCAGCACATTATGGAAGGTAGTTTATTTATTTGTCAAGTCAAGCGTGCCGTTATTGGAAGTTGGCAAGTCGCGCAGGAAGAAAATCGCTTTTCAGCTTCTAACGGTTAACAAGAAACAATCTTTGCTTCAAGGTGTCTGTGTTCTCGCTGCTCGCTGTCTCTGCCTCCCAGTCTGCCGACCCCAAAGGGAAAAAAGCAGCATGAAAAGGGCCGATTGTTTTCAGGAGGGGCTTACTGTATGAGTTTCATTACAGGTGAGATGCGGCGGCCTCGAGTGCTCTCTCATTTCAGGCTCCATTCTCGCGCTTGTTGTTGTCGGTGGCGGCACTGTGCTAAATACAATCCATCAGAAAAAGCCATTCATCTTCACTCCCACAGGTCGGCCTGCCCTGTATTTTGTGTCGCCCGCTGAGAGAGCGAGACTGGGGGGGCGGAGGGGCAGATTTTTAATTTGAACCTTGGCTGGAGCTTATCATTGGGACCGGGGTTTGGCCGAAGTGCCAGAGTGTTGAGTCACAGTTTATCGAGGAAACTTAGCACCTCACCTGCTGACTGGGTGGGGAATGTGGCAGGGATGCATTCAATAAGGGCCCGTCTAACTTAACACACACACACACACACACACACACACACACACACACACACACACACACACACACACACACACACACACACACACACACACACACACACACACACACACACACACACACAAAAAGATGAATTCCTGCACGATGCTGTTGGAAAAATGACTCTCCCTGTCTGACGGCCATAAAGAGCCTCTGGTCGCTGAGGTTTCTCTCGGAGGCCAGTGGAAAATGGCAGCTCCTCCTGCAGCGCAAGTGATTATTCCAGATCTATAACTGGGTTTTCACTCTTCTGTGCCTCGGCTGCTGCTGCACAGTCGAAAAATACTGGTTGAACAAGTCGAAGAACTGCTGATGTGACGACATTCTTCCGAGGTTAGATTGATGTTTCCAGTGCGGTTGAAATTAAAACTGTGCTCATAATCGGCCTTTTTAGACGTTAATATTAATAACGATAATAACGGTGAGTTCTGGCTGCTGCCGATTTGCCAGAAAACTAACGGGCGGCCTTGTAAAGCTGGGGGCGCTCCGCTCCGGTCGTCTTCTCAGTATGTTCCTGGAGTCGGAGACAGGATGCTGGTCCAGTCTCACTCCCCCTCGAAGCTCAAACAATAGCACTGCTTTGTTTGAAACGGTATAGGAGCTGCTCAGAATGACATGGGTTGGATTCGGTTATAAATATGTCGACTTCCTCCCACGACGATCCTCATACACTTTAAACTAAAACCACAGCCTCTGGTCTCTTTCATTAACGGCTCAGGAGCCAGCTGCAACTGACATTATTAGTTATTAATCAATTAGTAAAGCCACAGAAGTTGTTGTTTTGTTCATTACATTTTTTAAGCGAAAAAACGATGTGATGAAGTGAAATGAATGTAATTGATTTTAGGGGATTTGGGTCAGAAAACAACAAGGAATTTGAAAGACTTCACGTAGAAATTCATCACATTGCGAAATGCATTTTTTTTTTTACAGTTTTCCAACATTTTATGAGAAAATGTATGAATTAATAATTATTATATAGCTATAGTGTTTACTGTTGTTGTTGTTTATGGGTCTTAGTTAAGCATCAATAGGACATCCTCAACTTTAACTGACTTCCTGTAGATATTAAATAAACAGTGTTTTGAAAAGCACTGTGTTTATCTTGACAGTAGTTGACTACAGTTTGTGTCATTACCAGGCAACAGAGGAGGATGTGTGATACTGGTAGCTCAGTACGTCCCCTTAAAAGTTCATTTGTAAAAAAAAAACACCAACTATATTGATAATTAGTTGATCATTTTTAGTGATTTTTATAATTTGTTAAACAAAAATGGTGAAAAAAATGAACGCGAGGGTTTATTTTTGGCTTCTCTTCATAATGTATCACGGTAAATTGAATACTATTGGGTATTTCATTGGCTAAACTGTCAATGAATTAATGAGAAAACAAACCGCAGCTTAACTGACAATGATAATCAATAATAGTCTTTTGTAAGCAGAGCTGCTGTGTTTTAAGACTGGCCTTCTTCTGTGCAGGTGGTGAAAACCATCGGCGTACGTGAGGTCTGGTACTTTGGACTTCAGTACATGGACGAGAAAAGATACCACACCTGGCTGAAACTGGACAAAAAGGTAAGACGCAGCTAAAATAAGATGTTTGCCGCTTGACTTTGTCTCATAAAAATCCTCCACTCTGTGTTGTAATCCTCCATCATGAGTCAGTCATAAATTACAGTACAGTAACTATACAGTAGATACTGTTATACATCATTGTGTTATTTTTAGAAACTTCATCTCATTTGTTTTCAAAGTTGTTGACATAATATTTCCCTTTTTAAACAGAGTAAAATTCCGCTTTTATTACAGTACACATCATGAAATCCTCCACCTACTTTTTTCAATGTATCAAGTCCCGACAATTCAGATTTTGCAACACTGCTCTTTGTGGAGTAAGAGAGAAAGAATGCATTCTTCTGAAGGGGACGATACGATCAGACCTTCACTGTTTGCCTTTCAGTCAATCAGTAGCCACCATATTACAGTATGTACATAATCGTATGCTGCATCGAGGTTCCACTCGGGGCATGGCGGCTTATTTTTGACTTTCTGACTGAGCTGTACGTGTAATCAGCTGGACAACAGTGTGACCTCTCTGTGAACCATAACGGCTTCTGCCTCTTCTGTGTTTTCCCTGAGTAAACACGGGTTAGCTGGATTTGACTAACTGTAAGACCTGAAACCAGTGATCTAACCAATTCAAAGGCTGTGACGGGAACAGAGCAGAAGAATAAAGTCAAAGAGGACACAGGAAAAATTTCCAGATTGTTTTGCTGCCACGGTTTCTATAGCCTATGATCGACCTGCAGTTTTTTTTTGTTTTTAGACCAGTTGGTTCTCTACTTACAGGCTCTTAAAGGAGAACAGGTTTTGTAGAAGTTAATGTAAGTCCGTCGTGTCTGCAGAAAAAAACAAGAAAAAGAAAAAACTGTCTCGTGTCGGTTTGAGTCGTAACAAGTTGCAAAAGCAATCCTTATGTAAGCTGCCAATCACAACCAGCTGCATGATTGTGTGTGAAAGCAACACAACAGGTCAACAGGTGGAAGCTGCACAATACTGTCAGTATAACTAACTTAATGATGATGTAAAAATAGGACTAAATGATTAATAAACAGGTTAATATACAGCTTTAAATCACTGTGGATGCATGGAGCAGCCATCTTGGATTGCAAACTTGGTGTTACTCAGTTCCTCAGAGTTGAAGTTTCAACTGCAGGGGACGTTTCTGATGAAGTGTCCGACTCAGAAGTTGGAAAATCTGAGTTCGTAGTTCTTATGGAGTGCACAATAAAGCAGACTAAACTGAAAATGGTGGAGTTGCATTTCAGTGCAAGTTTTGGATGGGAAGAAAAAAAGTGTGCAATAGAAAAATGGTGTGTTTGGATGATATGTACAGTAGGACTGCAGTGTAAAAATCAGTGGAGCAGTTTTTTTAACATGCACCTTACTCTACTGCCTCTAACGCACAACATTGATCAGACGTTGTGAATAATGTAGTGAGCAGAACGAGACCGTCGCTGTCTAATGGGGCTGAAGAGACGTTTTCTGCTGGATGCCTTCCTGACGGAAACAAACGTAGGAAACCACATTTAATCCATCTAGAGAAACTTCCAACTCGCCTCTTTGCATTTCCTAATAATAAAGGAGGGTCGCAGCGAGAGAGAAAAGGTTACGCCTGCCTCGGTCAGCAGCAGTAAACTCTACACTGTGTGCTGACACTGCGCTGCAGCTCATCAGCACAATGCAAAGCTCAAACTGGAATATTCCCGGTCGTGCACGGCCCCATTCTCTCTATCAAGACCGCTTGGTTCCTGCTTTGAAATTAGAGGAAGAGGCACATTGTGTAAACACATACTGTACTGTAGCTGGGAGTTATTAAAAGTCTATTTCCACTGAATGAGAACGGTAGATCCCTTTTTGGAAAGGGCAGGGCGCCCGTGAAACTGCAGAACGTATTGTTTCCTACTTGTAAAGTGTTGACACACAGGATTTATGTGGTGATACCGTGGTAGCCAGTAGCACAGTGCACAGGTTTTAAAGAGAGGACATTGTACATTGGTAATATATTTACATAATCATCATCACAACTCTCTGAACTATCCACTTTCAGTTTGTCAGTCGTAGCTGGAGCCAACAGAGCTGCTGTCTTAGCTTAGCGTGAAGACTGGAAACAGAAGCCAAGAAATAGTTTGATGCACCAACTTGACGTTTACACTTTATAATATATGTACATAGTTTTATAGCATAAGATGCATAATACTAGGCTAGGTGTTTTTTTCCTGACTTTCTGTAGGCTAAGCCAAAGGCTAAGAGAGAGAGATCAATCCTCTAATCTCACTCTACACAAGGAAGCTAATGGGCTGTCTAGCTATTTAATGTTTATGTTTTCCTTTAAAGGGATAGTTCAACATTTTTGAAAATTGGCCCATCGCCATGATCCCCCTAGTAATAGCAGTAGGTTCGTTACCTTTAATTGTTGGTCCAAGCTGCTTTTAGATCGGGGGAGAAGAATACCGAGCGGCGCAGCTACACTACGGAGGCTAATGGAATTTCTTGGTTTTGCTCATCAAACTCAGCAAATACACAACCAAAAAACTCAATAACGCTGTGGTGGACAAGTTGTGACCTGCACATTCACCACGCTATGAGATAATAGCGGAAAGTTGCGAGATGGAGTTGTTTTAGAGGCAAAGTCGGACTTTACACTCTAGACGGCTGCTCGGCGGAGTGATTTCAAAAGCGCCTGTTTACTGCAGATACGTCCGTATACTACGGCACTGGCTGAGGTGCGCACACTGTGTCCCTCCGACCAGTGGTTCACTGAAGAAAGTAGTTCCGAGTATTTGCTTCACTTCTCTTAACTTTCCGCTATTATCTCATAGCGTGGTAAATGTGCAGGTCACAACTTGTCCACCACAGCGTTTTTGAGTTTTTTGGTTGTGTATTTGCTGAGTTTGATGAGCAAAACCAAGAAATTCCATTAGCCTCCGTAGTGTAGCTGCGCCGCTCGGTATTCTTCTCCCCCGATCTAAAAGCAGCTTGGACCAACAATTAAAGATAACGGACCTACTGCTATTACTAGGGGGATCATGGCGATGGGCCAATTTTCAAAAATGTTGAACTATCCCTTTAACGCTCAAACAGACCTGCTGTAAAACTGTATTTTTTTTTAATTTACTTTCTTTTCCAAACAGGATATATCAAACAAATTTGACACTCACATAATTATTACAGAAAGAAAACCACATCCTCATGTACGGCACACAAGAGGAAGAAGTGAATAAAAATAACATTTAAAAAAACGAACAAAAACAAAACAGTTTGTAACTCTGCTTTAATTCATTCATCGTCAGGTGTCGTCCCAGGACGTGAAGAAAGACAACCCGCTCCAGTTTAAGTTCCGGGGCAAGTTCTTCCCGGAGGACGTGTCCGAGGAGCTGATCCAGGACATCACGCAGAAGCTGTTCTTCCTGCAGGTGAAGGAGACCATCCTGACGGACGAGGTCTACTGCCCGCCAGAGACCGCCGTGCTGCTCGCCTCCTACTCCGTCCAGGCCAAGTTCGGAGACTACAACAACGAGGTCCACCGGCCCGGATACCTGCTGTCTGAACGTCTGCTGCCACACAGGTGAGATCAGAGGGGAGCGAGTTAGAGAATTTATATGATACATTAGGGCTGGGACGATATGCTTTTCTCCCGATTCGATTCTTCTACGATTTTTTGGATGGTGATTCGATTTAAATTGCGATTCTACGATATTGCCGATTCTCTCGATTTTTAGTCTGCATTTTTAACATTTATCTGCACACAAATACTGTAGGAGCCTATAAATGAACATACTCCATTATAAATTGAACTTAAACCCTTTTCAAAGCCTGTACTCCCTGTATGTAAAAGGAAAAATTGCACAATATTTAAAAAAAAAAAAAAAATCGATTTTTGAAAAAAGAAATCGATTTAAAAATCGTCAAACAGGATATCGCGATATCTATGTGAATCGATTTTTTCTCCCACCCCTATGATACATGCATATGCACTTGAGATGGAGATGAAACTGCTTTACATGATTAATTTAATGACAGTACCGGATACAAAGTGGCCTCAGCTGCAGCCAAAAGGAAAGCAGACATTGTTTTGATATTGTCATAATGAGGCTTAATAACGAGGGACAGATAGGAAGCGACACCGTGGCAGGGCGTGTCGGGAACTGGTATCGTCTCCATTCAGCTCCAGTGATTCATTGAGTCTGGAGAGAGGAGAGTCTGGACCAACTGGAAAGTGTTGTACCCGTCAGGAACAAACGGAGCAAGTTGACATTTCTGAATATGTCAAGAGTCGGGAGGTCGTTGCACTTCTCTGCAGCGTGTGATCTGTGTCGGTCCAGAGGTCGGCAGCGTCTCCAGAGATCTGCACAAACTAAAAGAGCTGTCGGAGTGAAGAAGCCTCGACAGTTGATTTGATGTGCAGTACTGGAGAGGAGGACAGATGTTTTGTATTATTGTTATTACAAGCTTAAAAAAAAAAACATGTCTGTCTTGGCACTGGATTCCAGTGTCACTGGTTTGCCACAGCACCCGGTGTCACACCCCTTATTGTGCTTTTCCCCCTCTGGCTGTGGTGCACGAGAAGCAACCACAGCGCCAAACTAGTGCAGACAAGGAAAAACACTGCACCTCAGGGAAATGTCCACTGTGCCATCACGAAGATGAGCTTTGCATAATGCGTTTGTATGAAAATGATCCATGATGTTGCTTCAAACATCAGAGATTATCAGATGGTTTTGTCTGTTAGCGGTTTGTGCGGTGGTCGGGGGCTGATCTTTGTCTTTGTCGTCTTCTCCGTCCCCGTCTGCAGAGTCCAGGAGCAGCACGAGCTGTCCAGAGAGCAGTGGGAGGAGAGGATCCAGGTGTGGCACGAGGAGCACCGCGGGATGCTGAAGTGAGTGGGAAATGTTTTTGATATAAAGTCGCAAATAAAATGCAAATAACAAAAAAACAAAAACTAAACAACAGCGGCTCATTTCCTGTATCTCCGTTGTCCATCCTCGCAGGGAGGACGCCATGCTGGAGTACCTGAAGATCGCCCAGGACCTGGAGATGTACGGAGTCAACTACTTTGAGATCAAGAACAAGAAGGGGACAGAGCTGCTGCTGGGAGTGGACGCCCTGGGACTCAACATCTACGAGAAGGAGGACAAGTAAGCATTGTGTTAGGACAGACCCTCGGAGCAAGCAGCCGTGTTGTTGGTTGGTGTCTGTGTTCTTGTGTCTCGCTGCAGCCCTGTGACACACACACACACACACACACACACACACAGAGAGCTAAACAGGCTGGGCCAGGTCCACGTCTGCACTTAATCACTCATCCTGTTTCTCAGCAAGACAGTATGACAGGAGTGACAATCAAGGCCAGATGGATACAGTCTTTAGGAGGAGCTGTAACATTCACACTCAGCAGTTTACTTAACTCACTCATGTCTCGTTATTATGAAGAAAAAAAAACTGCAGCATCTCAGCAAATCAGTTTTTGGGCACAATTTTGTCAGAAAATATGTTTTTTGCTTGATGTGACAACACAACCACCTGCAGCACACACTAATATCACACATTTATACTGCAGATAAAACCGAAAATCTGTGCTGTCCTTTTGCAGACCTTCATTTTCCTCTTAATCCATTGCTCGTTCCAGCCTCAAGAAACAAGCAGCGCAGGGGCGAGGTCCATCTCTGTAGTTAATCACTACCCACTTCTCCTTTCTCCTCCTGCACACAGTGTGGCAGAAAAAAAAGAAAAGAAATATCCCTGTTTTGTATTTGTTTGTTTAGGTGATTTCTGTCCCTTTTGAAGCAATGTGGTCAAAGGGAAACCTACGTTTTTTTTAGAGACTTGGCAGGATGTCAGCACTGCAGCCAGTCTGGCCTGTGATTGCCACTTTGTTTCTAGGACAAGACAGTTTGGGGAGGTAATCACCAACTATTTGGGTGAAAAAGAGGTCTGAGAGCTCCTGTGGTGGGTGGCCTCCAGTCTGCGGGGTTCACTGAAGTGAAACACACTGTGTCGAAGGGGGGGGGGACTCTTCATCCCCAGGTGACTCGCCTTTCAGTCACTGACCCCGAGCTGGAAATCCCTCCAGCCGTCCTCCTCCTCTGGCTCGGTCGTGTTGTTTGTTCGCTGCCAGATTGTCGCTCTTTCCGTATTAAAAGCACGGCTGCACTGTGTGTGTGTGTGTGTCAGCTTTCATGCCAGCGTCTATTGAAAAGCAGTTTGGTCTACTTTGTCCGCCTTTTCAGTGGAAGGAGTTGAATGCAGCTCGTCGGTGGCAGGGTAATGACAGCGTTTAAGCAGCCGGCTGCCCCATGAGGCGTCTAATTGAACCTTTAACTGGAGCTTCCTCCTCTCATATGAGCACAGGAGGTTCCTGTCAAGTCTAAATGATTTAATTACTCGTAACTGCTATTGTGTGAAAGTTCATCTGCCGTCTCATTCGTCCCAGATTGTGACTTTACTGCAGTATGAAACCTCCCAACAAGTGGGGAACACATTGTGGAGGAACATACAAAGCTCTTGTGTTGTGTGTGTGTGTGTGTGTGTGAGTCTGTCTCTTTATGTGCTCCCTGGGATCAGCAAAAAAAAGAAATGCCTCTCCTCCACGGTGCCCTCTGCTGTAGCCATGACTACGCCGACTGGTTTTTCAAGCTGTGCGGCACTTAAGAATGTGAGGCTAACCTACAACACTGTCTCTCCAATGAGGGCAGCCGGCCCACAATGCAGCAGTGCAGTCAAGGCTTCGCCAAGGCGCAGTGTCTGGTGCCGGTTTAACTCCTTGTTGCTCCGACCACAGCACTGCTCTTTTTCTTTTCTTTTCTTTTTTTTTTTTTTCCAAAGGACAGAGTTTCTAGAGGTTTCCCTGAGCCCAGAGTTTCAGCTCTTAGCAACTGAAGTCAAACACACACAGCATTTCATTTCCAGAGTCACTTATTCAAAATTACAAATCGCAAATTACGACAAATTAAATGATTGAAATGAATCGTACAAAGGTAGTAATTAGTATTGTGTATCTGAAGTTGTTTTTTTAACGCACTCATTTAGAGCAGAAACAAATAGCTGCAAAGGTTTTTCATAGATTGACAGGAGAAAAAAAACAATTAATCATGGAAATAATTAAAGTAATCATTAGTTGCAGGCCCAGAGTCATTTTTATAGTAAACATATTAAAACAAAAAAGCTGGTTTCTGCTTCTCAGTGTGAGGATTTACTACTTTTACCTGTTTTGTATAATTATAATCAGACTATTTCTGGTTTTGTTAATAGGACAAAAGAAATAATTTGAAAATATCTCCTTGTTTTTTTTGTTGTAATCAGACTGTTTTCATTATGTTTGACATTTTGTGGAACAAACAAACAAATCAAGAAAATAATCAGCAGATGCACCAGTAATGGCAAATCAAAATATAATTCAACAAAACATAGAAACAAGTAATTGCAGTTCACAGTTTTACTCTGCATCGGTACCCAGACATTTCTACAACCAAGTGCTAATATATCCCACAATACTTTATTCATCAATACTTTATGCAGAAAAAACCAGAGGCTTTGTAATGAAATCCAGCTGCACCAGCTGTGGTCTGACCGACAGACATGAATCTATCGATCTGCAGCTCAATAAATCTCAAGACTCTCTGACAGAGACATGTTCAATTGTTGTGATAACTTCCACATTGTTTAGTCAATTCCACGAGCGTGTGTCAGGCTCGGGAACGGAGTCAAATTCCAGTCGGGCAGCGGCCGGTTTCACAGCAGAGTTTCGCTGCGAGGTCGTGCTGGATGGCTGCTTTTCTAGATTACAACACTATCGGCTTGTCAGTGTTTACAGTACTACTTTGTATTGTGTTGAATGAGACTGGCATCCGTTCAGTGCGTCTGGCACAATGGAACGGTGAGCCACGCCCGCAGATTCATCCCTCGCACTTCAACAGTGGATATACAGAAATCCATGTTCGCAGTCACAGCCTTCAGACTCGTATGACGTATGTATTTGGCATTTTGCTTGAAAAATGACCAAACCAATCAATCAGTAAATGCAACGTTGCTTAAAAAACATTTAAACTTCTAAATAAAAGCCTGCAAACTGCATTTAAATAGAATAAAAATACAAACGTTCAATAAGATTTGTTAAACTAAGAATAAAAATGTCTTGAATCAGGATTAAGATATCTGTTTCCTCCTTGTCTTAGCTAGTGAACCTTTTAAAACCTGCAGTATTTGATGATTGGAGGGAGAGGCAGTCAGCTAAGTGCTGCTAAACCATTTCAAGTCTTATAAACTAGTGATAAAAATTTAAAATCAATTCCAAGCGAAACAGGAAGCCAGTGCAAACACGCTGAGATGGGTGTGAACTCCTCTCTGGTGCTTCGGTTCAAGCTGGAGTCTGCTCACTGATTGTTTTGGGTTGGGTTGCTAGTGTTGCAATTGTCCTTTTTTTTTTTTCAATGATCCACCTCTTTCAATAATCTTCTAATAACACCTTCAGCATGCTTTCCCTCAGACTGAGTGTGTTTTTGCAGCCATGTATCACAGGATAACGCTCGTGTTTGTGTTGTCGCTTCCTCAGATTGACCCCAAAGATCGGCTTCCCCTGGAGTGAGATCAGAAACATTTCCTTCAACGATAAGAAGTTCATTATCAAGCCCATTGACAAAAAATCTCCGGTGAGTCAACAACACCAACACCCTCCGCCTCCCTTTTTTTCCACGACAGATTTAGAAGTTCCTGTTCGTCTTTAGGTGGAATTCAGCTCTTTATTTCAGCTCAGCTTCCCTTCTCCTGGCAGCAGCAGCATCTCCGTATCATGTATCAAGACCCATTAGACACATCCTCAGTCTGACCCAGCATACACATTATCCAGGGCCAGTTTCCAGGTAGTGCTATTAAGTGCTGGACTCCAAACACACACACACATACACACACACACAGAGAGGAGTATAAGTGGTGTATCTGGGTCCCTCAGGCTGCAGTATAAGTGGAGCAGACTGAGTACAAGTGTTTTCTATCAGTAATCTGTATTTAAGGTTTCCCTGCACCTGTTGCAGTCTTTGTCCTTTATCAGCAGAGCACAATCGACAGAAAGGGAGCAACAGCAGCAGCAGCAGCAGCAGCAGGAGGTTTATTTGGCCCCTGTGTTCACTTGTCACCCTCATTGTTTGTTTGTCTCTTCTCCAAATGTCAGGACTTTGTGTTTTACGCTCCGAGACTGCGCATCAACAAGCGCATCCTGCAGCTGTGCATGGGCAACCACGAGCTGTACATGCGCCGCCGCAAGCCCGACACCATCGAGGTGCAGCAGATGAAGGTCCAGGCCCGGGAGGAGAAGCATCAGAAGCAGATGGAGAGGTATGCAGAGAAACACTGTCAACACTGTCACAAAATAACAGACAACAACGATCTAAATCTAGTTTTTTAAGGGATGTTTTGAGACACTTCGCTATTTGACTTCGCGGTTTGACTTCTACTGGGTGATAATTCATTTAATTGTTCACTGAATTTCAGCTGCATTCATGCTCAGTCTGATTATTTAATGTCTGGTTTTACATAATTCAATTTTCAAAACAATAATATACCAATATTTACAAAATACAGTATATTAACACTGTGAATTAGATTTTATTTATGTGGTCCAGCAATATTTTTTGACTTTACATCTCTGAATATGTTCACTTTTTGCACCAACAAGAGTTTTACAGCTGCAACTAACAGTTATGTGCAAGTGTTTTCTTGATGAATTGATCGATTGTTTTAAGGCCATAAAACGTAAAAGTGAAAGTACCAGTCATTGGGTAATAATGCAGCATTCCTCTTCGACTGTGGGAAATGCACTTCCTGAACTGCCTGAACTGAAAGTGAATGGATGTTGACCCTGGTCTGGGCTACAGCTGTCGGCCCACTGTCTGTCCCATACAGCTGTTCAAACACAGTGATGTAACAGCGCCCAGACGACACAGTAAACACCAGAGGGAGAGCCGTTAGATCACCAGGCCCCGACACACACAGTTACACAGTTGGGGTTCACACACAGTAGCTCTGACCGGTCAGTGTGTGCGTGTGTGTGTTTGACCAGACGGTTTCCGGTGAAGCTGAAATTGAAATCTAATGAAACTGTCAGGGAGAAATCAGCTTGTTGCTGCAGCCTGAAAGAGAAGTACAATAAGTTAAAACTATTTTAATAATAACAATATTGTGGTATGAAGAAGACAACTGAATGTGCTGCACGTGACAAAACACAAAACAAAATTAAGAAATAAAAAGAAACTGAAAAGAAAATACAACTTAAATTCACTGAAATAGAAGATGAGCTGATGATTTTATAAAACTGGATAAACAGGTGAATAAAAGCTGGAGTGCAAAAAAATTGTTTATTTATTTTATTTTTAATTCTCAGATTTAAGGATAAAAGATGAATGTTATTACATCTTGGAGACGTCATTAGTGCTCTCATATTAACGATATCTGACTATTAATCAACCTAATTATCAATAATGAACAATAGCTGCAGCCATGAACTGAGTCACAGTTCAGTCTTTCCCTGTTGGCGATGACCGGACTCTCGTCTCACAGCTGCAGCTCCCGCAGCTGTTGTCATGCCACCGTTTATGGGATGTTGTAAAGTGGAGGTTAATCACAGGTAACTGTCACCCAACGCTTGTGAACGTGCAGCAATTTGACGTCGCTCAGCTGCAAATCACGTGAGATGAACGACATTTGACCGAAAGAGTTCAGTAATCTGCACGTGACCGGGACAGATGCAGAGTGAGTGAGTGAGTTGTGTGTGTGTGTGTGTATGGGTGTGTGTGTGTGTGTGTTGCACCGGCCGTCGCCAGGTCAGCGGTGACTATGCATCAGCCGTGTCAGCGCCCTTTGTGTCGACTCACCACCGGCTGCTGTGTGTTATCTGCAGGGCCCAGCTGGAGAACGAGAAGAAGAAGAGGGAGGCCATCGAGAAGGAGAAGGAGCAGATAGAGCGGGAGAAGCAGGATCTGATGATGAGGCTCTACCAGTTTGAGGAGAAGACCAAGAAGGCAGAGAAAGGTGAGGAGGGGGAGGGGGGAAGGAGGAAGGGAGGGAGGGAGGGAGGGAGGAGGCGTGGCTGTCATCCATCATTCAGCCTGAGAACAGAAAAGTGTGTGTGTAATGTGCACATAATTACAGCATGTGTGATTTATGCAGGCAGATGAAAGAGAGGCTGACAGGTCACATATGCAGGTTTTGATCCTGTTGATGATGATGAAACAGTCACTTCAGTGGTTATATAATCTGTTTACATGAAGCCTGGTCAACAATATATATTTATTAGTTTCCTGTTTCTATTTTTGTCCAAACAAACAAAAAAAAAAACCACGTGTGAGCGGCCTGATGCTTCACTTCCAGTTCCACCAGTTTGTGGTGGTAAAAATCTTGTCTACAGGCATTTGAGCAGAAAGATGCACTGATCGGCCTCAGGAAGTAGGTCACTAAGTGTTGACAAAATTACAGTGTTACTAAAAATTTGAGGCATTAAGATTATGAAGGGCTTTTGTTTTATTATAAAAGTGATTTGTAGGGATTATTAGTGTAGTGAATTGCTTTAAATACCAGTTGATTATAGGTATAGAAAAAACCAGGAGGTTCACGTTGTCAGAGTTTGATGTCCAGGGTGTGTTGGTTTGTAGTTCCCCGAAACTTTATCTTATCAAACGCTGTCTGGCCATTGTATCTCTGTTTTCAGTACAAGCACAACAGTAATTGGTCTAAACGCAGCTGTTAGCACACAACAACAAAATACTGTAGATAATATCTACCACTGTCGCAGCTCTGATGTTGTGGAGCAGCTTTGATATTGGTCAAATGTCACAAATTATCAAAAATAATACCACTCTGGATATGTGTAATAGTAATAAAAGAAATACAATACAACTATAATAAAAGATGAACTGAATACACATGAATCAGTGGTAATACAAAATGACAATACAAAAACAAACACACAAGTTGTATTGTGAGGAAATGTGATGTCATTTATTAAGTTAATCATGTAAACAAATACAGGCACTGTTTATAAGGACTTAATAAAAAATAAACAGAACTGAGTATAGGCAATAAGTAGAAGAATAGCAACAATTAGAATATGTCCAATGTAATCAATAGAACTGTGATTCAGTTCAGAAAATTAATTGACTTATTTTAAGTGATTAATACATTTTGAAGATGTCACCTATCATGATGGACGTTTTTCACTGTTTTCTGTCTAATCGTAGGTGAAACAATGAAACAGTTGATCACGATAATTATTGGCTCAATCACAAATCATCATCAACAGTTGCGACCTCTCTGACCAGTCCGTTTTATCGTCTGTCTCACGTGTCTCCGTGTGTTGTGCAGACCTGCAGGAGCAGCTGCAGAGAGCCATGATGCTGGACCAGGAGAGGAGGAGAGCCGAGGAGGAGGCGGCCCGTCTGGAGGCCGAGCGCCAGGCCGCCCTGCTGGCTAAAGAGGAGCTGGCCCGCCACGCCGAGGACCAGAAGAAGAGTCAGGAGCAGCTGGTCAGTCCTTTGTTTATTTTATTTTATTTTATTTTTTTAAGAGTTAACGGCCCCAGATGTGTCAACACCAGGTTTTCAGTCCACATGTAGCTGTTAGGTCGTCAGCTCTGCAGCAGCATCGTGTGTTCAGCAGCGCTCCGCTACTGCAGCTCCACACAAAACCACTTTGTAGCGTCTAGCTGGACCACACCCCACTTACTTCAGCCTTACCGCCCCCTCACCCCTGGCTGCTCGGCTGTGGACCACCCACGTGTGTGTGTGTGTGTGTGTGTGTGTGTGTGTTTCCACTTTAACAGTCCTGACAGAAAGGCTGTGTTTCCTATACGACTGCAGCACCGACGGACACTCGCTGTAACTGTGCGCTTAAACCTTACTAAGAAGATTGTGCAGTGGATTAACTTCCACTGACTGTGATGGGAAAAGACGGGAGGAAGTCGTCACCAACTTTTTAAAGCACGGACAACTCATTAACAATGTCCTTGTGTTTGCACTGAGTGGCCAGCTCACACCCTCTGTATTTAACACTGCACCTGCTTCAGTGAATGAGAGAGGGAAAGAAAGGCTGTCGATGTCATTGTGGTGCTCAAGAGAAAGCAGGCTCCTCAAAAACATTCAATTCAACATTCACATGTTCTATAGTCACATTATTGCACATTTTACTAATAGGAACAAAAGTCCAGAAAGCTTTTAGAAGCTAAAGTCACTGTACTACCAAACTTAAGATCATTTAACCACCAGAAGACTGTGCCACAACTTAACTGGAAACCACAGTGAATGTTTATCTCAGTGCCTTTAAACCCACAAGTAACACAACACAAACAGTTTACTAACTTCTTTAGTGTGATTATTTGGCAGAAATTAGCATTTTAACATTTTATTTATGATGACGATGTTTTAGGTTGTTTCATACACAGATGTCAGGTAGAGGTTACAATAATATAAGAAAAACTATTTTTACAACACCTCTGTAGGAGCTTGTTTGTGGAAACTGTCTTTGTACAGAAGCCTGTAGGGGACCAGATTCATATGACAATGTGCACTTAAAAATGAAAATGAGTAATTCCTCAACAGCATTATAGTTTATTCACTTTTTTTTTTTTAGTAAAAATGAAAGTTAAAGCAATGATTTTCACTTTCTGTTACAGCATCACATTAGTCTAGCCTGCTGCACTGTGGACCGTTCAAATTTGAATATTAAAATGCATTATCGACAATTTCACTCAGTGTTACGTAACTTGGCTTCACATCCGTCATAAACACATCAGGAGAGGAGACAGGTGTCTAGTGGCTCTCAGTGTTTACACGCAAGTGGATGAAGAATGGAGCAAAATATGAACTGAACTGTTTGTTGCTTAAATCAATGGGACTTTATAATAAGTACACCCTATTAAGCATAAGTTAAGCTTTAAATACTCAATTCATCATTTATAACACATGAATACTCATTAGTATGTAGTTTATAAACACAGTTAAAAAAATGTTTTACACATCATTGATAAACACTAACTGTATTTCTATACCTTGCACAAGATATGTGATTATTATTTCTTGACTGTGCTTCAATTATTTGTTAGATCAAGGTGAGATCATGTTATAAGCCTTTCGGGTTTCAGACCTCACCTGCACATTTCTTTTTCGTATCTTTCTTACTAGTAACAGAGAATTTCTAATATTGTCAATAGACTGGCTCTGCTAGTAAGAGAGATAAGTAAATGTTTTGTTTTATTTTTTATGTGCAAATAAATAAAGTCTAAAAAAAAAAAAAAAAAAATTATAAACATACTAATCAGTATTCATGCGTTATAAACGAAGAATTCAAATTTTATTAATGCTTAATAGTGTGTACTTATTATAAAGTGTTACTGACATTTGACACTGCAAACCTGCCATTCATGTGACATAAACAACAATTAAAAATCTAAATATTCAGAGTGTGTGTTTGTTGTGTGCGTCTAAGCTCTTTAATAATCGTGTCCTGGTGTGTGTCTGTTTCAGGCTGCGGAGCTGGCAGAGCACACGGCCAAGATCACCCTGCTGGAGGAGGCCCGGAGACGCAAGGAGGAGGAGGCCGACTCATGGCAGCTCAGGGTGAGAGGCAGCAGATAAACACACATAAACACTGTAACCAGGCCTGGATTTAGGTCAGTTTAGCCACTTTCTCTGACCTGATCACTGTCCACGCAGCAGGAAGCACAGCGGTGAGTTCAGGTTAACACACACAAACTAGAGTAAACTGACTTAACCCGTGTGTGTGTGTGTGTGTGTGTGTGTTGCTCATCCAGGCCAGGGAGGCCCAGGACGACCTGGTCAAGACCAAAGAGGAGCTGCACATGGTGATGACGGCGCCCCCGCCACCTCCCCCTCCCCCCATGTACGACCACATGGACGACAACAGCGACAGCGAGGAGAACGCCAGCGAGGAGAACGCCAGCGAGCACAGCGCCGACCTGCAGAACGAGGGCATCAACGACCACCGCAACGAGGAGGACCGCCTGACCGAGGCCGAGAAGAACGAGCGCGTCCAGAAGCAGCTGAAGGTGAGCTCGCTGGATCCCACACATCCCATAGTTTTATTGAAGCATTAAGGCCCGACTGGTGTAACGGACTCATCTGAGTCTGGGTTTGATTTAGAAATGACATCAGCTAGAGGAAAATATTGCTTCTGTCATGTTCAGTTTTGGTTCTGTCTCATTTATGCAGTTTTGCCCCACACAACACAGTAGTGTAAGTCTAATAATTCATTGTAGGCTTCATGGCATTGTATGGCATCATAGCCCTCCACTGCAAACACTCAAACTCTTACCAAGAATATTTGTCTTATTTCTTGTCAAAATGTCTAATTTCTACTCAAAACTTATCTCTTTCCACTTAAAATAAGACACATCACCTAAAAAAAAGAAGACTGTCTTTAGATAATTTTCACTTGTTTCAAACATATTTTCACTTGAAATAAGTAGACAAATCTGCCAGTGAAAGCAAGTTTTTTGTAATAAGAAAGGAAAAACTTGCTCCACTATCAGATTTCTCTACTTATTCCAAGTGCAAATATGCTTGAAAGAAGTAAAAAGTGTCTAAAAACAAGCTTTTTTTTTTCTTGTGATGAGTCTTATTTTAAGTATAATGACATTGTTTTGACTAGAAATAATACAAATGTTCTTGGTAAGAGTTTGAGTTTTTGCAGTTATTTACATTTTACTGCAGTGCTGCACTGAGGCCATTTAGAATATTATTATTATTATAATAATGTTAAATGTTAAACTGTAAAATGTTGAGCCTCCAGTTCATATTTGTCACAAGTGTTTGAACCTTATTGGAGCCATCATTACAAAAAAGGGTATTGATAAACATGATTGTCGAATTAATCGGTTATTCGATTTGAATATGAATATTGGCATCAGCACCAAAAAACTCACAAAACCTCAGTTCATTACTCAATTTAATGTAAACTACACCGTGTAAGTGAATGAGTGAACAAGAACACGAGACGTGACAGTGTCTTAATGCTGGAGGTGTAGAAGCAGCAGTGTGATGGTGTTGTTTGTCCTCTCGTCTCATGCTCTTCCTCCTCCTCCTCCTCCTCCTCTGCCCTCAGGCCCTGACCTCGGAGCTGGCTCAGGCGCGTGATGAATCCAAGAACACCCAGAACGACCTCCTTCACTCTGAGAACGTCCGGGCCGGCCGAGACAAATACAAAACCCTGCGACAGATCCGACAGGGCAACACCAAGCAGAGGATCGACGAGTTCGAGGCCTTATAAGCAGCCGTCGGCCTCCGGGCCTCTCGGGGCAACGTACCCTTTCTGAATGGTCACTACATCTCGCTCCTTGGCTGACATAACACAAAAACACACACAGACACTCACCCAACACACACACATACACACAAGTTGCAGACTTAACTGGAGCAGTATAAGCACGGCAGAAGCATCACTTATACGGGGATGAACTCCTGTTACGGGTTCGTCTGGCAGGATGCAGGGCTTTGCAAATCCTCTGAAGAAAACTTAGTGCCAAACCCCTCCCCCCTCCCTCCTTCTCTTCTTTAGTGTCTCAGATCTTATTTGTGTATTTGATTGTGTAATCTGATCAGTTCAGACCAAATCATGATTGTTTTTAACCAGAGGTGTGATGAAGTAGTGGGAATAGCCAAATTTTATCATCATTATTATATTATTATTATTATTATTATTATTATTACTATTCCATGATGTGCACATAGAGTACATGTAATCAAAGCCTGGCTTCTTTTCGATGTCATTTGTTGTGTAGGAAGAAAAGGACACTTTGTCGTTATGGCGACCACTCAGAAAGGGGAAAACAGTATAAGCAGAAAAAATGTATGTTTGTCTTTGTTTTCCATTATATTTGAACACTTCCATTTATGTTTAATACTGCTATACAGTAGTTACAATCATGCCTAGTTAGATATTTATACTGTATATGGGACATTAAAAAGGGTATTTCATCTTGGTTTGTATATTTTTGCTATTTTGCTATCTACTAATGATAAAGAAAACATAATATGTTTCAAAGGTTTTATATATTGACCAAAATAATAGCAGTCTTGTGTTCCATATGTTTTCCTTTAGATCACTAAATTAAAGAGATTTAATTGTAAATTATTTTTATTTTTTACTGTAGGAAATATCCAGCTGCATGCCATTCAATCAGTTAAGGAGATTGCTATCTATCTAGGTACTTTTGGTTTGTTGTTTTTTTTTTGTTTGTTTTGTTTTTTTGCCGTGCAGTTCACAGCATGCTGAGGAATGTCTTTATCTTCAGAGCACTGACCGGGACACTTAGGTTTAATATATTTTATTTCCGTCTGTCGTCATGTCGCTGTTGAGCGAGAGATGAGATGAGCGCGTGTTGTGCGCTTTTACCCTCCCAAGTGGCCTTTCTCTCTGGCTGTGCCTCTGCAGGGTGCAGGCCCAGACGGTCGGTCTTTACTTCATAGCCAAGGTGCACAGTCACAAAATGTATGGATGTAACTCTCTGATTTAGTGTTGGACCTCCACTGAGGTGAAATGAGGGTTGAGGTGAACGTTACAAAGCGTTTTCATTTTTGCAGCGAGGTCACAAAGGACTGACTCAGACAGTTTAACAGCAGCATCTCACTCTCCTCTCTCTGGACATGGACTAGAGAAGCATCTACTTACACTGTAATGGAAACACACAGCTCTGCTGGCCTTTGTACATGAACAGGATTTTATAATGAGGTGTTCATCATATTGGCAATAAAAAAATATATGATTTCACATCAGTGTGTATTTACTTGGCTTCAAAGCAACTTTTCTGTTTTCATTTCTGTTGCTGCTATGAGCCAGACCTCAAAACGTCTATTGGATGGATTTTCACATTCATGTTCCCTTCGGGATGAACTGAAAATTTCAATTTGTCTAAAATGTCAAGTATTTACTGTATGAATTTATTATTTATGAGTTACTCCTAATGTGGTAACAACGATATAACTGTGATGTCTGTGGTTCAATTCTGGCCTGTGGTTTTTGATACATGTCAAACCCATATTCTCTCTCCCTTTTTTATTTTATTTTATTTTATTATTTTACATCAGGGTGAAAAACAGGCCTCATGAAGTTGCTGTACAGTAGTTTGGTATAGTGTGCTATTCAACAGTCAGTACACCTTTCACATCAGGCACAAACATTTCAAGGCTTAATACGCTGTAATCAGTGCCTTTACTACTGAAAAGCAATTTAAGATAATAGCATCTTATTAACTTGTGTAATTATGTACTTGATGGGTTTTTTAAACACTTAGTAGCCTATTAATGTACCATTTAGCCTACTTGTAACGGACTAACTTTCACTAAAGAATTATTACAAATTGACAAACTAATTTTCCTTTAATAAAAATAATGACTTAACACCTAGAAGTGCATAATAGTTGTGAGAAACACATCCATGTGAGATCCTCCAGGCCCATTACTGCAAACCTGATGGCTTTGAGGGGTAATGAAAAAGTGCTAACAATGTGTTATGCTGGAGGAGGATTTTCTTCAACCTGGCAACCTGAAAGTTGCTCTGGTGATGTTAATAAAGCCTCAGTAAATGCTGCCGCACCCAGGTCTTTTCATGTGTAATGAATAGATGTTCAAGGTTTAGAGAGGAACAGTTTTAATGCTCGACAGAGAAATAAATTAAAATCTTTACAGTATGACGTAGCCTGACGTACAGCATGACGTGTGTGACTCATCAGTCATGAATCATGGCTGACTGTAGCTGTTGACATTCGATCAGGTGTGTCTTTACGTTCTCCCGGTGGTGATGACGTATCTCTCAGAACGGACCACGCTGTTGCCGAATGGTTGAATGGTTCGAAAACCCCGGTTACCATGGATACCCTGGAGCGGAGGAGAGCGGGTTAACAGAGAATTCCATGTCAGTGACATCACTGTTCCTTCCGGACCACAGGACACGTTTTTTTCCCCCTTTCTCCTGCTTCTTCGTGGCTCAGTGTCTGAAACCAGAGACTCGTCTTGTGTCTTTCACACGCTGCTCGGACCGGGACAACAAAAGGCTTCATTGTGCACGAGGAAACGCCGCCGGACGGACGGCTCGTCCACTGATGCAACCCCAAACACTTCCTGTAGCACGCGGGCGTGGCTCCAAATTTCATTTGACCTAAAGTGTCTTTGCCGCTAATTTTATTTGCATGGATGTGAAGTTGCTTCTCTCCTCTCACATCACATTTCAGAGGAAACTGAGATGATGTGAATGCAGCGAAATAGTCTCTCCAGTATTAGTTTAACACTGCAGAATACTTTTTCAAATAGCCCAATATTGTTGCTCATATTTCCAAATATTGACCCAGAAATGTAAAGAAGATAGACATTCAAGTATCTATTGAAATATAACTTCTACGATGAAGCACTCTGTTAATAGCCTAAATGGTTCACATGGCTGTGTCATTATAGGAATAGGAACAGTTCAATACTTATTACTTCCTAGACGTTTAGAGGAGAATTGATTTGGCTCTCATTTCTGGACAGCAGAAACAATCCTAACCCTTGGCTAATAGCCTACTACAGTATATTAGACATTTGAATACAGCAAGTACGGCAACAGCAATATCTTAATGTTAAACATAATTGACTCAAAAGATAGAACAAAAAAAAAAGACCCTTATATTTGGTCAATAAAATGTTGATGTTTTAAAATGTTTAGTTTGTTTTAAACTTGGGGTTCTGAACCTGATTGATTAATTTAATTCCACTGTGTTTTTACTCTGCATATGACAGTACATTTGTTGAACTCTTTCCTAATTAATGTTGCCTCATAACTGCCAGTGGTAAATAAGCAACATTTTGCCACCACAGGGGAGTTTTTTCCCCCTATAATATGAGGGCATGTTAGTATGTTACAGCAGTTCCTGCTGCCCCTAGTGGCAAAAAGGTCAGTCAATAAACAATAAAGTAACAAATATCTAACCCACTTGCTTGATTTATGGTCAGGTTGTTGTAAGCAGATTGAATGTTTTCAGCCATAACTGAGAGTCAAGTATTGATAAATGAATACTTTATTAATAAATAGAATTGACAAATTGAGAAATAAATACATAACATGTTCATGTTCTGTACAAAATGTACACATCAGTCATCAGTCACAGAGCTTCACAGGAGAAGTTGTAATTGTTGACAAATACATGGCTAATCAATTAAAACCATAGATACTTACAAATAAGTTACAGTGTGTTATACACATTCAGTTTTTGTTTGTATTCTTATGATGTGAAACAGCAGAGTTACAGGTGAATTGGAGAAAAAGTAAATCTTAACTGATACCAGGGTGTATCAGGGCCCCTCCCAGGGGCCCTCAGGAGCGTCCAGGTTCATGAGACGTCCCGTCAAACAGCAGCTAGTGAGACACCTCACCCTCTCTCCTCTCTCCCGCTCTCCCTCAGAAATGGGCGTCGCCTGGTCGGGCTCTCTGCCTACTCCCAGTGTTGGACACCTAAACACAACACACACACACAAACAGCTATATAAACACACCCTGAAGCGAACTAAACACTTACACTCTTTAATTCATTCTCAAACACACACCAGAACACACATAACACTCCTCTGCAGTCACTGAAATGCGCACAAAGAGACACACAAGGCCACAATGAGGTGTATTTACACTCTGACGCAGGTGTTCTGACCAGTGTTTGCATTAATGGGAAGGTGTTTGGCACCTGTGATAAGGACAGTTAGTCGATCATTGCCATGTAGCCCAGCGGTCACCTCCGACTGTCATGGAGGCGTCCAAAAGAGACGCTGTCCTGACCTCTAGTGCTCTAGTGACCGGACCAAGAGCTGATGCTCTATTCATTTTAAACACTGTTTCAAATTCATGTGATGTAAGAAAAAAAAATCATTTATAGTGTGTGGTTGAATTGAAAGTCTTTATTGTCCACTGCCGTGGAAATTCATCTTTGGCCTCATACAAGATAACTATTGTGTGTGTGTTTTCTGTAAAACGCGTTTTATTTCATGTGAGAAGGGCTGAAGATTTGAAAGGCTACTCTTGAATTATTGGTGAAACACTGGCAGCACATACAATTATTATAATATTATAACCACATCAGATAATACAGTATCATGTCCCATAATGCATCTATTACTCTATTATTACTTCTTGTTTATAAGACAAGAAATATCATTAGCTGTGGATTTCTTCATAAGTGAATTAGTAAGTTGATTGTCATAATAGTGGTGGAAGATAAAAACCATGCAACTCAAGTTTAATCAGGTTCTTTTTGTAAAGCCTGATATCAGATTTAATGTCGCAGGAGATCCAAACCCTGCACCAGCTCCTCTGAAAAACACATTAAAAAAGTAGCTTTTTTTCATATTTAGATTTTATTTCAAATTAAAGATCTAAAACTTTATATCGTTTGAGAAGGTAAGAGTCAAAATAAATAAATAAATAGATAAATAATTAATAAATAAATAACAAAAGCAAGGAAGCTATACACAAAGCTGTTCTCTCTAGAAGCTGATAGTTTATGTGATGTAATATTGCTTATTTACAATTGTACACTCATCCAAACTGGGGATGATCAGCAGCGTTTCCACTGGATGTGGATGTGTTTTTTTTTAAGTTGTTTAATGAATTAAATAACAAAACTGTAACATTATCTAATCTGGCGAACAACAGTCAGATGCGTCTCTTTTTCTTGTAGGCGTTTAAGGGAGCTGAGCCGCAGGAGCTCACCCTGGCTGCTGGAGCTGAACTTGTCCAGTTCTCTTCGGTCCTGCTCCACAGCGCCTCCTTCTGGACCCTCAGCCTGAGAAAGAGAAAGAGTTGGAGGAAAGAAGTTAAGACAACTTCAATATTACTGTTAATAATGTTCTTCTTGTTCATTTTTAATGATTAAAACTGAATAACATGAGATCATACGAAACGTTACTGTCCTTTTGTTGTTAGATGTGCTAAATAAATCAGCACATACTGTAAGGGAGCTGAAGTGTGCGGTCTCCTCTTTTCTCTTTTCTGTCTACATTTATGTTTGAGGCCAGCACCTTTTTAAACTGGATGTGTGTGACCTTTCTACTTTTTTGTAATCATGAATCTGGAAGAATAAGTCTAGATGAAATATATAGAATAGTCAAATGAAGAAATCATCTAATATGTTTCTAAAACTGCTCAAATGTAATAAATATGGGGCTGAAAGTCAGTTATAATGGAGGGAAGGGGGATTGAGTCTCTGGTCCTCTTTTCATATTATAATATTAATCATATCAAAATCTTATATACGTAACAAAATGTGATGTAATTTTGATTCGATCTAGCACTATACGAAAGGTCAGAGGTCATAATAACACAGTATTAAGTAAGAACGTTAATTTCTTCTTGTGTATAATAACACTGTGATTTACCTTTGGACACAGCGGGTACCAGTTGAAACACTGGGACTCTTTGTTCTCAAGTCTCCAGCCGTCCAGCGGAATAAGGACCTCGCCGAGAAACACCTTTCTTCTCAGGGCTCCTGAATGCCACACGGAGGCCTGCAGTCTCTTTCCAAACAGCAGGTGCCGCTCTATTTGAAACTGTAAAAGCAAACAGAGAGAGATAAATATGATGCAACAGCAAAAAATCCAAATAGTTACATAAATGCTTTTTTTTTCTTACCTTCAAAAGCTCATTATAATCTGGATCAGTCGTGTTTTTCTTCACCGCCGTCTTCATTTTGCCGCTCTTTTCCGGAAGCACGTAGATTTTGACGTAACTACAGGCAGAGAGATAACATGTACAGGATGCTGAGCTTTTGATTGGTTATCGCACATCAAAACAAGGTCATACAGTAGGCCTACGTGATGCATAGGCTATAGGGCGTTTACTTATCATACTTACGGGTTACACTTCCTCCTCTTGGCGTCTCCGTAGGCCAGATTCCTGCAGCCGCCGACCCTGATCTCCAGACGGGAGGCGCTGGTGTTGTAGGCCAGAGCCAGCTCCAGCTCTCCGGCCACGTTGATGCTGTCGAAGAAGCCGCAGTCTGTGCTGATGCTGCTGCTGCTGCCCTGAGGGAGCGAGAGAGAGAAGCAGGCTACAGCTTAATATTTCACTTCTGAGTTCTGGAGGGAACTAGGACGCTGAAATTATCTCATCACATCATCTATAGTTTGATATTTCGACCACACAGGATGTTGCTCGTGGTTTTTCAGCTTGTACTCACTCTCTTTCCTCCTGAATACTCAGAGCCGAAGGAACTTTCTTCTTCTGCCCCGGTGGAGGAGCCCTCGTGGTCGCTGTCTTTGTTCTTCTTGAACAGGTTAGGAAGACTTGGGACTTTGAAAAGCTGCAGAGAAAAGAGGGATTGTGATTAAGACTGATAAACAAATACAGTACCAGCTACATTATCACTCACTACTGAGGCTTGAAGTTGCTATTCCACCTTCCCACCACTAGGGGGAGGTAAATGCCCTAGTGTGGATTGTGATAATTCCCAAAAAGAAAATCCATCTCAACCTGATCTTAAGAAGCGTGGTGAGAGAATAAAGCAACCTGTCTGTCGCAAATGACACAACTTACATAAGGTTGACTTCCTGTTTGGCACACAGAGCTGATATGACTGAAATGAAGGCAGGACAGAGACAGAGTGCTGCTGCAGCCGACTTACATGAGCTGTTTTGCTGATGTCGGTGTCAGACAGGCTCTTTTGGGTGCTGTAGATGAAGCGTGGCCCTCTCTGGACCTTGTTGTCCACATGGTCCACCTTCAGCAGGTCGTTTTGAGAAGTGGAAATCCCTGCGTAATGGAAAGCGTTAGATATAGCTATTCAAAATTTCTGAAGAAAAACCCATGCAAGTCATTGCAGCCCGGCCCCTATCTGTTATCTACAACATAATCCTGCTGATGGTGGCAATGTTGTGAGATCAGAGGCGTTTTTTTTTCTTCTATTTATTATTGCAACATATTATTTTCAGGCGAGTTTCCTTTGCGGTTATTACTCTGCATGTATTCGCCTCATTGAGAGAGATCAGATGGCGATAGTGATACCAGCAAAAAGGAAGTGATGTTTCTCACACACGCTCGCACTCCTTGATGTGTTTACTGGTGCACCGTGGATGAAATGAATCTCCACTAACAGTGATAGTTTTATCTGATGATTCGTTACAACTTACTTCTGATGTGACTTGTGAACGAAACCATTAGATCTTCCACTGACTTGGTGAACGGTTTGGCGCTTTTCAGATCCTGCAGAACAGAACACAACGTTATTGACAATCATCACTTAATTTCATTTAAACTCTGTTATCATGGAGTGAGGCAGGAATTATGTCGTCAATTTACCCCAGATCTGCTCAGAAAATGATGCTCCATATGGGGCGGGGGAGTGGGAGGCACCACGGATATATGACTGTGGGAGAACAAAAATAAAAAAAAAGACATTTAAATTCAAGTTTCATCCTCAAATTCTGAGTTAACTGAATCAAAAACAGTTCCACGTGATTAAAATGAACACATGAAGATTCATCATACCTCAGCACATTGTAGGTCTTTAATAGCGTCTCCCCAACTGTTTCATATTTGTCTGTAAAGAAGAGAAATCAAAATGAATGATGCATGACAGCACGTGTTTTAAAGCCACATGAGCAGGGTCAAGATGATGTTCATGATAACAGCACGTGAATATACCAAAGTCCTTCTAGGCGTCTCTGAATATACTCACTTATGTAGGGCAACATTTGACACGTAAAATTGTATTTAAACATCTTTAGTGGTCAAAGACGCCAAAACATACGATCAAATATGGCCACCGTGTCTCTTATACTTTGTCACACTGTAAAATGCTCAGGCTGAATAATTCAGTAACTTAAACATAACCTGGATCATTCATATTTTATTATTCAGTGTTTTTATAACTGGGTGATACCAAGGGAGTATTAATAATTAATAATAAATAACAGTAAAAATAAACAAAAGAAGCTGATTGTGAATACGTGCAGACTAAGTTTTGTAAAGTCACCTGCGCTCGCTGGGAATTTCCGTGCCTTCTCCTCTAAGAACCAGTCTCCAGATCTGATCTTCACCTCCCTGGGAAGAAGAGAGACATTATTAGAAAATGAAGCATGTGCTATTCTTCAACACTGTTGTTTATTTTTTAAATCTTTTACCATCTTCCTTAAACTGACAGAGATTATTTTTTAACATGCTTCAGAAAGTAAAAGCCTGGGGGAAAGAGAACTGTTGACCTGTGGTGAACCATCATAACCTGAACACATCAGTATTTTTAGGTAATGCTGTCATCTAATTTCCTATCAAAGATATTTTAAGTCTAATGGATTGACCATGTCATCCTGCACCAACTGATTCTTGTGGTGGAAACAACTTGTAAATACAACATTGGCATGTGTCATCATCATCACTCACTCTTTGTGTGACTGTGGTGAAGTTCTAAGGAAACTTCTGCATTATAGTGATAATGAATAGCATGGGGAAACATGCAGCAGTTACAGAAAGACATAAGTTTTCATTTGGAGATATGTCTCTGGACTCTTGATCAATATTTATCTCTGGTCTCTAACAACTCCTGGAAGAAATATCTGAATTTTCAGCCGCTTTCTAGTCACCAACTGTGTCTGTTTTCTGCAGAAACAGCGGGTTTGACCACATGACGAGAGCACTGAGAGAAGGGCAGGGCATAAAGTTTATTTTAATTGTTATGTCTATAAAATATCAGGAAAATAAAATGCAGTCTCCCAAAGTGAAGGTGGACATTCTCACATTTTAGAACATGGCACCAAAGATATTTTCTTTTTATGGTCAATTGTCAGATTTGAGAGGAGCTACAGGTCCAGATGACACTTTAAGTCCTGTCCTTTGACATTGTTTTCAAATTGTCATCTACAGTAATATCTTGATAAGATCCAAAATGCCACACAAAGCTGCTTAAAGAAGAGATTTAAGTTAAAATTTCAGATTTAAGGAGGCAGAACAAGTGCTGAAGCAAATGACTGAATTGAATTGAATGATGAGATGACTGAGTCTAATTTTCAAAGAGAGTGAAATCCAGAAATTGCTCTTTGAGAGTTGGACATTTCAAAGTATGAAGCGACAGGTATTGTCACTTTCTCCCTCTCCACTGACTCGTGCACTGTTACAGTCATTTCACGCCGTGATTTCAGCCCAACCGACTCAAACCCCCTTCAGGTCTCTTATTTGCATTAAACAGGTGTTTTGGCATCGTTCCTGTACCTGTAGGCGTGGCAGACTGTGCACTTCCAGTACCCCGATCCCACGCCCACGCGGCACCTGCTGCAGATCCGGTGGCTGCAGCCTCGGCAGACGGCGCCCGAGTTCCAGACCTTTCCCAGAGGCCTCTGGCAGCGGGCGCAGGTTCGCTCGCCGTACTGCCGGCAGTAACTCTTGGCACCTCTCCTGCGAATCTCCTGGAGCTCGCACTTCATCCTCCTGTGGCGAGAGAGAGACACACAGACAGAGAGAGGGACATTTAACTTGCTGCACACAAGTGGAACAAAATACCAGCAGAACTGAAATCAGCCCCAACTGTAGCACTTTTAAATCCAGGTTAAAAACATTTCTATTTTCACATGCTTATAGCTGAGAAGAACTTAAAACTTTATCTATTTTTCCTTTATTTCACTTTTATTTGCTCTTGCCTTTAACTCTGTTTTTAGTGTTTTGTTTGTTTTTATTCTGTTTTATGCTTCTTTTTTAATGTTTTGTCTTTATATAAAGCACATTGAGTTGCCTTGGTATGAAATGCGCTATATAAATAAAGATGCTTTGCCTTGCCCTGCCTTGCCTTAACTTCCAGTTACCTCTGTCGGTGCTGAGGTGACAGGACCACAAACACCATTTTAAATCTTATTCACATGATGAACGCATTATCACAAAGAAACTAACACTGGTTTTGTTCCCAGACCAAAAACACACGTTTCTCCGACCACTTTCAGTTTTGTTGTTATGATGAGACCATGATTGATGACTGACAGCAGGTATTACTGAACTGCAGCATCACTCAGAGGGAGCTCCTGTATTAAATGTATGTAAAGGACTCACCTGATCCTGTCCTCCTCAATAATCCTCAGCTGCTTGTCTCTCCGAAGAACCTCCAGGACTCGCTCCCTCTCCAGAACTTGAAGCACATTTAAATCCATTTTTCTTTGTCTCTGCTGCTCATGTGTCACTGTCTCTGTCTTTCTTCTCTCTGTCTGCCTGCTCTGCTTCACCGCCTCCTTTTTAGTTCCTGTCTCCTCCTCCTCCTCCTCCTCTCTGCTCTGAACACTCCTCCTTCACGGGGACTCAGCATCAAAACCCCCTCCTCCTGAAAGAGTCAAAGATAGTGACATGTAAAATCCCCTCTCCTGTTCTTCGATGTCCTCAGAGGCTCCATCTGCGTCAGTCAGAGCAGGATGTGGACCTCCTGAGCAGATAAGCTTTTGAGTTGTAACGTTTCCACTTGGATGATGAAATGTATTCTTCCCTCTAAAGGCAAAGTGAGGAGCTACAAATCTGCCACCTGATGACGCAGTCAGACAGTCAGTCAGTCAGTCATGCAGAGTAAAACCATGCAGTGCATTAAAGGATCTGTTGACACTTGAACCAAACACGCATTTCTATCTCAATAGAACAGGACATCACACACCCACTCAACACCTACCTCATCCCCCTCCCCTCAGGACCAAGATACAGGGCACTGAGGTGCAGAAGGGCTCGCTTCGGCAGCAGAAGCCTAATACCAGCCGTCATAGCGACCCTTAACAAGAGGCCAAGATAACCTGGCCAGAGTGTAAAAATGTGTGGCAATGTGTTGTAATCTGTGTGTGTTTGTATGTGTCTATGGTGAAACGAAATGTGAAGAAATGGTCATGTGAAAAAGAATTTAGAGTCTAAAGTCTAAAATCACTGTGACTTTTGAGCAATATTTCAAGCTCTGTCCTCACAACTCATGTCTAGCATGTGTTGTCATCTTCCTGTGCTCTGTCCTGCCAGCCACACGTCTTTAATTCAGAGCTCTGAAAGAAAAGAAAAACCCAAACAAACACCACTTCCTCAGCTGCAGGAAGGGCAGTGACGCTTCACTGATGCCAGCGCTGCAAATCAAACCAAATGCCAACTCCTGCATTATTGATGGCTGACGTTTGTGTCTCTGTGTTCTAGTTTCCGTTTATTTTCCTTTTTTGTTGAAGGTCACTAGACATATTACTAAATAAGTATTTTTTATTAATTAATGAATCCCAGTCAAACAACTGAAAATCCATTGTTAGCAGAGGAAGCTCATGGTTCTGTGGAGAAAGTAGGATAGATGTCTGTTTTCTCAAATGTAATCAGACTGAAAAGATTTATTCTAAAAGGAATAGTTCATCAATTTGGGAGATGAACTTAATCCAGTGGTTCCCAACCTGTCGGCTCAGTGTCAGCGCTGCAGGTTTAACCATGAAGAATAAACAAACACTGTAAATGAGTTTTAAAAATATTTTTTGAATACAAAAATATTGGGAAAAAATATATAATACTAAATATACCTATTTGCAGCACTTTATAACTTTACTCAGCATACTCTTATTATACGTCATGCCAATGATCATGGATTTGCATTTGTTCTTTCACATACTATCCATAGCCTTTCGATCTATAACCTTGCACTATATTATATTGTACTGCATGTATTGGTTTCCTTGTGTATTATTGTCTACTTGTTGTTTCTGTAGTGTTGTATGGATGTCTCGAACTTTGTCCCCTTATGCATTATGACCTTTGTGACCCTGTTTTGTGTATTTTAATGGCCTATGGTCTTTTTAACATCATGCCGGAGGACTACAGTTGTAAACTAGCCTTTGACTAACACTGACAGTTACAAAATGTCCATTAATGTGCACTGTCATCTAAATAAATAAATCAGTCATTGGCCTTAAAATAAAAAGTGGTCTCTGTAGCCAGTGGGCCAGGGGTTGGATTTGAGGTGTCAACATATATTTTAGATTTTCAAGTGAGCCCTGAATTAGAAAAGGTTGGAAATGCCTGGTTTAATCACTTTATTGTAGAGTGAGATGAGAAGTTAATGCCATCAACGGGGCTGCAGCCAGAGCCAGCAGGTGGTTAGCTTATAGCTTAGCTATCTCATTTATCTTAGGTTAGCTAACTGTAAAAACAGGAAAACATGGAGAAAACTGGCTAACTAGTTCCCTCCTGATTCCAGTCTGTATGCTTCAGATTTACCACAAAGTGACATCTATCCTCTCCACTCATTCTCGGCAATAAACAAACGTGAAGTATTTCTCCAAAAATGTCAAAGTTTTCATCCTGTAAGTGGGTCTCAGTCATTTCTAAATGGTGCAGGTGTGAATCTGTAGCAGACAGATGAGGCTCTGAGAGTAGAGAGTTTAGCTGAATCTGAATGAGGGGTCTGTGGTGGGAGATAAGAGCCTGTTCCTGTCACTATCCAGAGCTGCCAGGAGGCCTGAGAAAACAATCAGCTGTAATTAGGTGTGATGGCTCACAGAGGGACGCGGCTGTTATCTGTCCTCTGCTGACGTGGTGCCTGAGGGGATTCTTGTGAATGTCAGTGAGGCGACCAGAAGAGCATTTTCTGATGCAAGAGGGCATTTACTGACACTGTGTCTGTGATTTGATGCATCGTCTGATGACGATGACTCATATCCCTCAGGTCGACAGTTTGATAGGAGGCTGATCATCATTTCTGCAGTGCTCAAGTACTCATACCACACTCGCCTCTAACGCTGCAGAAGGAACACAATGATTCAGGCCGCCCGTGGTTTAGTGGGGGGTGTGAGTTCACATCCGAGAACAGAAGGTGGTAACCTGTGTCATGCAGCCCACCACAGCAGTGACAGAAAAAGGACACCTCACTGATTATGCTGGGACCCAAATATGGCCGCTGAGTGGCGTGTGAAACACCAAAGCAGTCGCACGGCCTCTGACATGTTTCCCATCTAGAGCAGGGCTTCCTGGAAGACCTGTGTGAGCGGCTGCCTACCTATAGAGTCAGCTACGACCCGTCACCGCAGCTAAAGTTTAACTTAAGACCCTCATCATGCACGGCCGCACTCTCACACACATGCATACCACAAACTCTGACGCAGAAGCCGTGGGTCTTTTATTATAGAAACAATGACCTGACAAGGTCACGCAAACCTCTGCTACCAGCTGAAGATCTCCCACAATACTTTGCAGGAATTTGGCTGCACAGTGTTTGTTTCCTTTCAGTTCTGAGTAATCTAATATCAGTGAAAAAAATAAACTCAGCAACACTGGAGATAAAAGGACATACAGATTTTGTATTTCACTTTCAGTCCTGACACCTTGGTTTCAAACACTCATATAAATGCAAACAAAAATTGATTTATATAAATTCTCATATTGTGTGACACAATGATGCAGAATGTCAATAAACCTTAATCCAGCAGCAGGGCAGTAACAGGAAAAGTACATTTCCACTGATACAGTGCATTGACTTTAAAAGAAATCACAGGATTTCTCCCCAGACGATGACTTCAGCAAAAATAAGCTGTGATTACAAAACATTTTTTACTCAACCACCCTCTTTCATCAGCTGTAGCCTACATGTGACAATCCAGCCCGTCTTGCAAGACAGAACAAACTCTGGTTTTGGAAACATGAGAATGAGGTCGCTGCAAAGATAAAGCAAAGTGAAAGAAGCTGCGCGGTCTTACCTTCAGGGTGACTGCACCGTCGGTTTGGTCAGGCCGAGGAAGTCGCTGCTGCTTTTACAGAAGCTGCACGTTACATAGACTCAGGCTCAGTTTCCTTCCTTACTGCATTCACACGTACAGTTGCAGGCTGGAGACGCACAAAGGTGCAGCTATACTTGCTTGTTTATATCTTACACTCTGCTCTCGTCTGAACATGTTTCCTCTGCTACATGTGAGATGTGTGTGAGCAGAGAGTGTGTGTTTACAGAAAGCACTGAAGCCACACAGTCAGTACAGAAGAGTTTTTGTTTTTTTTAATATGAAATTGTGTATTTGTCCATAAATTCCACTTCTGGCAGTATTTGAAAAACAAAAAACAAAAAACAAAATAACTACAGTAACACATAACGAAAATATCTAAATCTGTTGAATTTTTCATTTTCCTGAAATTAATTTGCTAAACAGCTGCTGTGAAGTGGAAAATCAAAGACTAAACAAAGAGTGTGTTGATCCCACGAATAATAACCACACACATTTGCACACACACACACACACACACACACAGTCTTGGACACAGGCCTCGGTACGCACAGACTCTCATCTTTAACAACACACTCAGTACAGCTGCAGCACCTGAGAGTCCTGCTTCACCTGCAGAGCATCACTGACAGACTCACACAGTGAGGAGATGCAGAGCGACTACAAAACGACCACAGAGAGAGACACAAACCACTGCCAGAGACAAAAAAAGACAACAAAGAGGCAGAAAAGCACTAAAAAAAAGCCACAAAAGACACAGGACGAACTTCAAAGTTGTGTCGAACGACCACAAGAAAACACTCGAAAAGAAATGTCAAACAAAATTCAATAAAAAGAAAAAGAAACACTATGGAAAAGCAACGACAACACTAGGCAGGTGAAAACGTGAACACAACTTCTTATTGAGGAATCATCATGGTGATTCCTGAAACGCCTCTCGTGGTTATAAATACTTCTTTTATCAATATTTTCTTCCTTATCCCTTTTTGTTATCGTCCGCCACGTTCCCCTCTGAGGAAAGTCAGTGAGCAGATGTGACGTCTAATGTGTCTTTGGTTCAAGGCTCCATTCATAAAAAAACACTCTCTTTAAAAAAAAACACACACAATCAAAAAGCAAATGCACATCTTTCACACTTTGGATACATTTTAAATTCGTTCAGGAATCAGACATACAAATAAAAAATCTAAAAAAAAAAAAAAATGGATGGATTTTTGGATTAAGATCTGAAAACAGATTATAAGTGAGGCACCTGTTGAACCCACTGAGAGCAGGTTAACTGTGTCCACATGGACCGAGGAATATGGCTTCCTTTTGGAGATTTAACCTCTATCTGATAACAGTCTCTGGTTTTAAGAAGTGTTTAGATACGTCTTGAGCTGTAGCGTCTCCTCCACTGATATCCTGTCGTGGTAGAAGCTCAGTCCCGTCAGGAGCTCGATGTCTCGGGCCCGGGCGGTGTGGAACTGCAGCCACGCTTCCACCCACGTGAGATCTGACTCGGTCTGAAGAGAGATAAGAAGAGGGGGGGGGATTTAGGAGAAGAAAAGATCTATTAATGGGTGATGTATTTTAAAAGATCTTATCAGCTGTGGTCATTGTTTCCATTGTGGGATTTCTCAGCAGGTTTCTAAAGAAGAAAGTGACGCGGTGGTGGTTGACGTGGTTAACTCACGGCACATCTCTCTGTGTGGTCGGGTCGGTGGGGCAGGATGAAGGACATGGCCTGCAGCGGACCCTGGCAGTTACCGGGGCTGAAGGTCGAGTTGCCACAGCTGGTCAGGATCACGAAGAAATGTGTCGGGATGGGAGCCTCGGTCCTGGAAGAGACGAGAAAAGATCACAGCTCTCGTCACGTTTTTCTTTTTTTTTTTTTTTTACTGATGATGTTTGCAGAAAAAATAACGAAATGCTTTCATCCGCGTAGCTAAACATTCGAGAACTTCGACGTCAAAGCTGCAGGCCTCAAACCAAGAGATTATTTCTGATACAGTAAAGCTATAATGACATCATGACTCCCATCACTTCAACCAACAAAGAGGAGAGAAAACAGGTTGTCCATGTGTTAACTGGCCGACATTTCCAGGGCCTTTCAGGTGTGGGACAATTCAAATGCACCATAAATACATAAAAAACTGAGTTCAATTCATCATAACAGTGAACAAATCTGGAGAAACCAAAACAGAGTTGACGTCAGACGTCAGATATTGAGAAATGGAAGCTTTTTGCTTTTGGGTTCTGAGTATTTTTAGCTTTGACAAAATCCTCCATTTCCAAATGCGTACATGTGCAAGAGCACGTTTCTGTTTTTTTCAATGTCATCACCGGCTCTGAGACTTCAGGTCTAAGCTGAATTCGTGGGAACCTGAAACTCCGATAGAGTTTCATTATCAACCACAGTTCACTTGAGACAGATAAGTTTAAAGTCGTCTTGCTTCTCTGCTGTTATCAGTAGGGGCATTACAATTATATTTCTACATGATGCTTTTGCTGTTACTCCCACTACTATTGATATCATTACCATCACTTCACTGCATGCAGCCCACCCCACCCCCACCCTCTAAATACAATCGTTCAGGGATGGTGGTTTTATAAGTGAGTTACAAGTGCTTTGACATGACACTATACAAATAAAACGACTTAAAACAAGTGGAAAATTAATTTGCAACTATTTTGTTTAATCTTTTTGGGCATAAATACCAAATATTTTTTTTTACCATTTGTACATGTCAAAAGTTTTTCTTTATAAATGACACTAAACTGAACTGAACATCTTTGGCTTTCAGACAGTTTACTGAACAGAACGATCTTATATTATGTTTATTTATTATCACTACTAAATCCACAAATATCTGACAAACTGTTTGATAAGCAAAGCTCATTGTTGGCTGCCCTTCTGATTGATTGATTGATTGATTGATTGATTGATTGATTGATTGATTGATTGATTGATTGACTCATTATAATTACCGTGACCCTGCTTTGATTGCATCAACGTTTCCGTCAAAGTTCTCATCAAATATCGGCCCGCTCATGACGTTGACTCCGTTCAGCTTCTGTGAATACGCTGGAAGCAGGTTGTGATGAAAATGGTTCCAGACATCTGTGGTTAGAAAGAAGATTCACACACACACAAGGAATATTACTACACAATACACCACAACTGATGATCATGTACAGTATTTTCTGTGCTATTGGCTCCCTGTTGAAGACGACACAGTGCATCAGCAGTGATCGGCCACTAGGGGGCAGCATCTGTTCACTGGTTAATGATCAGGCCTCCAACATCGACACAGTAAAACTACAGTATTTACACGGGGTGTTTCCTCCAGTGGTGGCTCATACAATACGAATGAGAAAGAGTTTCCATTTCCAGCCTGTGTGGCCCAAGTGGAAACACAACCAGAGCCGAGTTGGCTCAAACTCCTCAATGAATCAGCACCAAACCCTCTCCAATACTACGGTATATCGACAAGTCTCAACAGATGCAGCTGTGCAGACCTCGGGGTTATCACATCATGTTGATCCTACATGCAGGCCTACTTTCACCAACGATGACACAAGTAATTCATTCATAGTGAGTCGATCTGAGCTTGCAGGTACGAACACACAATCCTCAGGGGGATTTAAGGTCGAATTAAGCAACATGTGTATGAGCAAAAGGAGAAAAATCAAGAGTGAACCAACAGTGATGCTCATTAAAGCAGAAGTAAGCGGAATGTTTGTGTTAATATAAGTCTTAAATAGTTATATCTTCCGACAGCAATCACTTATATAGAGTGTTTGGTCTGAAACACGGGTCTGTCAGTCACGCTGCTCTGCTGTAAGCTGAGGAGAAAACTTTCCTTGTATCCTACAACCTTTATCCAATGAGGAGAGAGAACGGCATAAAGGGGCGGTCCTCTCTGTGTGTGCAGCCAAGGGATGCGCGTGAATGTGGTGACGTAGGGACGAGGGCGGGGACTGCTAACTCCATCGGCTGACAGGAAGTTAGCCAAAACGACCGGATCACTTACTTCTGCTTTAACACACAACCTGGACCATTTACAGTAAAACACAAAGATTACATGTATGGTCCCATCTACTGTGATGTTGCCTGGTGAGTCTTGTTGTGAAGGAAGCTGTGGCGTCTGCAGCAGGAAAAGATCCCCTGACTAAACCTTTAATTGTACTTTACAGAAGGCGCACAACTGAATGAAAGTACAGTAGTCCCATGTAATCACAGCGGTTAGATCGCTGGACTACTGTTTTGTGTATTTAAGAACCAATTGGGCTAAAATATAGGCTTTTGGAAAATCAGCGTTGACAAGTATAATATTGAGAAATAAAACTTGGCTCACGAAGAGAGCAGGCCGAGTACAATACCTGCTCTAGGAAAACTTGAGTGTTGGGAAGTTTCACATAACAGAGCATGACATTGCTGTATGTCTAGTTGAGATCCAGGGTGTCTTTTCAGTTCACTTGTTAATTGAATTGTTCAGCTCAAACAGCTCTTTCATTCGGCTGGCAGATGAACCCCCTCCGAACTTTAACTCATTCACCGCCAGGACTCACATGTCATACTGTGGTTGCAGCCAGAAAAACAAAAAAAAAGCAGCAAAAAGATGTAAAAATTCGGACTCACCTTTAAATGCAGGAAACATCGGTGCCATGTTGCTTGTGATTAGAGAGTCAGTAGCAGGTCCGCTGACAGGCAGATCTAGAAAGTGGCAGACGGAGTTAAACAGAACATGTCAGCTACTGAAAAAACACAGATGTGGAAAAAGTTTGACACTTGATGTGGAAACAGAGATTTACTAGCTAAAACTAAACATGTTTGAGCTTGTTTATTTGCACGAGTGATTAACATGCTTATCTTATTTTATTAAATCTTAGGTGAAGCCTTGTTCCACAATTCAAACATACTCAATTTAGGCCAAAATAAAACAAAAGAAATCCACTGGAAAAGCTATGTAGATCAGTGGTTCCCAGAGTTTTTAGGCCATGCTTTCTACTTTCCGACTTTCCGAATAATTAGCATTTTGGGTATACACTTTTTTTTTTATGAATCAAAATGATTTATTAAAACGCTAAATTTTTCTATTTACACTGTGAAAACCTCATTTAATATAATGTCTGAGTTATTTAATTATTAATAAAGCGTCACCATTACCCTTTTCAGGGTCATTCAGGTCATTAATCGACTAGTAACTGAATTTAAACCTTATTAAACAACATAAATCACTCTTGACCACAGTGACGATCCAGTTTAAACATCCTATTTTTGTCTGACTTTCGCACAGCTGTTGGGGAGGTTTTACTTCCTTCTTTCACTCTGTCAGTTCCTCTTGTGGAGCCACCTGTATCCAAGGTTTCATTGAAAACACAGTGTTTCTTACTTGGTGGGGGGGTAGGACTCTTTCTGTGTCAGCGCTCTTACAGCACGGGTGCATTTTTACATGAGAATGTGGCTCTGAAAACACGTCAACTTGAATTCAACACCCAGCTGGGGACGAAGAGCTGTGACCCCAACTACCACACACATGCACACAGGGAACACACACACACACACACACACACACACACACACACACACACACACACACACACACACACACACACACACACACACACACACACACACACACACACACACACATACACACTCACTGGGGGGATGCAGCAGGCCATAGGACAGCTCCGAGTTGTTTCTATAGCGAAGACACAGCTGGCTGGCGGTCGGTGGGATGCGGACGTCAGCACGAACACACGCCTCCAACTCCGGACTCAGGGGTCGGACTCTGGTCTGAGAGAGAGGATCAGTCAGCGGTGGACAGTGTGGAGCGGGACCTCGGGGCCGGACGGCCGGCCGGCTCTCTCTCTGGGAGTTGTGTAGTTGTGTAAGATCATTTGGCTTGATTTGGCTTCGCCTGTGTATGTGGGTCAGCCTGGGTGCACTCTGTGTTTGCAGAGCTCCTCAACAACAATAATCTCCTCTCACTCCCATCATGGAAGAAAACGTAACATTCAGACACACTACAGTAAGGGTGTAACCGGTTACAGGGAAAAATGAAAAATGCTACTTCAATGCTTAAGAGAATAAAAGGTCCAATAGAAAGAAATAAGGGCAAAATCACAGTGACATTTTTTTATGAAGCTCATCATTAAAAATTCTGCCTTAGAGCAAAGCCTGTATGGCCTTTTAACATGTTATAATACACCCTATCTTAGTAGTTCTACGTCTCTAGCACTTGTTCGAGCTACCTGTTAGCATGCTAACTTCAGATGGAGAAAATACATGAAAAGTGAACAAACACACAAAGTTGCTTTCACTACGGTAATTAAGTTAAGGACTGAATGACACTGAGGCCTTTTAACAAACTTTACACGATGAAATCCAATTGGAAAAGTCACTTTAGAAATGAAACCTAGTGAAATTGTATGGATATTTAAGAAAACAAGCTACAACAACTCAAGTATCTGCAGTGCTTTAAAAGTATAAACAAATTTGCAGTCATTATTAGGTTTTAGTTTGTCTAACAAAAAGCCTGTAGGAATTCAAAGTTTTTTTTAGAAAGCAAAGAAGAAGCTAACATGCTATAAATGAGGGGATATTTCCTTGGGTTTAAATTGATATTTTCCTTTTACCCTTAAATCACCAATTTATATATAAAAAAACAAAACAGGAATCTTCTTGGTAAGATTTTTGAAATTATTTGTAAATTTACCAAATTATCTGTCCCTGATTACAGGCAGATGAAATGCAGCGTGCAAAGCTAAAGCATATTTCAAACAAAAATAGAAACACAAGCTTCATGCTCTGAGGGCAGATCAGCATCTCGGCCTCGTGCTATTTCATTGATTAACTCAATACCGTGGTTGGCAAACGAGCTTGGAGCGAGTTTTATATGGGGAGATGTTAATTTTGACGAGCTGCGCAATGGAAGTTTTCTGTGGGTGTGCAAGTGGGTTGAGCCTAACACTGTATGTTATAAAACAAAACCATGGTGCCGGAGTGAATACAGTACAAGCCATATTTAGCTTGTACTGTATTTGTATAGAGCTTGAATGGAAACAAATCTACATCGCCACTTGCTCTATCATCCTGACAGTAAAACACAACAGTGTTCGCTCTCCAGGGAATCTTTCACTCTGCCTGAGGTCATGATTTACACTTAAAGCAGAACTATGCAGGATTTGGGCTGTAATTATTGTGGCTCAGAGACACTGTGATGGTAGAGTGACCTATTATGAGGTGAATGGGGTCTAGGCCAATGCGCCCACCCCCCCCACTGGCTGAAAACCGCACTTGCAAGATCAGTCCTCCGTCTCGGTGTTACAAATCTCATCAATGGATAGAACTATCGCGAGAAACTGTCTTACGGCAGTACGAGATAAGAACGCAGATGACGTCATGCATGTCATGAATCGTGATTGGTTTGAGTTCGGAAAGTCGGAGGAAACCATGGAAACATGAAATGTTTAGAAGTTCGGCTTGTGGCTAACACTGAGCTAATGCTAACACAGACACACACACACCATGGATCTTTTATAAGATAATGTAATACATCATGACACACACACGCCTTCGCGTTTTGGAACCTTTATTCATGTGTGTGTATGTCTGTGTCTTTGTCTGTGTGTGGCCGTATTAGCGTTAGCTCCGCGTTAGCGTTAGCTCCGTGTTAGCAGGGCTTAGCAAACACCGCTCTCTACCTTCAGCAGTAAACACAAGCACGTGTAGGGAGGGGGTGGAGGAGGTGGTGGCGGCGAGTTTGTTTTTTACGACAGTGACATGTGCCTCCTAGAACTGTGGTGGGGGAGCTCCGGAGAGGGAAAAAAAGAGAAACCAACGAAGGAGCGAGCTATTTCCGGTCGAGTTGCATAGTTCTGCTTTAAGTACAACCACGTAATGAGAAAGACAAGAGCACAGAGGATGAGTAACAGCTGCTCAGAGAAACATCCTAAACAACCTCGTTTCTATCTGCTGCCAAGACCGTGCCAATGAAGAAACAGAGCTGGGACGAGCTCAACAACCCAAACAGGCTAAACTGCAAAAACTCAAAAATCTTACCAAGAATATTTGTCTTGTTTCTAGTCAAAATGTAATTTCTAGTCAAAACAAATCTCATTATACTTAAAATAAGACTTATCGCATTTAAAAAGTAGCTTGTTTTTAGACACTTTACTTTTTTCAAGCATATGTTCACTTGCAATAAGTAGAAAAATCTGATAGTTAGGTTAGTTAAACTTAGTTAGTTAAGTTTTTCTTCCTTATTGCAAGCACAAAAAACCTGCTTTCACTGGCAGATTCTTCTACTTATTTCAAGTGAACATTTGTTTGAAACAAGTGAAAATTATCTAAAAACAAGTTGAGTTATAGGTGATGACTCCTATTTTAAGTGGAAAGAGATTAGTTTTGACTAGAAATGAGACATTTTGACAAGAAATAAGACAGATATTCTTGGAAAGATTTTGAGTTTTTTGCAGTGAATATGTTTGGAGACAGAAGACAGCTCCAAGCAGAGGACTCACTCACCTCAGGCAGGAGGGTGTACGACACCCAGAGGGGCATGAGGCGGTCGTGGCTGTATCCGGTGAGGTAGTCAGACTGGTGCAGGAGACAAAAGGTGGCGCCTTCTTGGAGGACGCATGGGGTACCGAACGGTTGGTGGAGACGACGTAAGCTGACTTTATCACCTTAGGAGGAAATGTAGAAATGTCACGAAAAATCAAAACCAAAAAAAAACCCACCCAAAAATCACTATAAATGCAAAAATAGTTTAAAATGATTCTTACTGGAGCTGGTCGCTGTGAGATTTTTGTTCAAATCGGCCTCCTGGAAAAAAAACAACACACAATACTTGTGAATATAGTTTCATGCAAAGATGTAAACACAGCTTTAACTGCATTCAGAGATGAATGTAGTTTTGCTTCTTATTCCTGAACCCCCCTGACCCCACCCCCACCCCCCGCAGTTTGGCAAAAAACTTTCTGTGGTCTTTCTCTTCTCTGGACTTGCACGCATGGCATGTTTGAGATTTACCCACAGATTCTCATTTCAGACGTTCATGTCAGAGAGCTGCTCCAAATGCTTCAGCTCATGTTACCAGAAGTCAGTTCATAGAGGATTTTGGAGGTTTGCGAGTTGTAGAAGTCAGACGCAGGACATTTGTATCCGTAATCTGCAAATGTTTAGTGGGAATCTGCTCTTTCCTGTTTCTGTTGCGATATAGCCCAAGAGTTCTGGTGGCTGTTGCCAAAAAGCTTTTATTTAGCTTAAACAAGACTACAGCATTTGTTTCCAAAAGGACCAGATGTTGCTCTGCAGACTCTACAGATGTTGACTTTACAGTACGTGGTGAGGTTGCAGGCAGGATTTCCCTGCGATGACAATCCCTTCAAAAAATGTTGAGACATTTCTCTCCACAAACCAAGTGTTAACCTCTTGCTTGGGGAATTTCCAAAGGACCAAAAGTATCACACGTAAAAAACAAACGCGCGACCTCAACAGCCTGTTACAGCACATACCGCCGCCTCGGTTAGAGATTCACAGGAGCACTGCAGGTCGGCAGCGGGGGCGGGGGCGCTGGCCTCACAGGGGGTTGCATGGGAGAGCTGCGGTGGGTGAACTGGAGAGTGGACTGTACGGCGCAGGAGGTGGTTCAGACTCCCGTGTGTCCCGTTGTTTGGGGCGGGACGGATACCGAGGAGATCTGGAGGAAGGGAGATTTAAAAAAAGAGGAGATAAAGTAGAGTTTGTATGCTGGTTAGATAGAAACAGGAAAAGTCAGTTGGATGAATCACATAGAAATGTGGAAGGTGAGGTGAACAACATGAGGTATCACGCCAACTACTCAAGCTGAAAAAGTAATGAACAGACTCCATTTGGTAGGCTTTATATCAAGTCTCTTACAGTAAAACCCTGTCCATCTGTCCATCAGAGGAACACAGTCTTTAAACACACTGCCAGCTAAAGTTAGAAACTGTGACAATTACACCACCTTTAAACAGACCCTAAACAGTGGTTGAAAACAAGCCAGACCTGGTAACGTCTTCGTCTTTTCTATTTTGTGTATGGACTTTTAACCTTGATGTGAAGCGGGACTTGTTTTTTGTGTAAGATTTCTACATGTTTTATCCATTTGTCATGGTGTATTCATTGTCTGTATGTTTTTTATGATACCTGCCTTAGGACAACGGATGAAACTCTGACATATTTATATTGATGCTTTTTGCTGATATGTTGATTAATGTGCATCGTCCTAATCAAATAAATAAAAATAAAATAAAACTATGCAGATTTGCATATTAACTATACGTAATTTTTACCTAAATTAAATAGCTTTGGAGTCATTGTAATGGTTTAATAAATGACTTAACTTACTGTAGCTTAGTTGTAAACAAATGCACATGGCCAGGACGAGGTTTAGCAAAACAACAGAAAAGCGATTTACATAGTTCCTCTTTAAATTATTAACAGCCCACTATAAAGTACACGCACACACACCTCTCATGCCCACTGTATGGAGTGTGTGTGTATGCACCCATATCCTAATGTGGACTTCAGACTGGATTGTGTTTTCCCACTATACGTGAATATACCATTGTGCTATAATACCAGAGCAAATTCTTTGGAAGTAAAAAGGTAAACAATGACTTTAAGTATGTTTAGGAACGGTTTCAGCAAGTTGTGTAAGAAGAAGGTACGTACAGTATAAGTAGATTTTCATTGTGATGTGATGTGAATTATTTATGTTTTAATGCATTTCTTATTCTTTAAAACTTAGACCTGGTTGGTGTCGCAGCCTTTTTCTTCTGTACCGAACTTAAGTTCAGTTCAGCTTTCACGACTGAGAGGAAGAATGCAACTGAAACTTCATGAACTGTCAACACCAATTTTGTTAATGAGCTTTTTCTGAGTAATGCAACTGTTGCTTAAAAAACAGAATTAATAATTAGCTACTACTAAAAAAAACATCAGTTTCAGCTAAGGAGGTTTTTAGTGCAGTCAGCGTATGTGTGCTCAACGAAGCAACTTACCACACATGAGGTTGTATACTTCAATGTTTTCGAAGGGCGGCACGACTGTGTTGCTTTTAAATCCTGGACCGTGGCCAATGAAGATTGCCTGGAAAAAAAAGGCAAATACACATTAATACACTGACACTCATTCAAACAGTGTTGCTCGACTTAAATAACATGAACTCAAACACTCAACGTCATCATTAGGCCATGTGTAAATATTTGAAGTGAACCAATGACCTCAGGTGACCTCGAAGTTAAGGATTTATATTTTAGGAAAAGGAATTGGTTGGGAGGGACCTGGAGATATTTGAAGGTGAATAAACTGTTTATTTCCAGCACACTTTGCCTTTTTCCTCTGCTAAGTGCGACACTTGACTCACACAGCAACTTTAGTCGGCTAATTATACCAAGTCAAATTCCAGCGTGAACCACATCTGGAAACATGCACAGACTTATTGTTGACTAACTGGAGGTGGCAGACACACACACACACACACACACACTGGCAGACTCAATCCAGAGCTGAGATTGTGTCGGTGGAGAACAACTCCACACAACAAGTCTAATTACTGTCCTTGAGCAGTGGTTTCCAAACCACACAGTGATTGTCTCATTTGTGTACTTAAGATGTTTTTGCTCCTATGGTTTCATTTGAAGAACATCAACAGAAGATGCAGAGAATAAAACATTAAATCATCTAATTTTGACACAGATCTGGGAAGATTACAGAAAATTATGTTGCTGCTGCTTTGATGGTCTAGTATAAGAAACAAAATCTACAGTATACACTGATTTCTACCGACAAAAAAAATAAGACTGAACTGCAAAAACATCCAAAATAGACTTCAGGGAATCAGGTAACTAACTGTGTGGTTAAATGCAAATGAAAATAAGTGAGTAAAAAAGTGCTGCTCTTTGTTCCTCAGCTGCAGTGAAGCTGACCTTAACCAAATCCCTTAACCCCACGCTGAGCCTCTGAACATTAGCAGCCCACAGTAGAAAAACCGCTGTTGAACCTTTGGAGCTAAAACAAATGTATGTGACGTAATGGGAAGGTACTGAATGTACCCAGTAGACCTGCTCCACATGGGAACATATCAGGGATTTATCCTTTAATTTAATTTTTGGATTAGGGTTAGGAGAGCTATTCCTTTGTTCCTCTTTCCCCCTCTTCCTCCTGTCAGCTGCTATAACGTAATCACGCCTCGGGGAATGACTTACTCAACTAGTTCAGAGTTTTCTCTAATATTTGCTTTGCTGTTGTGAAATCCAGGGTAGTTTTGCCCCGTTGTGGCCAAATACAAATAAAACAACCTGGGAAAAGAAAATATCTTTCTCTGGTGAGGCTGCTCACAGGTCAAGTACACTTTGCTTTCTCCAAATCAATCGCAGGACTGCAGCATCGGATTAGACGGGTTTAGATTGAAAAAAACAGTTTAGATTGAAAAAAATGGCTTTTATCTGAGCCTGGAGGAAACCACTTTCTCTATAGAGGCTTTACAAACTCTAATTATTGCCTTTATGAGCGGTTAATAGGCCAGTCGTTGAGCTTATAACAACTTCACACATTTTAATCGGTTGTTTGAAAGTCAGAAGCAACAGGCAAAGATGACAGAAAGAGCATTTGTCCATGACACAAGTCCTACATGGGAGGTCTTTAGTGACTTGTCAGACTATAAATATATATTTTTTGACACTTCTTATCGGAACAGGAAATTCCACAGAACATTTACTGTTGCACGCAACACACACATCCTTCCCGTCTCCAGCCTACATGGTGAGAAAGACGTTATCCAAGTTGTGAAATCCTCCTAAACATTTACGTAATGTCATCATGAGTCATTGACTTATTGTGCTTCTTTTCCTATTTTTTTCTATTTAAACAGGACATAAGGTTTGTCTTGAATGTCTATAAACACACACGTCCGACTGACCTGCATGTTGGTGAAGAGGTTATCTGAGCCGTGGAATCCACCCTGACAATACTTGACCTCCGCACTATTCCTGCAGAGATAAAAACATTTCAGTTTGTCAAAATAAACACACAGACTGAGATAAGTGAAGTATATGTTAGCGGTAGCTTAATACACAGCACATGGAGGTGTTGATCTTCTCATTTAATTCTGGTAAATTAGCTTATACAGTTTGTGCCTGCTATGATTTTCACTTCCACCAGGTCCCATATTTTACACTTTTTATTGCGTTCAAGTATGTCAGTCCAAATCCTGCAAGGTTGAACGGTGGTGGTCCAGGTCGATGTACTTCTGACATCACAAAGTTATGAAAGACCTCATGGCTTGTTTGAAAGCTCAGTTCTTGAAAAAAGGGGTGCATGCTTTTCTCCATGGACTTAGCACTTTGACACTTTCAGAACCTAGATCTGCTATTTAATCAAAAAAAGACACAGGACTTTCACTTTATACAATATAGGACCTTTAATAAGCGTACAACACTATACAAATCCCTGGCACTGTAACCTTTAACAACTTGCCCTCTCTCTGGCTTTCCCCTGTTGTTCCACTGCTGTGTTGACTCAGAGGTAATGTAAAGGATAATCCAAAATTATCACAGCTTGGGTCTTATTATTTTAGTTTTGGCTTTACCTTTACCTTTGTTTCTTTTCCAACAAGTCTGGCTCATGCAGGGTTCATGTTGGATCTCAGCCTTTCTTTGGGTAAATGTGATTTATTTACAGTTGAGTCCGCAACTATAATGAACCAGAATTATGGTTTTTAGAGAAGTAAACTGGTTGTTCACTTACTTCGCCGCCTGCCAGCCCTCGTACATGTAGAGATGTGCTCTCTCTATTCGTCTGTGGTTGGCGAAGTGCATCCTTTTGGGGAGGTGTTCTTTGAGGTACGGCCTCATTGGCTGATTAGGGGTCCTGCACTTCAGATGAGACACAGGAGAGTCGAATCAAAAGGCCGCGCAGCGAGGAATGAGGCTCTGTTTAACGTGAGGCCAAGCAAGCAGATAATTGTTCATTCTTCTTATCAATACAAGAGTCACATTTGGAAATACTTCGCATACCGACAGGTTCTTCACAAGGCCGGCGTAGTCGACTGAGGGGGAGAAACACAGGACAAGGTTAGAGGCAGTGGTTACAAACAAACTGACACTGAGTGATGCTGTGTCTCCTGATAAAAGGGGAGGTCGTCGGGGAGTCGACAACTGGAACTCACAGGAGTAGAAATCCTCTGGGAGGCGAGAGGGTCTGATGCGAGCAGCCGGGCCTTGGATGACATTGAAGGCATCGGTATTTTTCTGGTAGCTGGACACATATGCTGCTCTGTCACAAGAGGCCTCCTCCATGCCTGTGAAAGAGGAAAATATAAAGTAGAAGAAAGCAGTCCAGTTATCTTTTCTAATAAAATGTGACAAAAATGGAGTTTGTGAATCAATAGTGACTCTTTGTGGTTGTTTTCCAGGTCTTTATTCTTTGCTTTTGTGGCTCCTTTCCCTGCAGTTGATGCACTTACAGTAGAGATGTGTGAACACTTGTGTAGTCATTTCCCCTATTTCCCAACCCTTCAGATGGAAAGTATGATTTGTGCTTTTATATTTAGGTTAACATTTGTTCGTCATTGTCTCTCCATGTGACATGGACTCAGAGGAATCCTTCCTTCAGCCTCAAAAAAAAAAAAAAAAATCTAGCAGAGAATGTCAAAATCTTTCCCTGGAAATCATGACAATGTCTTTGATGAGGACAGCCGGGCCACTCCCAATTTCTCCCGCTCCTTCATCTTAAATATAGCAAATTACAAGCCTAAACATCGGGTCTCCAGATGTCCATCTACAGAAGCCTCAGCACAAAATGTCCTCATAACACACTGCAGAGACTGCTTCTTTTAGCCCTAATTTACCCCCAGATAACAGATTCGTTTTTCAACATACTGCTCTCCTCAGCACAGTCCTGAGTTTACTGTACCAAGCAACAGGTGCAGAGACTCAACCAAGATAAACATCTGAAGCTGACGCTAAGCCTGTAAAGTCTCCCCAGCAGCTCTGTCCTGTGACTGTCATACCACAGAGATTTAGGAAGGAGGCAGCAAGTTTGCAGTTTACAGCTTTACTGTAATGAAACTCAAAGGAAGCTAAAGAACAATCATCTTTCTACTGCTTAAATTTCTCCATTTATTTTTTTAATTTACTATTGAAATAATTGGTTGTTGAAGTAGTTAGAGCCTTTAAAACAGAAAGACAAAATGTCCTCCTCTGTTATTGACTATTGGCCTTGATCCCTTTGTTGAATTGTATCTAAATTGTAGATCACTTTTTCAATGTTGCATTTTCCTTTTGTTTCTTTTTAGTTGTTACACCAGCAGATGTTTATAATTCTTATGGGCTGAAGGGACTGCAAATGAGCCATGACGAGAAGTCCTACAGTATATTCACTACAGCAGTTCCACTTTAATTAGATGTAACGACACCTACAAGTTTTGTCCCTGACAAATAAACTAAAATAAGTTGTAGGTAATTTTCCCTGTGCCTTTTTTTGCATGTGCAATGCATGGTGGTCTGTTATATATTGCTATTGGCCAGTGATTTCTGCCTCTGTTGTCTCACCGTGGTCAGATATGATTATCACGTTGACACAGTGGTGCAGGTTTTTCTCTGTCAGGTGGCCCATCATCAAACCCATGATCTGGTCCACGTTCTTCAAGGCATCAACCACCTGGAGACACGGCAGCAAGTTAATGTGTCGTCATCTTACTGCAGCAAACTAATGATTAGCAAATACTGGGAACCGCCATGTCAGCACTGGTCATAATATTGAATTAATTACTGTACAGTTACAGTAAACACATTTCTTGAAACATTCTCAAATCTGTAAACACAAAACTGCTTTCGCCCAAACCCCTGATTCTTCTTGAAAGACCAAACACACACCTCAAAACAGTTTTATCTGAATCAAATTCTGTTTTCAGATCAACATATTCAGACACACAACACAAGACCAAGAGCAAGAACAGCAATTACATATACGTTATACTGTATATATAATATATTTCTACATTGCAGTTGAATGATGACATGTGCTGTTCTTGTCATGGTGAGAGGTTGTCTAAGGATGAGAGCGAAACTACAGCTTATACAGTAGCTAGTTGGATTTTAATTCTTTCCAAAGAAACTGAGCACTCAGATATCACACTTGTATTTATAACCTCATCATCCATTATCAGATTTCCATCACACTCTCCCAAAACACAAGGTGTGAGCTTCATGGTTTCCTGTTATTGACTTCTCCAAGTACTCTCACACACCTTCCTGCTATTGTTTCTCCTGCTGTATCTTCCTCACATGCAGAAACTCCACGCACACTCTGACGCTGCATTCAGCATCATGTGACTTTTTGTTGTTGATGTTACTTCTTTTTTTTTTTTTTTTTGCTCTTTTTTGGAGAGACGGTGTTGGAGAAAACTCTGCAGGCTGAGATGTAATTACTATAAAGGTCCAGAGCGAATGCATTCATGTTTCTCTTTACTGTAAAGCGCTCACTCTTTCTGTCTTGTCTGTTGTTCTTCCACATCTACACCAGATAGTTTATGTAACGTGTAGTTAGAGACTGACCTGTCTGCTTCCTGGCCCGTAACGATGTCCTGTTGAGTCAGGTTCATCCAGGTACAAAGTGTAGAAGTCAGGTCTTTAGAAGAAAAAAGAAAAAAAAGAAAAAAAAGAAGAACAGTTGAATTTGATGTTTAGTATTCAGTATTTTTTTAATCATGACTCAGCACATTTTCTTTGTAATGATAGATTTAAAAAAACAACTGTAATACCTTTCTCCTTCAGGTAAACTGAGCCATTCAAACAGCTTCGACAGTCTTTTCTCAAATGAGGTGCCTCTGTGCAACATAAAGGCAGCATGTGGTTTGTTAGCTGAGGTTACAGTAATGCACATCTGTATTATGGCATGAAATCTGTTGTGAGGAATTTAAATCTGTGTAATGTAATGACATTAGTTCTTACTTGTCATAAACCATGTAGTGAGTTGGGTAGGTGCCATCGATGGCTACGTCCGAGCCCGGCCAGAAGTAGGTCGCTGCTTTCAGTTTCTGTCGGATGGCAGTGACCCAGACCTGAGGAGAGGAGGAGGAGAGGAGAGGAGAGGAGATGAGAGGAGAGGAGGAGGAGAGGAGAGGAGAGGAGAGGAGAGGAGAGGAGAGGAGAGGAGAGGAGAGGAGAGGAGAAGCAGAAGATGAAGAGGGGGAGTGGAAGTGATGGAGGAGAAGGAGAGGAGAGGAGAGAAAGTGGAAGTAGAGGGGAGAGGAGAAGAAGAGAATGAGTAAGAAGAGGAGTGGAAGAGAAAAAGCAGAGGGAGAGGAGAGGAGATGAGAGCAGAGGAAGTGGAAATAGAGGAGGGGAGGAGGTGGAGGAGGAAGTGAGAGGAGAAGAAGAGTAAGAGTAAGAAGAGCAGAGGAGAGGAGAGGAGAGGAGACGAGAGGAGAGGAGAGGAGAGGAGAGGAGAGGAGAGGAGAGGAGAGGAGAGGAGAGGAGAGGAGAGGAGAGGAGAGGAGAGGAGAGGAGAGGAGGAGGATGAGAGGTGTAGCAGAAGTGGAAGTGGAAAGGAAAAGAAAGGTAAAGAAAGGAAAAGAAAGGAAAAGAAAGAAAGAAAATGGATTAATAATATTATCAATATTAAATTAAAGAAGATTAGGGAGAAAACAGAAGAGAAGCAGAGGAGACAAGAGGAGATCAGAGTGTCGTGTTTCATCTCATGATTAATTCAGACAGGTTGAAGTGTAGCAGAGTAACAGTGAACTCATTTGTCACAGCGTTTAGTCCATTAGGAGGAGAGAAGTGTAATCCATCTCAGGCCACTCAAGTCAAACAACTGCATGTTTTTTATGCTTAATCAATACCTGTGTTTTATCAATGCAGCAGGGCGTGCATCCAAAACATTTTGGCAGATGCACTTAGTTGTATTGGATGAGATGTCATTACGTAGGAATGCATTTCTGCAGAGTTCATACTTCTTCTTCGCGGACGACGTGCAGCTGACGAATGAGATTTAAGAGACCTCCAATTTCTACGGAAAAACCACAGAGCATCTAAACAAGCACGAGTCGCAGCCCTCACACGCTGTCATTTGCAGCGCAAGCAGAATCCATAATTACATCAAGAAGCTCATTACGAGGGGGGGGAAGAGGGGAAGGGGGGGAGAGCCGATCCTCGACTCCTCGTGGCGTTCATAGAAAGCGCGGTTTGACAAAGATAAATCATGCGCGCACACAGAATCACGGTGTGTGAACATTTACAAGCTCTCAGCTCTGCGGCCTTTCTGCACAACCTTGAGTGACTTACTGGCTCTCCGGCGTACCACTCGGGCTTAAACTTCTCATCCGTTTTCAGGCTGAAGAAAGTGTTTTCATTCACGTCGTACATCTTGTTGTCCACGATGCCGTGCGACTCGGGGTAAAGGCCCTGCAGGAGTCAAGAGGTAAAACAAACACACGGTGGACGTGAGCTGCTTTGATCCTGAGGCAGCGGCAGATTTACAGTGATTAACTCCTCTCTTCCATCTCCCTAACCTAAATATTACTGGGAAGCGCAGCAGCTTATTCTAATTGCAGGGTCGGTTTTCAACCAGCAGAGGTGAAATCCACTTTGTAAGCCCCCCCCACCTTTCTGTTGTGGTTCAATTCAAAAGCACATGTAAGCAATTACACCTCAATGAAGAGAAACTGGCTTCACAATCACATGGAAAAGCCTCCACATGTAGAAGTTCACCCATTGAACTGACATCTATTAACAACGGTGGAAAAAGTAATTACATTTACAGAAGGACAGTGCTGTAGGAGTATTTATAGTATTTTTTAGTTTAGTTGTAGTATTTCTATTAGTTACGTTGTACTGTAGGTTAGTTTGGAAAAAAACATGATTTAACAGAGAGTTAGAAAGAAAGTAAAAACTAAGTTATAATGTATTTTTTTCTGCATTAGAATACCTAAAAATTAATACACTGCTATATAATTTGTTGTATATTTACATTATCCCATATGTTTCAATCAATTTCAAACTTAATCTTAAATCTTTATAATTATAGGGGGCATATTTGGGTTAAAAATACCATTTGCACATGTTGTGGTTTTCTGCCAGAAGCTCGAGTTGTGTCCTGGCTGTCTTTGTGATACACTTCTCTCATCTTGGTCTTTCTTAACTCTATATTTCAACAGGATGAATGATTTTAGTCATTGGGTCATTGGTTCATAAGTTTTTAGAAATAGAAAGAAGCTGAGCAAACATCAGCAGGAACCTCACCTCCCAGCTACTGTGAATCGATTGCTGCAATGACTTTCGAATGACTAGGGGTGAGGACAACAACTCCCATGATCCCACCCTGTTCCCTCACATCCCTTGACCTTACTTTTGTTTAGAGGAGTGCGTTAAATCATCTTACAGGTTCAGGTTTGTATATACAGTGGTTCAACGTGGCTCACACACTGCCAAGAGGATATTTGGGTGACCATGTGATTGATTTTTTATTGAATTTGCGCTGGTTGTGGTGTTGCCTAGGAATATGTTTGTGTTTTTGTGAGACATCTGACTGCTACTGTAGAGATCAGTTTGCTAAACTGAAAGTAAAAAGAAGTTTAACCAAAAAAGGTTGCACAGATTTATTTATGCTATACAATATATATCATCGGGACCATTTTGTAAAGTACTTATTATCTTATTACCTTTTACAACTAGCACTTTATTCTATTAATTCATGTATTTATTGTGTACGGACTAGTTATGTGTTTGTGCTATGAGAAATGAACAATCTTGTCACATGCAATGACAAAAAAAAAGTTTTCTATTCTGTTTTTCTTGCAGTGGAATACATTGTTGTATTGGTGCCAGTTCAATGAGCTGCTCTCCCACAAGTTACAAAAACAAGTCAGACATATCTCATTTGTATCCCAATACGTCAACTCACAGTCACGATGCTGTAGTGGTTTGGGAATGTCTTTGTGGGATAAACAGGCCTCATGTACGGTGTCGTTGTTCCTCCATTTCCTGCAACACAGCATCACTTCAGTCAGACCGAGACCGAGACACCGTGTAAAACCAGTAAAGAGTGGACGTGGAGTCGACTTACGTAACCTGTTGATGAAAGGAATGTGGCTGCTGTGATCTTTCAGATACTCGGCTCTGAAGCCGTCCAGGGACACCAGGATGAGAGGGGACTTGGAGAAACTGGGGAAAGGGAAGAGAGACAGAGAAGGAAATGAGTGTGAGAGCGAGAGGAGGATTTAGGAGGTGGCACCGGCAGCCTGGTGGTCATTTCGTACAGTACCGAGAACATAAAGCAGCTCTTTGTGCCTGAAAGAGGAGAAACGAAATCAAAAAATCAGAGACCACACAGACGCACGGAGGACGAGAAGAGGAAGAGAAATGTGACTCTGCTCATAATGAATCACCGACTCAGGCAGTTTTGACATCAGCACATTTCTTTGTTAACGGAGATGAAACACAAACCCACTCCTTTCACGGGAGCATGAGATTAATCAAATTTGTTTCATCACTGTTCTCCTCATGCAGAAGTGACAAGCTGTTGCAACACTACCTGTCATTACTAACACAACTGTTTACACAGTATCGTATCAAAGTATTAACCAATTTGATTAGTCATAATCTCTGACTGGATCAGATATCTTCTAACGTAAACAACGTATTGTAACTTGTCGCCTTTGACACATACAGTATATAACCACTTCTACAGTACTTCTACTGAGTCTGACGCACTGTGAAAAACTCAGCCTTGTCAAAACTCAGGATTTGTAACAACGTCACTGTAGCTAAATTACATTTTGTTCAACTCCAACATCTAAACTAATAACTACATTTTTGTCCATCTCACAGCTGTAAACATTAACAGTGACCTACAGTATTAACAGCTGTTATAAGAAGCTGTTCTGTCTGATGTGTCTGCAAACAGAAGCCTATTTACACTTTCATCAACACAGTGACATTGACATTTACTAGGGGTCATGTTTTAGGCTGATACTCATTTTCCTTCTTCCAGAATAATTGACTCTTTATCTTAAAGCAGAAGTACGCGGAATGTTTGTGTTAATATAAGTCTTAAATAGTTATATCTTCCGACAGCAATCACTTATATAGAGTGTTTGGTCTGAAACACGGGTCTGTCAGTCACTCTGCTCTGCTGTAAGCCGAGGAGAAAACTTTCCTTGTATCCTACAACCTTTATCCAATGAGGAGAGAGAACGGCATAAAGGGGCGGTCCTCTCTCTGTGTGCAGCCAAGGGATGCGCGTGAATGTGGTGACGTAGGGATGAGGGCGGGGACTGCTAACTCCATCGGCTGACAGGAAGTTAGCCAAAACTGCCGGATCGCTTAGTTCTGCTTTAATAATCTTGCAGCAGTATTATGCAGTTTTACAAAGAAGTATATTGATACAATGTAAACTATATATTAATCCATAAATTAAATGGTCAAATTTAAAGTCCATTTTGAAACAGGATGCTGAAAACATATTAAATAAGAAACATACAAATCAATTTGCAACTGCAGTTAAATAACTGAATTCAATTGAATTAACAGTAAAGGTTTAATCAGGAAATTGGAAGGGCAATTCCATTTTCCACTTGTTTTACTTTTACTAGCTCTCTCTTTTGTGTTTCCAATTAAGATTTATGTGACTGGTTCTTGCAGAATAATCTGTATATTTAAGAAATTAACATGTAAAAAACATTTACAATCGACATTTTCCAGAAGAGCTGCTCTTTTGCACGTTGAGACCAAACCACAATTTAAAATAAAAATGTGGTTTACCAGCAGAAACAATATAAACTAAAGTCCAGAGAATGACTGACTTTGATTCATCAAAATACAGACAACTTTCATTTGTCTAAATATATTTTCAAGCCAAAAGTAGCTTCATTTGGAGCCACAGGTTTTTTTTTTTCCATAGTCTAATATGTGTGTCTGGGGTTACTCCCTTACCAAAGCAGAAACACACACACACAGACGCACACATTTGTGACCACACTCACAACACTCAGCAACACGTGCCTGATTACTCAGAGTTATTAGCACATTTTCCATAGAGACGGTTAATCCAGTTCAACAAAACCGACGGCATCGTAAAAAAAAAACAAAACTCATATGTTTGGGTTGTTTTCGCACTTCTAAAAAAAAAATCTAAGTAAACTAAGATGAAGAGACTGAATGACCGCACTGTGACATAAAAAAAATCTGTTTTTCTCTCAGTTTAATTTCCACTAAAAGCTGCCCACTGGCAACAATGTCCTGTGGGCGACGCAGCTGAATGGCTTCATTCTCAGGGACTGAAGACAAGCTGAATGGTATCACACACTGAGCACATGAGCTGATGTAACATAATCTACTCCAACAGAGATTTAAGCTGTTAGTTTCTTTTAAAACCCAGTTTTCAGTTCACATTACAAGAGTGAAACAAGAGTGTTGCATTACCCAGGTGGACACTGTCGGTCTTGACTTTCCTCAGCGGTCGGCTGCGGCCAGATCTCCTCTGCAGAGAAACAAGAGTGATGTCAGTGACAAAAAAAGGTGCAATATTAACATGATTATCTCAGAGATGATGTAATTCTGATCTAAACAAAAAGCATGCAACTTAAAATTAAAAATGTGAAAGAAACCAGCTTTATTTTGGACAATAAAGAGATAGGACCATGGTAAGACACGCTTGAAGTGAAAGGAGTCGCATCCAGTTATGAATTATCACAGTAATCTGCAGCTTTCCTCACATTTATGGAGCTTTAGGCCTATAGTTAGTTTCAACTCAGCGTTGCTCTCATAGTTTTCTTTCTGGCAACTGTTTTTTTTTTAGGGGAAAAGCCCTAAATTTAACTTCTTCAGCACCAAAACAGCAGACAGACGTTGCTTCATCATGACGTCACCTTTAGTCCAAACAGCGAAAAAAACAAAACACTCAAGGACTGAAATAGAAATCAGCCGACACTGTTTGACCTTATGCATAAATTCATATAAAAAGGCTTCCAGGGCCTTGACTGCCACAATGAAAGGAGATGGTTACGTCTGACTGACATAAAACAGGATGTGAAAGTGCACAAATGCAATTTGAGGCGTCATACTCATATCCACGAGATGAGAAAAGACAGAAGGAGGCTGAAAGTTCCTGGTGTTCCCTGGCCAGCGAACACATCTCTCAACTATTAAAGGGATGGTTCACCCAAAATTCAAATTTCACTCATTATCTACTCACCCTCATGTCGACTAAGGGCTGGGAGAAGTTTCAGAGTCCTCCGTGCCTTCTCTGAGTTACAGGGGGGGTCCGCGCAGCAGTATTTGTCCATATAATGGTTGTGAATGGTGCTCACTTTTCTTCGTCCAAAAAGACACACCAAAAAACATCCAAATACCTCCATAGTGCTCGTCTGTAATGTCCCTCTTGTATTGAAGCCCTGACATGAGAAATTGTTCCGAAAAAAATTAAATAAGTCTATATTTTAAGCTTGTTTGTAGTGGAAGCTCCCAGTGTCTCAGATCACTGCTCTTCCTGTGTCAGTGACCGGTGGAACAATTTCTCATGTCGGGGCTTCAATACAAGAGGGACATTACAGACGAGCAGTATGGAGGTATTTGGATATTTTTTGGTGTGTCTTTTTGGACGAAGAAAAGTGAGCACCATTCACAACTATTATATGGACAAATACTGCTGCACGGACCCCCCCCCCGTAACTCAGAGAAGGCACGGAGGACTCTGAAAATTCTCACAGCCCTTAGTCGACATGAGGGTGAGTAGATAATGAGTGAAATTTGAATTTTGGGTGAACTATCCCTTTAACTGTTCATCACATGGGTATTTTCCGTAAAACTTAAGGTTACATCACAGAGAGAGTCCGTGAACAAAGCAGAAAACAATCAACCATCAAATTCTTGCGCCAGACTTTGAGCTGGACAGCATGTGTTCACATGCACAATAGAGAACATCTGGACCTTGTTCCCTTGGAAACAAAGCAGGAAGAAAAAACAGTTTTTCTTAAAGAGGTGTCATCAATTATCTTGACCACCTCATATTTACGAGCATAATGTGATACAGATTTTTAAAACCCGTATAAATTTATATGTTTTCCAAAAAGGGGTCAGCACAACAATGACATGTGTTATGGTGAATAACATCTCTGTTCTCACATCAGAGGAGCATGACGTTCATCTGGATTGTGTTTCTGATGACTTTGCAAAAAAGCAGTACTGTCTTTATAATAATATTTAGTATCTAAATAATCCACTGTGCTCAGAAGCTTTAACAATTTAGAAGTTATAGTTGGCCGTCTGTCAGCCAACACTGACAACAGCCAGAATCTGCCCATATGTGGAAGTAGCATGCGACAGGCGTGGTGTGTGTTGGGACAGACTTAGATCTATCCTAAGGCAAAAGAAATGCAAATATGTGGCCAGAGTAGTTTAGCTATCTGGGTTGGCGCTGCACAAAGTTTACATTTTTTACATTACTGTAGGTGCACAGGAGCTTTTTCACTGAAAGCCGCCTCCTGTTGCTGCAGGAAATGACGGTGATGATGATGACGGGAGCAGAGAGAGTGAATGACCACAGGAAGTCCACCCATGAGCTAAACTCTATAGCAACCGCTAATTAGCTTAACCTGCATGTGTTTTGGACTGTGTGGGAAGAAACAGGACTACCAAATACCAGAAAGGAACTCATGCAGACACTATCCTGATTCCTACGGATGAAACCCAGAAGCTTCAGGCTGTGAAGCAACAGTGCAAAACCACTGGACCACCGCGCCGGCCTCAGTTGAGAGCTCTAAAATTAGCTAAAAGACACAGAAACAATTACAGCACCCAGTGGGCATGTCTTTGGACTGTGGGAGGATGATTGGAGAGAAATGTAAAAAAAAAAATCCACACAGAGAGGCCTGGAGATCAAACCCAGAACCTTCAGTGCTGCTAACCATTGGACCACTGTGCCAGCCTCAATTGAAAGCTGAAAGGCCAGAAATAGGGCACGAAAACACTGCACAGTCGGGTGGAAAATCTCTGTAGGTTCATCACCACAAGTGATCAATCTTACATCACAGTCATGTGACTCATTCAAGATATAACGACACTGATGATGAGTACTGATTTAAAACAAAACAGATGTGTAGGCCTGTTCGATTAACGGTTTTAAATCGTAATCGCAATTATTTAGTTAGGATGATCTGACGATGTTAAAAACGTGAAATCGTAAAATCGATTTTTTACTTTAGGTCTTTTTCCATTACAGCTGAGTTCTTCAGCGGGGACGGGGTCGTAATGCCGTGTCGTCTCGCTCTCTTTTTTCGATCCTCACTCGTCTGCACCTTGATTACGGACCACAGCGTGGTTTTCCACACAGCAGGCCATTTACAGTAACTCATATGACAGAATAACAACAGTCTTGGAACAGATCAGTGGTCGCTGCTGTCGGTGTGTTTTTAAGAATAGCGGGTTTGATTCTCGTGTCGGACGTCGCACTTGCAACTCTTCCAGTGACAACACTCTGGCCGATCAGTGGAAGGCAGTCGGTTGACGTCATGTTTTAGTATAGATAGATAGATAGATAGATAGATAGATAGATAGATAGATAGATAGATAGATAGATAGATAGATAGATAGATAGATAGTAGGGCTGGGACGATATGCTTTTCTCCGGATTCGATTCTTCTACGATTTTTTGGATGGCGATTCGATTTAAATTGCGATTCTACGATATTGCCGATTCTCTCGATTTTTAGTCGCATTTTTAACATTTATCTGCACACAAATACTGTAGGAGCCTATAAATTAACATACTCCATTATAAAGTGAAGTTAAACCCTTTTCAAAGCCTGTACTCTCTGTATGTAAAAGAGGCTAACAAATACACATTGCACAATATTTAAAACATTTCAAAAAAACATATCGCGATATCTATGTGAATCGATTTTTTCTCCCACCCCTAATAGATAGATAGATAGATAGATAGATAATCGGTTTTTGAGAGAAGAAAATCTGGATTTTATTTTTGGGCAAGATCGAACAGCCCTAAAGAGATGTAATCAGGACAACAAGCTTGAAGTATTTATCAAGTACAACTTTCCCACGGACAAGGTACAGTAACTCCAACCGGGAAGCTCAGGGCCTCCTCTTTCACCTTTCAGGCTGCTGCATCCCAACACATCTGTCAAGTCTGCTGCTGCTGACTGGACTCATGACAGAGGGAGTCTTAGCATCTGGGTGAGAAAGCCCCTCCTCGCGGCCTCTCGAGGCCAGCAGTTGCGGTTTGGACCGAACGCGGGGATGCTCCGTCTCAGGAGACAAGTTGCTGTGGTCTGTAATCCACGGGAAAACCCGCTCTCAGCGTTTTATTCTACACGCCGTCAACCTCTGGAAGAAGTCGAACCCTTGGGTTATTTTTGTTTCTTTTAATCTGTTTCCAGCAAAGCTCACCAACAAGGCTGCGTTATGAAAGAAGGAGAAGTTCCGCCAGAGCTGCAAAGATGTGAGTAACGCCAAGACTGGCCGAGTGAAAAACTCACAATTTATTCTTCCCATATGGCTTTCATGTTTGCTGGGGAGGGAGTATAACTTAAAGGGGAAACGCCACAGCAGAGGAAGAGAGAGAGAGCACCCCACCCAGGCCTGGGGACAACCGCCCACACATGGAAAGAGGGAAGAGGGGTGTTTTGGCACGGCGGTTTGCAATAAAGCACACACTGACGCCGCTGCCCACGTCTAACCAGAAGGAATCTATAGCTGCAGAAGATATGCCAACCCAGGGTGAAGAACATTCCTGTCCAACTCAAATATGTGTTTATGACATGTTTTGCAAAAAAGAAAGAAAGAAAGAAGAAAAGACTTGTTGCACCAACTTGAGAGAAACATACACTGCAAAAACTTAAAATCTTTCCAAGAATATTTGTCTTCTTTTCAAAATGTCTAATTTCTAGTCAAAACTAATTTCTTAAAACAAGACTCATCACCTAAAAATGTACTTGTTTTTAGATCATTTTTACTTGTTTCAAACAAATTTTCACTTGAAATAAGTTTTTTGTGCTTGTAACAAGAAAGAAAAACTTGCTCCACTATCAGATTTTTCTACTTATTTCAAGTGAAAATAGGCTTGAAATAAGTAAAAAATGTCTAAAAACAAGCTACTTTTTTATGTGATGAGTCTTATTTTAGGTATAATGAGATTGTTTTGACTAGAAATAAGACAAATATTCTTGGTAAGATTTTGAGTTTTTGCAGTGTACCTCCTGATGTTAACATTCACATCTCTGTCTCACTTTCACTCTCACCTCTTTCTCTAGAAGCCGGTTGGTAACTTGAGCTTCTAAAACACCCCCCCCCCCCCCCCCCTTTGAAGCTTTTATGAGGGAGCAGCAGCAGTGCTCTTTCTCTCTGCATTAACTACATGTGGAGTTCCTGGGAGTCCAAACAGCATGAAGTTTTGTGCCGTAGCAGCCGCAGCACAGTAGCAGTTTGCAGGACTGTTTGTTCACCACCAGCCTTTACTGAATAAGTTCGCTCTCTCCAGTGTAACCTGAGATGATTATTTCTGTCTGGCTCTCCGTACACGCTGCTGCCAGTGTATCTTGATTCTCTGTCAACAGGATGTTTGTGAAAACCGAGCCTCACAACAACAAAATCAGAAAGCAGTGACACAGTTACAGTTTGTTTGTAGGTTTTTAGGTGATCATCCTAAAAGTTAGTTCAGAGAGTTAGTTTTTTTCTTCAATCCCACTGACAACCGGTGCAGTGTATGCGTTACCTTTAACCTATTCATTCTACTGCTAGGATTAAGTGCTGTAAGGTCAATAATCAAAGCTACCGTACAGCCTTTAAAGGGATAGTTCAACATTTTGGCAAATTGGCCCATTGCCATAATCCCTATAGTCATACTGTAGCAGTAGGTTCGTTACCTTTATTTGTCGGTGCAAGCTATTTTTAGAACAAATTTGTCAGTGCATGTTGTGATTAGAGCCGAGTCGCGAGCTGCTCAGAGCTACGCCACAGAGGCTAATGGGATTTCTTGGTTTCCCTCATCAAACTCATCAAACACACCATCCGACATTTTGATATTCATATGATAGACAAATAAAGTACACATCTACTGGCAGTGTCATGGCGCAGTGTTTTAAATAGTGGGTCATCGAATACCTTCAGCGTGTTGACAAGGACGCTGACACTGTTCCTCAGAGCAGCTGAGCTGAGGGAACCAGTGATGTAAACATTACCTCGTCTGGATCTTTAATCAGTAACTTAATAATAGAGCGATGGCAGCAAAAAAGGACACAAAGATGCAGATGACATGTGATGAAGGCCTTTAGCCAGAGCCTGATTCCCTAACACACTGAGGCATATTAATTGCACTGCATTCTTTATAAATATATAATTTATTTTATATAAAACAATACCCTATTTCAAATGAATCTCAACTGTACAAGCCCTGCTCCTTATAGACACAGCTGGTGATTGATATGTACAAGGCTGAAACACACTGTAGTTGAACTGTGTGTAGGTTGATGAACAGTGATGCCCACCTGGGTCAGTCGGTCCCTCGTACATCTGAGACAACACAACAACCAAGACGAGCACCAGTAGGCACAGCAGGGCACCCTAAACAGAGACCAGATGTCAGCAAATACACATACAGTAATACATATAGTTATAATTCACAGTGTAATATAAATACAGTCAAACAAAAATTATGTCATCTCCATAGGAAACAATGGAAGGACGAAATCTGGAGTAAGCCCAAACTTAGAAGCTATGTTCAAATTAAAGAGTTTCAAATTACTGCACTGAACCATATTTAACATTAAACTCAGGGAGAGGTCAGAGGTCAGTTAAGATCTGGTACCTTGCCTCTGGTGATTGAAGTAGGCAGGTATAAGAGTATCCCTGTTTTGTGTGATCTTGATATTGTTGAAGATGAATTTCCCTTTTTGTTTCAATGCCCTCTGTACAATGAACTGAGGAAATCCTTGTATGAAAAAGTTCAGGCGAAGAATCCTGACCTGCTTTGGATATCTGAGTGTGATATGTTGATTTGGTTTTTCAAGGAGGAGATGAATGTCCTAGCCAGATTTATTGAAAAGGGACACTGAGGGACACTGAGACAGAAAACACTGTATCCCGCAGTGCGTAAGACTACTTATCATTATTGTTTTGTATATTTTGGAAAACCTGCCTGTAAATGCTGAAATTTCCATTGCACGAGTCGATGGATACATACTTATGAGGAGACATTTTAGCAGTGAATACTGTTTATACATAAAGTGACTAAGGATAAATCAGTAGAAGGTAAAAGCAACAAGAGGTAAGAAATTGCTGATTTCTTGATGATTGATGATCGACCTACTACTGGGGCTTCAACTTTAATATTAAGTGAAGATCAAATAGAAAAAGAATCAAAGTTCAACATGTTGATATTGTGGGAAACATGTCTGTTAATTTACAGCTTAAACCTCTGGCACACCCAACATACTGTATTTGAGAGTCAGTTATAGCATGCCGTTGTAACAATAAAAACACTCTTCAATAGACTTCTGGCTCCTTGAGCGAAACCATAAAACAGGAAAGTCTGCAGAACAATGAGACTTCCCTCGATCAATACGCACAAACAGAACGGGAGCTGTGACTACACTTCACAGAGACTGCTTTTCATCTGTGCTCACAGCAGTGGCTCCATGGATGGTAATGGATTTAAGTTTGTACATTCATGCTCCCCAGAGGATGAGTCTCCTAACTTTTCCTCTAACGACACATTGAGGATTTTTAGGTAAGTGTCATGACAAATATTGGGAGTTTTGCCATCAAAATTGGGTACAGATACCTACGATGCCAAAAGGATGTAGGATTTCTTGGTCGCCTAAGGTTTCCTCTAACACCAGAAGCAGGTAAGGGATTTTCAACATTCACTGGATAGACTCACTCAATATGCTGCACACACATTCATGCTCTGGTCAGAATTAACTTTCTTGACATCAACTGCCATTATGAAATGATGAGAAATGTTTAATCTCTGTGTAATAAAATCCATGTTACTGTTGGGATGTCATTACAATATCACGAATCAGTTCAAACACTTTATGTGGTTTATGACTCAGCACCATTTATCTCTGAGCGCTACTACTGTGTTCGACAAAAGCCTCACTGAGCCAAGTCCTGTCATTGTGTTTATTTATCCAGCCTCTGATCTACTCAGTCGCTCCTATTGTTTTTTGTGAGACTTTAATCTTTATTGAAGACTGGATCAAGGCCGTGCAGTGCAGAGCAACGGGGGGCGGGGGCTGTTATTTATTCTTTAAACCTGACTCTAATCGTTTCCACCTTCACTCGTATACCATCACCAACTGTCCAAATGTTGATCAAGGATGGAGGCCTACAGTACTTTCCTGTTATCTGCGGTTTTGTAATTACAGGGGTGTTTTCAAGGAAACAGGGCAGGGTGACTTGGCTAAAAGTGTGTTACAGTATCAGTGGATATTGAAGATTATCACCACAAAAGTCAAATCTATATTCTTTCAAGCTTGAAGGCTGAAACATACAGATTACTGTGGCTTTAAACTTTATTTAAACACTGGCCAAAAATCAAAGACATCTGAGGTGGAACAGTCACAACAATTAAAATGATAAAATCCGGTCTAAGTCGTCTAAAAACCTAATTTCAGCCATCCATCCATCTAAATCTGCACGACGAATGGCTGTTTGCGAGCCTGGCAATTAATTATAACAAGGACAACCTTACTGTAAATGAATATCTATTGTTTTATATTGTCCTGCCTATGTATATCAGAGTTCTTGGTTTATTTAGATATGAGCATCTTCCCTATCATGGCTGCTTATTGTGAAGCCCCCTCTGCACCCACACCAGGCGTGCAGTGGTTATCATGCTGTTAAATTATAATAGAGTTTGAGAGGCGGGCTGAAACCTTGATTTAAAGTCTGTTGCCATATTTTAAACGTCCTGTTATTCTCAAATACTCTGTGGTTTTACAGACTAGTCGGCTTGCGACACCTCAGCCTGTCAACGCTTTATATGAAACAGATTCGATTTATCCTCTAATCCATATTGTGACGCTTCATCCGGTGACCACTTGTCACCAGACTCGCCACATGACACTAACATTGACCACAGAGAGCAGTAATCTAAGAGCGAGTCTCTAAAAACAAACATGAACTTACTCTTGAGTTGTTTTCCTCTCTGTTCTATCTTCCTGCCGCAGGAACAATCCCATTTCCTCACAAAGGTCATAAGATTTTATTCTTATCACAATGGTAGCAAGTCACCGGATCCATTAAAGTCTCATCTTTTCTGTCTTTATCTCAATAGGGGAAAGTCTTTTTTCTCAATGAAGAACATCCTCCTCAGCGCTAAACTCAAAATTAAGACTTCAAAATAAATAATAAACATAAATCCAAACAGAAACTCATTTTAATGAGGGCTGTTTAAACCATAGCGAATGAGATGCTTTGACTTGTCACTACTTTGGATATATTTCCCCATGTTGTAGTCAATCGCACCTTCTAATTATTCCCTCCCAGAAAGCTGCACTATGGTGTGTAGTTAAGTCTCAGTCACACTGGGTAATGTGGGAATCATCCGCCACGAGTAATCCATTTAGTGTGATTCACACACACAAGACTTGGGATTCCTAGACAGGTATGAAAATATGCTGCTGCTGCGTGTGTGTGGTGTTGTGGTATGTGCACTTATTTTCTCCAGCTATAGGTGAAGTGAGAGAGAGAAAGAGACCTGGCTTCTTGGGAAAGCGGCGTTGTGGGCTGTGAAAGTAAACAGTCTGTCTGGTGGAAACCTACTCGTCTCCGTCTGAAAACCCACTCTGTTACTATTGTCTACACACAGTAAAGATCTGATCAGACTGCTGGGAGTCACACTGGGCATAAAAACATCTCCTCACACGAGACTTTATGAGTAAAGCTCGAGTAAGAGTAAGAGTATACCTCTGTTTTCTGTCTTTCGTCTGTATAAATTACAGTACAAGCACCAGGATTATAACTACAAGCAGAAATGCGTGGAGGCTGATCTGGGACAGGATGGAGCAGACTAGACGTTGCCACATGTGCATCTAATCAGTGCCAAAGCAGACAGTCACTAAAAACACTGGTTCCTGTGGTTTCAACTGGCATTTTGCTAGTAAATAGTTAAAAGGTGTGTACTGTATACTGCAAGATGATGCTCTAATCGCTACTCTGACTCTTTTATCCCATCCTCTATCAGGCTTCTGAATAAGATTGTCATGCATAGGTAGGTTAGTTTGGTTCTTTTCTCCTTTTTATTTATTTATTTTTTTTTACTTGCTTAAGTGTATGTGTGTGTGCGTGTAGGGGCACAATATCTTGGCTTATTTCCCCTGGCTCTTAAATGTTGAATGTCAATTCGAATGTGTTGCTGAGACTCTTTTCACGTCATGCTGGTTGTGGTATTGTATTGTCCTTTGTTTATTTATGTATTTATTCACCATGGCTAGGTGCAACTGCAAACTGAATTGCCCATTGGGATCAATAAAGTTTTCTCTCTCTCTCTCTCTCTCTCTTTCCATCTGCCCGGTTTACATTTACAGTAAGTGATGAGGCAGATGAGGGCCGGTGCCACACAATCTCACTCAACTCGTATCTCGTAAAGCATTCGGCTAAACACAATTAACAAACATCTTCTGTGACAAATCCCCGACCACAGCGACATAAAAGAAGTTCTTAAGAAACATATAATCACGTTTTCCCTTTGCAATTCTTTCAATTATGGTTTTCGCCTTCATGTAAGTCCCTAAATGTGTCCCAGATTTAGTAGCCATCCGTAATATGTGGTTGGTCTGAATGCCCGCTAGGAACTGTGAACAATAAAAGCCGCTGTTCTTTTCTGAGAGTTTCTGTTTGTGCCAAGAATCCACCGCCCGGGGGGGAGATACAAAGGGAATAATCACTTAAATGTCCAAATAGAAGCTAAATATGTATGAGTAGTAAATCTAAAAGGTAACTGGGTTTATTTTTTGACCTTAAACTGGCAAAAAAATACAGACATTCAGCAGATTTCAGTAGAGAAAGCAGCTGGAAAAACCACAGTAACTATTAGATAAACGGGATAACAAGTCTCTGGCTGCTATATTCATTCCTTTTCTTGCTCGTGCATCAGACCAAATCCATTACGTTGGGGGTTTTGGTCACACTATTTGTAGACTGTGCTCTGGGATGTCATAGTTACATTTTCTTTTTCTTTTTTTCAGCACTGTGGTCTTTGAGGTCCAGTCTGTGCTTCTTCATACCAGCGACTGTAATGTAGATCACCTCCACCTGCAGAGACGCTCCTGGCCTCTGTGACTTTACACTGTGGTGAAAACATGTAGTTTCCACGTTCACACTGTTGGTCTCGTCGGTGTGTCAGCCATGGACCCACAGCACTGACAGTCAACAGTAAAAAAAAAAAAAAAAAAATACTAACTGTGGTTTTCAATTATCTGAGGTAATGATGTGTGAGATACAATCACAGGCTGCAAGTCACGCTCAGTCTTGTTGATTGCTCTGTTAATGAATGTCTTGACTATCCTTCAGATTATTCAATGAATCGTTATCTCTGTATTACTGTATGTCTGACACACTGTACTATAAGTAATGTGACATCTATAAACGTCTCTGTTCAGACAAAAGTCCAAAAATGAAGTCACAGAGAAAAGCTGAGAGTCTGCTCACTGGAGAAGCTGGCACCAGTAACTGTTTGACATTTGTTCACCGTTTTATAATCTATAATTAGAATATTTGCAGATTAAGTAATCACTCTAATGATTACTGATGACTCAATATCTACTGTAAGTGAACTTTGTAGACACATTAAAGGTCCAACAGGAACAGTACAGAGCTTTATAAAGATGCAGAAGATAAAACATATATTTAGATGACTAAATAAAGTCTCAGTATTGTAAGAGCATGGAGGTAAATGACACTATGAGGTCTTGCACTGTTGAGTAACAGAGGAGTTAGGTACTGTAGTCAGGTAAGTGTAAGTGTTGGTGGTTCAAACATACCCCGATGATTTTTAACCTTTTGCTCCTCTTCCTCCTCTGTCCAATGTTGGTCGTTTGACTCTCCACCTCTTGGGTCCCAAATAAAGCCGCAGCCTGTTCATTCGACCGCTCCTCTCCTTTACTTGCCTCCATGCTGCTGCTGGACAAAAAAGGATTTTACTCCTGCCTCTTGTTTTTACAAAGCCAAGACTGAGTGAGAGTCGGTCGGGGCTTCCTCCTCCTCCCCTGTAGAGGTTTAATTGCTCTGGGTTTGGGATATGACGGCTCTGCTCCGGTTGTAGCACCGCCTCGTTTCTCTTGACGTGCACAAAGTTGCGACGAAAACGACCTAGACTTGATTTGAGAGACGAGGCTGCGGAGTCAAGTCACTTTGGCTCAAGTGTCAATTTCCAAGAAAGTCTGTTCATCAGCGAGTCCGAGGTTTTGCAGCCACATCACGAAACGAGGTGTGGTTTGTTTGGTTTTAATTAAACACACACGAACCCACTCTGGATATTTAGTCTCTTAAAATATTTATCAGAAAAGTTAATCAGATTAAACTCCCAGCTGTAAGAAAGAGTCATAAAGTCAAACCAGCTGTTGCTGAAAATCTTTAAATGTAAAATGACTGAGCGATGCCGCCATCTAGTTGTCAGACTACGGTATTGCAGGAATAATTTAATTTAATTTAATTTAATTTAATTTAATTTAATTTAATTTAATTTAATTTATACACCTGCATACGTTACGTGTGTGTGTCTGTCACCTACAAATAGATGTCTGTGTCAGGTGTAGTATCATGTTATTAATTTGCTTTTAACAAGGAGTGTCAAAACATAGTTGTTTAATATATTATGTTGTAAAAGGTTGCAGTATAAGCCACATATTGTTGGGCACTTAAATCTATCACAGTTTATCATATCTATAAAGCCAAGTTTTTATTTGTATATGTACAATCATGGTTTTATCCATTAATAACAGCTGTTAAATAAATGTATTGCATTAAAAACTCTAATGTTTTGAATGGTAATGGTTGAAAATTTTAAACCACAAATAGCTATCTAAACTAAGGACATGGACTTTGTAACATTTTCCCCACTGGCGACAGGTGTTTGCATACATGAAGTCTGGAAACAACGGTTATGCAAAACAACCTCAATGTGACAACACTATAAAAACTTCACTATAAAAATTTCACACTGACTCGTCACACCTACTGTCATCATCCGCTGTTACTACAACAACATCCACAAGATGGAGGTGTTGCTGCACTTTTACAGTGACACTGAGGCCGCTTCCCTGCAGCATAGATATTTCCATGTCACTTAAAGAAGTGTTATAAATATAACATAATGCTGCCTCTCGTCCCTGGCAGCTTTAACGCGGCCATATTTCAGCTCTGTGAGGTCCAGGTTTCCTTCACATTCGCTGCTCCCCCCGCAGTGTGATAATGGAGATCGCATGTGGCTGGAACTCCTGACCTTTGACCTCTGCCTTGCACTCATAAACAGCCCAGGGTGAACTGTTCTCACTGCTTGTTTAACTTTGTCCAAAAGTGTGTGTGTGTGTGTGTGTGTGTGTGTGTGTGTGTGTGTGTGTGTGTGTGTGTGTGCGTGTCTGCAGTGCACATGTGTGTACCACATGCAGTTGAGTATGAAACTAAAACTGATTTTGTGTTGTCATTTTAAGCAACGAGGGGGTCCGTGTGTGCATGTGCGTGTCCTGCTCAGTGAACTGCGTGTCTCTCAGCAGAGTGTCTCCCTACAGCTGTCCCCAAACCCAGCTGGACATTACAATATGACCTTTGAATGTTGACCTACACATGTAGCACTTACTGCCCCTCGTGTTCCCGCCTGCTTCTCTCTGTCTTTTCACGACACGTTGTCCATGACGCTGCCGATGCTGCTCACACTGTGAACCTGTTTCTATGGCTTGACTTTACAACACGGGCTACCTGAGGCTCAACACTAACAATAATACTGAACTCAGATCTGCTTATATTTGAATTCCCACTACAGTAAATACTATGTATTTTATTGCATAAAGCTTCAAACAAATATGTACTGTATATATGTGAATATATTGGTGACTTTGAAATACAATATATAAGAAGATAAAAAAGTTTTTATCAACCTTAGAAACTGCTGTTTTCGGTAGCAACACCTTGAACTCTGTATGCACCCGTTTCAGTTTCCTCCAAGGTGCTTCAATGGTGGTAGTAGAAAAACACATTATTCTTTCACCCCTAGAGTATATGGCTGCATCATACATACTTTATTATTCAGCTTCTGTTTGTTTCAACACTTCAGTGGAAATAGTGTCATCGTGTTAACATCCAATGGAAATACTAACATAAGCAGGATTTTATGGCTTAAGCACAAATCTAAACCGTATAGAGGGGGTTGAATGGGGGGTTGAATATTGTAAAAGCATGAATGGTGTTCCATTTATATTGTATTTCATAGTGTATAGTGCATGTTTAATTCAGTTTTTAGTGGCTCCTTTGTTGTTCCTTTTTATGCATTTGCATTATTTATTTAATGTGTAGGGAAGAATTCGTCCACTAATGATAATATCCACCATAACAAACATAAAATTATGTGTTTTCATCATCTGCAACAAGTGCCTGCAACAAGTGACGCAGTTATTCTTCAGTTTTTTTAGCATCTGCTGTGAATGTGTCGCTATAAAATTCAATTAGACACCGCGGCCTGAACAAGTCAAAGCTGCCGGCAACACTTACAGTGAAGTGGAGTGGCTTGAGCCCCCGAGTGAGCTGTGACTTATGTATAATACATCAGGGAGGAGCAGCAGTACTGTACTGTAGGTGTGCTTAAAGAATTCATCAGCTGATCGTTATGGGCACATCTATCCCAGGAGATTTACTGTAGGCGCTCGTCGTAAATCTGCCATGAATTGTGCATTCAACACGACACAGCCCTCTGCACATTATATTGAAAGCCTCATGTCTTCTCAGACATATCTGTCACTGACTACCTGTCACAGAAGCTCTGAGTGTCTTTGGTCTGCTGTTTGCTTTGTTGTAGTTGTCCTGAAATATTGAGCACCTTTCAAAGCTTTTGATATACACTCACCCACAGCTGGAACATGAAACAGTGCTGCCCACCCACTGACTTTATGTACATACATGTTGATTTATCCTCACTGGATTGGACCCTGATTGAGTTGTTGATATGAGGACTGTCAGCATGTGACAGTAAAATATGTTTCTGGCAAAGGAGCGTTATAGTTTTTTTTATTATTATAAATCATTTGATATCCACTGTATATTTTCTGAATACATATCTGATACAGTCACTGTACTGTGTAATATAGGCAACACAGCACAGTGACCCGCCATCCCCCCTCCACCCGTCTTGAAAAAGCTTATTTATTCGAGCTGACATAAGCCTGTTGAGGAGCGTGATGAGGGAGTGACTGCTGGTGCTCACAGTCTGCAGCTCTGTGTTGAAGCCTCGTGAGCTTGGTTCCTGCTAATGATGCTGTGTGAATATGCTGAGGTGGCATGATGCTTAAAAAAGAGACAAAGCTGTGGAGAGGCTGTCAATGCTGCTCTTTTTTTTTTCTTTTTTTTGCCCATGAGAGCCTTACCACAGGTTCATCCAATATACATTCAGTATACTTTCTTATCATTATCATTTACAGTTGACTTGTTCTATATTATACAGCAAAAACTTTATGTAACTTTATGTAACTTTATGCACTTATGCGTGATTAAACAGAGAGCAAGATCAACAGATGTTCAAGAAGACTCAATTCTAGGGATAGAATAGAATAGAATAGAATAGAATAGAATAGAATAGGTATTTTGCAGGGGCATTACCAGGCAACGCCCCTGGTATGTTGAATAGAATGTGAATAGAATGTGTAAAATACGCAGGAGTGAATAGAATAGAACGGGATATAATAGAATAGAATGTGTAAAATATGTGAAATAGAATAGAATACAATCGCATTTAATAGAATATATAAAAGAAGATACAGAATAGAATAGAATAGAATAGAATAGAATAGAATAGAATAGAATAGAATAGAGAGGTATTTTGCCGGGGCGTCCAGGCAACGCCCCTGGTATGTTGAATAGAATGTGAATGTGTAAAATATGCAGGATAGAATAGAACACGTAGAATAGAATAGAATGGGATATAATAGAACAGAATGTGGAGAATAGAATAGAATGTGTAAAATATGTGAAATAGAATAGAATACAATCGCATTTACTAGAATGTGTAAGGTGAAGAATATATAGAATAGAATAGAATAAAGGGCACCCTCAGAGTCACACACTGATACATTTTTAATGTGTAACGTGTGTTTCTGCAGGTTTGCTGCATGTATACATAACAAAGACAAACAGAGGAACCTCCCTCTCTCTGCAAAAGCTGAAAAAATGTTCAGAGGTGAGTGTCACTAGAGTTTTCTGTCAGTGCACAGGATATATTTTTGGAAATGTTCTCCAGTGCAGAGAGAACAGCAGGACGCCACATCGGCCCAGTGCAAAGTGACAGTGCGAGACACCTACTAACAGACAGTGGTGAGCCAACGTCTCCACACACATAAACCTATCTGTTGTTTGGAGTCATGGTCAGTGTCTGCAGCTGCACACTCTACCCAAAAAAAGCCCAGGATGATATTTTGTCATGAAGCCTGCCAACCCCGCTCAAGAGTAACATGCTATCTTTATTTTTCTTTTTTTAAACTTTATACCAGTCATCCTCATTTTTCTTTTTTTAAACTTTATACCAGTCATCCTCAATCGTCTTTTTCTTCCTACGGCTTCTTCAGAGCTGCGGCTCCTGAACTCTAAGATGATTTCTTGCAGCCCACCATAGAAGTGTATAGCTACAGTTATTTTTTTTTCTAACAGTCTTCCATCAAAAAAAAGGAGATGTGTTGAACTTGCGTGCCATGAGGGGGAACAGGACAGAGGCACAATCAATAGCAGACAGCAATCAAGCCAACAAGTGTGACTCACTCACGCGGTCCCTTATGACCAGTGCATGTGCGACTTCATAAAATACAGAACATGCAGTATGATTGACAGGCAGACTGTGGGAAGAAGAGAGGTCGGGGTGAGCAGCCACAAAACACAGAGCAGCGAGGAGAGTAGAGACGAATCAACGTTTAGATTTGTTTATTATAGGATGTCTATAAATCATATGGTTCAGTTTGTTTTTATGTGCTCAACGTTACACAGGACTGATCAGGATCACTCTGCTTATTGTTAGTGGACATTATTTATTTGCATTTGTATTAAACCTTCAAAAATCATATAATTGTGTCTCCACTTTTTGGGATTCTTGGATTATGCTCCGTCAGTGTGGTTTTGTGATTCATTTTGTAGTTTTGTTTTGTCTCACATTCTGTGTAGACATATTGCACTCAATGAACCGACCTCAGCACTTTGTCTTCTTCTCAAATCAGCACTGTAGGCTTTTTTTTTTCAAACCACCCTCATGACTGCTTCTCATGCTAATGCCAACCACACACTTCTTTAAATTTATTTTAGCAGGTTTTTCTGTTGTTGGAAAATGAGTGAATATTTTTTTGGGGGTGTGACAGACATTCATTTCATTAGGGTTATAAGAGAAGGAAAGGTTCGCTGCAGTGAATGTCATGTCATTTTGCACTGAGCTCCAGAGTGAATTTAGGATGTGTGCGGATAAAATGTGAAATAAACTTCCTTTAACCAGATGATAGGGATGAAAACGAACTAGCTAGTCGTGTTTCTGCTGCATTTAAAGCAGCGTTTATTATCCATCTTTCTCTTCAGTAAACCATTGAATAAACTGATGCATAATTCAGGCAGATGTCGTGATCAACTTGTGTGTTCAGAGCAATAGATTTGCAAGAATTTCTGTTGTTGTTATGGAGGAGAATTTGACAAGATCACGATCACACATCTATATAAGAGGAAAAAATGACATCTGTAGTGGAAAATATTTGCAAACACACTTGTAAAGTGTCATTTGAGTCAGCGGCATCTGGGTAGAAGACACATTCCTAAGTGCATCATCCATCAAAGACGGTGGTTTTGTGTCATCTTACTCTGACATTTCGTCTAAACAGTAAACAGTGGAAATAACCTCTTGACAAAAAAAAAAAAAAAAATGTCTGAGGAAACAAAGTGAAGGATAATGACCTGAGAGGCAGACACTCTCATGTCCAGTCCACAGGAATCGCAGCTGGAAATCTAAGGAGCTGTTAAGCGTCTCATTACCATGTGTCAGATGTGTCAGTCCACAGGACGTCACGATGCAGCAAGAACCCCCGAGTTTATTCTCTCAATCATTAGGGTCCATCAATATTACAGAGGGACCCAGCTGATCAAACGCTGTAACCTCAGATGACTTCCTTCCTGAGGTGGTGAAGAAAGGGTTGCTACCTATTCTTTTGTGCTTTTATTCTTTTGATTAAACGTAGCCTTATTAGTCTTGAATACTTTACTGACAGTAGGAAATATTAATAGCAGTGAAACAGTGAAGACTCAGGCTTAGACTTTCTGGATCTCACCAGTGGCGTGCACAGATTTTTTGAAGGGCAGGGGCAAAAAGAAAAAAAAGGGCACAGTATACTGTAGTGTGCCATTGAAGAGGGCACTTTAGACATGTTTATGTTATACAAATGGCACATTACTAACTACTGTACACAGACTGCTCAGGTTAGTTTGTTGTTAGGATCAGCATCCACATTTTCAATGAAGTAGATGCCATGTTAGTACCAGATAATCCAAACTGGCTCTGTGAGATATACAGTAGTTCTGGCTCAATAGGGCCCAACATAAAAGTCATTGCAACAGTAATGTGTCATAGTATCTCTTGGTCCTAATAGTCTTTTGGAGTTTAATGTGTTTTCTTTACCCAAGAGGGCAATTCAGTGTGTTTTGCCAACCAGGAGGGCACTTTAGCACACGTTTTGGCTCCCAAGAGGGCACTTAAGTACGCGGTTTTCAACAATTGGGCCGCAGGGGTGCACACACCACTGGATCTCACAGCATTTAAACGCCTTTTAATTGCATTGTATCAAAAGTGAAATGGGTAAATAATAATCAAGACTGTCCACCTTTAAGAAATAAGCCCGTAGTTCATGTGTGCAACAGGTTATTATGACTCATGGTTACGTTTTGTTGCCAGGCGACATGTAGTGGCCGTTGTGAATATGACAGGAGCAGAGGGAGAAGTGCAACAAAGTCCATAGAAGAAGGAAGTTGGGCCGGTAAAACTTCCATGTTATTATATCACATTGCTTTAAACAAAGTTAATCACATCATAATTATAGTAGACTAACTGTGGCAACAAAAATTGATTTATTTTGACCGAAACCTAGATCTTTTTCCTAAACCTAACCAAGTAGCTTTTGTCCGTTTACTGACGTTATAAGCAACCTCGATGTCTATCGATACGCCGTCTTTATTCTGGTAACCATGACGACGCGACTTGCTGCTGTTGGTGTGCGTTCAGGAAACACTCTTGTGAGTCATTTCAGAGAATTAAAAAGTATCAATGGCCGTCTAGGTTCTAGGATTTGTTTTAATAATCACACCTGCTATAATTTGAATGGAGATCAATTATATCTAATTGCATGACAAGCAAAGTTGATTTTAGTATTTTCATATTATGCATGTTTTGTTTTGTTTTCCAACAATGAAGAGTTCCTGCTGCTGATAATTTACAAAATATATCCCTGGTTGGTTTTTTGCCAATATTGATCCACTCTGAGTTGAATCAATAACTCAGAGTCGATACATGACCTTTCTCACTTAAGGTTTAATGAGGGTCATGCTGTCAGTGTTTATTGTGCATCTATAAGAAGAAAAAGGCGGTGACAGGGTGGGTAATCGCCGCTGAAATATTCATATAGAGAGACAAGTGTTATGTAATAACACAACTGACATGTGACAGAGTTCATTAGAGTGGATGGTGGCAACGTAGGCAGCAGGGACGACTTGTTGAGGACGACAGACTGTGGGACGACAGGCCAGGAAACGTGGTCTTATAAATCTGAGGGGGAAAAAAACATCCTCAGAGCTGCAGAGGAGGCGAAGCTGCTGACAGGATATTAATCAGAAACTATTTTCATCATCAGTTTAATAATCTGAAATTTTCAAGTATTAACATATTCTCTGTGTATAGTATTTAATGTGATTTTAAACTGAATATTTTGGGGGGTTTTAGGCCAAAATTAGCCTAGTAGTTTTGACGATATGACTTAGAAGATTGTGAGAGTTGTTTTCACTACTGACAATCTGTAACTTAATAGTATATTGATTACAAAAATCTAAAATAACAACTATTATACTACTACTACTACTACTATTATATTGTCCATTTTACAAGGTGATCTTATAATGAGATCTTCAATTTAAAGATAAATGGTCAGATAGGCTGAACATGTTATTGTTTACATTTGTGGTGGAAAACACTGGACATCTCAGTAATTTCTTGTCTCTGTGCCACATATCGATATTATCCTGACCACATTTTAGATTCAGAAAATTCAGAAATGAAGAAAACTTGAAAAATACAGTAAATGTCTGGAAATGAAAATGTTGAAATGAGATCTGTGGTGTGGTTATGGCTCAGTAAACAACTCATTTACAAACTTTAACAATACTTCATTTTATACACATATTACATATATTATGTGGTATAGACCTATTAGTACTGGTGGTGCTTTATTATCTGACATCCATATTTAGACAAGTCTATAAATTATCCAATGTCAATTCAGAAATTAGTTAATTTCATGCATGATGATTTCAGATTTCACTCAACCATAACAAAATGTGCAAAGGTCCTCAGGTCAGAGGTCACCTAGACTATTTGCCGCTCTTCTTCTTCGCCAGTGCTTTCATCCTGTGGAGCAGCACAGGTGTACCTCCCTGTCTGTCTCAGGTGCAGGATCTAATGAGCAGCTTCACCTCTAATTGGAGGGATGTTTTGGAATAATTATGAAATGACAGTGGGAGCAGCGGCAGAGTCGTGGAGGCGGAGCCAGTGATGGGAAAACTAAAGAAAGACTTTAATTGAATGTCAGCAGGAAGCTGCAGGCCACGTTGAACCTCATGTAATGAGATGTACAGCAGGCAGCTGAAGGGCACGCCTCCCAGGATGCTTTGCTGGCAGGGAGGGGGCGGGGGTGCAGAGTTGGGGGCGGGAGGTGGGGCGAAGGGGGCGTTCGGGGTGGTGGGTTGCTCCTGTCTCCCTGGCATCGCCTTAATGATGTGCTCATATCATGGCATTATGTAATGTGCTCTCCAGTAATGTTTAGTCAGGCTTACACACTCTGAGGCCTGCCAACCCGCGCAGCTGTTAACATCAAACTGTGCATGCGTGTGTGTGTGCATGTGTGTGTGTGTGTGTGTGTGTGTGTGTGTGTGTGTGTGAGAGAGTGGACAAACCCATGTGTTGGTGAGAGAGGTTTTGAGTTATTTTTGCCTGGATGGCTTCAAAATAAATGTGCATTATTCCTCCAGGAGGTATGGATTTTCTTTTACCTGCAGTTTATCAGTTGGCCGACGAAGCACTGAAAAAAGTGAACCGCTCATGAAGATGGCGCATTATCCTGCAGCAGAGAATCAGATAAAACTACAGTATAATCTATCCACAAAGGTCCCATATTTGATTTTTTACAAATGTATTGAGTCTTGAAAATGTCCATAAACGGATGTATTTGTTTTTTTAAGAACCATAAAGGGTATTTAACATCTATTCTCACAAACTTCTGGTGCTCTCCTCTGATTGGCTGTCTGGTTTCTGAGAGATGTATGGCCAGGCCACCTGATACAACATGACCTGCTACTGTAGCATTAAAAAACTGATGGGTAAATGTAAATTGGCAGTGATCAGTCAGTGCTGAATTGAGCATTTTTGATGAAAATCTAATTTAGCCACTGGTCTCTGATGTCTGTGTCCATGGTATTCCTTGACCTCCTGACCTCTAAAATGGTGCAGTGTTTCCTTTGCATTTTTCTGTTTCATAGTTTGCATGCTCAGTTGTTTATGGTTATTATTAGTAGTTAGTAGTTGTAATTAAATTTACCAAACATGTGCTGCTTAATTTGAACATTAAGGTCTGAATCTGGTCCCTACTGTAGGCTACATCACTTTCTAATCCTGAGCTTCTGGATACACATGGACGTATTTCTGTCCTGTGTCAGAATTTAGTTTTACATATATAGTGCTGTGGCTAACGACCTTGTACATCCATCAATAATAAATCAATAAACGGTTCAGTCAATGAATCGCTCAAAAATAGTGAAAAATGCTCCCAGAGACCATGGTGACATTTTCAGATTCAGATTCTTTGTGTGACCTACAATCCAAAACACAAATTTGATGTAATTGACTGAATGATTGGCACTGATGCTTGATTTAATCAATAATCACAGTAATTTTCAGTCAACTGAACAGAAAGTCAGTTCAGGGCCTCATACCACTGAATATACTATAGGTTTGTGTTAGATGTGTTTACCTCACAGGGAACCTTATTCCACTATTGACCATATTCGCAGCGTTGCCATCTTTCCTTACGTCATCACTTGGGGTGGGTAAACAAACCGTATAACTGGCTGCAAGCCGTACAAACCCCGGGAGTCCGATAAACTGCTTTCCTTTCATCGCTTCCCGGTTGATACAGATTTAAGGAAGGAATAGGTCGTTAATGTCCGAAGGGACATTGGGCCATATTTCAAAGTAAAACGACATTTGGGTTAAACTGATTTGAATTAAGTTAGCCGGCATTAGCTGCAACTGCTAACGTTAACGGTAATGTTAAGTGACGGCGTTGAATCTTCCCACCCTGAGTGATGACGTAAGCAAAGATGGCGACGCTGTTAATATGGCTGATTGTTAGGAGTGTTGACCATGACCCTGTCTCTTGTACAGCAGATAAGTTCTGTACTCGTTCTTCATCTCACTCTTCCTTTGGTTCCTGTTTACTATCAGATATACAGTATAATGAAGGCATAAAATGCACAGAGACATTGGTATTGAAGTGATTGATCATGCAGAAACATGTCTCACAATCATGCTCCATGCTTCACATTGAGTCTATGTTTAACATGTGCATTTAAAGGATCTCATCAGGTCTCAAAAACCAGAAGCGGAGTGTCGAGTAAAGCGATGACGAGCTTTGCTAACTTTCCCCGGGAGGTCACGCCTCCTCCTGCAGCTCAGTCGGGGTCGGGGTGACCTGCCTGTGTCGACTGCTTGCTCCCTCTTAACTTTCTCCTGAGCGCCTCGAGATGATGCGAGTGTCTTTGCGTATCACAGGACACGTATCACAGGCCTGTTCATGTGCGAGGAGATGAATCACCGCTAAAATCACAGTTTAGAGACGAGCAGCTAATGCGGTGTGACACCTACAATGGATGCTGGGCTCTCCTGGTTTAGTCTTAGATAAAAGTCGCAATAGCTTTAGTGGAGATCCGGTTAATATTGCAAAGGGTTTTACTTTTGCAATTAGTAAATGCCACTTTGCGGCGTTGCAGCACATTTACAGCGAGCTCTCTGGAGATCCCCTCTACAGCTGAGTCATTAAAAATGAATGTTCAGTTTTAAGACCTCTTTTTTAAAGCAGCAGATTATAAATAAAGTAATAATAAAAATCAATATCTAACACATCTAATCAGTATTTTCTCAGTTGATTTTGGCAGTTGGGAGCTCAGCCCAGGCGGCAGTGTGCTTGTTTTTTTTTGGGAGGGAGGTTTCCATTCTGAGCACCCACGAGGTTTAAAGTACATCAAAGCTCTGACTTCGGTGTGGACTTGGGCTGCCGCTCCAAAATTGAAGTAATGAGGGTCCAGGCTCGATCCCTTGCTCACACACAGCCTTGGGTCAGAACCTGCCACTGGAAAATTTGGTCTGATGGGTCAGTGGCTGCAGGAAGTTTCTCGGGCTCATGAGGATGTATCGGTGATTACGCAGTGGAGGAGACGCAGAGAGCCGAGCGGCCTGCAGCTGAAACCCCGCAGGTCTGCAGGACTCTACAGCTGAGACTGATGATAGTCTCGTTTCACACAGAGACCCACAGCCGACCTGAGGAATAAATAACACCAATACACGCGACAAAGCGCTATATTAAAAACTTTTTTTTTTGTCACCTGGGCTTGATTCTCCTCCTCATATTAATCCCCTCCCTGCAGGCACACAGCTGGCCAACGTCGTATTCAGCTGAACGTAGGTTGCAACTTGTGACATAAATTGTGCTGATGAGAATATTTTGTTGGTTTTAAGTTGCGTTATTAAACTCCCAAAATCCAGCGTCTTCCAAATGTTTTCTGTCAACACCATCTTCACACACAAGATAAAATATCAACTTTCTACAGTCGTGAGCAAAACCCAACGTTAGTCAGCGTTGGACCACCACTCTTTTTCATATCTAACCAAATCTAACTTCTGCCTGACACTATAGAGTCGTGAGAGTCCAACTTCTTTCTGGTTGTTGCACCGACAGGTCAGTAAGGGTTTTACTGCTGTTGGCATATTGTAACATCAACGATTAGAAGATAAGTGATGAAGTCAAAACCCAAACCAACAATGACTTGATCTCACTAACAAGTACTGTCTGTGATGCCACAGTCTACATTGAACATTGTTTCAATCAACAATCCGCTCTACACTGTCCAGCTGAAACAGTCTCAAGGGAACAAAAATGTGAAATAATCCTGCACTGGAAATAGTCCTTAATAAATGCTAATGCATAAAAGTATATATTCATATTCATGATCTCCTTTTTTTAGCCTTAATACTTGAGTAGGAGGAAGTGTAGAGCTCGGGGCTGAGAGCCACAGACGAGCAGTGGAGGCTGGAAAGGGTTTGACAGATTTTACAGTAATCTATTTCATGGAATCTGTTAACAATAATATAAAAAATTTGAAATGTAACTTTAACTGTTTGTCTTTACTAACAAATGTGCTATTATTACAATGGCTCTTTATTTGATTTAATGATTGACCTAGAGTAGAGATGCACATTTAAAGATGAACTTTTGTCATAAGCTGTGATCAAAGAAAAAAAAAAAACACACAGCATGAATGGAAAAGTCTTTATAGATGTGAGACGGGGTAGGGATGCTTTATTCATTATGTCTTTATTCTTCACCTTCTCCAAAGAGCATTTTCTGAAAGGCCACATTTTCGCATTTTGATCAAAGTGTTATAGATTAATTGACGTATTGATCGGGCCGATGCCTGCAGCACTTCAGTTTGTGAGGGTAGGATTTATGCAGGCTCAGTCACGGTTGACTTGACTGACCTGGTTATTGAAGCCAGAGCTATTTTTGGCTGGGCTCACGGTGTGGAACTTAAGATTGGCCAGGATCTATCGGTCGATGATGGAGCCGGCGAGGTGCAGCGCAGATGTCATCGTTTGTCACAGACATTCGGTTACAGATACATTTCAGGTTGTGAAGATGTTGTTTTATACGTTTATCTGCGATGGCACAAGGGGGAATTGACAAGCTCACACTCTGATGGAAATGTACAATTTCATCGCTGCAAATGAGAAAGCATTTTTTATCACCCATGAAAAAGATCTGCTGATGTTTCAGCGCAAGAACAAAAACATGGAAAATGAAAAGCACGTGTCTGAGAAACTAAATTAAATGAACGAGACCTTATCGGGATTGCCTCGACCTCTTTACGGTGTCCTCCCCAGACAGTGTCGCCATCTCCTGCTGACGTACGACACATCAGGGAACCACTGACTGGAAACCGGTGACACCAGAGGTCATCAGATTTGGCCCCAGTTAGACTTTCACTTGACATTTTGTCTCTTTGCGTCAAATCATCATCGTCATCATCAACATCATCATCGTAATGATCGTGTTTCTCCTTTGGCTTAAACACTTTTCAGATTCTCTCCTCACACTGTTCTCGCTGCTGAGCTGCCAGAGTCAGTGTAAACAAACAATATTTTAACAAGGCTGGAAACTTTCATATGAGGTTTATTTTCTCTCCAGTTTGAAGAATCGCTTCTCGTATTGCTTTGCTGTACTGGGGGAAAAGCTACAAGGTCAAAGAGCGGACATTGGAGTTTTCCTTGGAGCCAAAAGTAACAGCTGGATTCTTTAGACATGTTGTGGTGAGTCATGTTGAGAGCATCACTCATAGATGGAGAAGTTTCTTTTCAGATAAAAGAAGTGAAATAAGTAAATATATAAATATATTATATCAAAAGCCTTCTCACAGCAGAGAATGTGAATGAAGACTGAGACTTTTTACCCCCAGCTGCTCTGCTCAAGTAGCTCAGCGGTCACCAGAACCAGGCTGCTGTAGTCTACATGGTCCCACAGGAATTTAGGATATCCTCCAAAAAGTAAATATTTTTATATTATATCCAGTAAAAAGCAACCACCCAAGTATGTGATACTATGGTTAAGTTTCCAGGAATACTTTATACTGCCAAATATTTTAGTTTACAATTACATAAAAGACTGAACAGAGCCAAATCCTCACACCAACCACCAAACCAACGTGAACAATTAATTATGTAACTAAAATAGTTGCCTATAGTTTCCTTATCAAATCACAAAACTATGGATCGCTAAAATGTAATCCAATAAAAAATTCCTACCATAATTCTTTGAGGGCGCTTTTGTAGGTTAATCAATCGTTTGTGGATTACAGTCTTAGGTAAACATAATGATGTCTTATTGTTGGTTATTTACTGGTGCCACCAATTGATTACAATATTTTATTGCGAGAAATCGCATGGGTGTCTATAATCAATCAAGATTAATTAAAAACGAAATTGTACATATAATAATTTGTTCATCTTAATGAGAACTATGTAAGCCCTGTCCCTTCTCACTGTTTTGCTAGCTACATGTAGCAACTGTGAGCTAATTCACTTCTGGCGACCATTTTAAACTACTGTATGTGTCAGTTCAAAGGTCAAAATAACAAAACGTGCATTAGAATTGTTGCATCATGATGTTAAAACAGGGGCGACGAAGTGAATTAGCATTAACGCATTATTATTACATTAACTCTGAGAGCTGATTTACCAATGATAATCTATATAACAATGCGTTGCGATAGTGCCGATAGTGAACATGTATACCGATAACTGAAGTTCACATGAATGTCCAACCAGCCTCCTCCTGAGACTGTGACCAGATTTAAAAATAACCAAATAAACAAAAATAAACACTCCTCTCCTGCTCTGAGCTCAGATCAGGCTCGTGTCCTGCGGCTCTGGTTCATGTCGGCTCCGATCAGCCTCTGTGTTTTGTGTGCTCTTGAACCTCACCTGTCCAGGTGAGTAGCCACTCCACTGCTCAGCTGCTCTGTTGTTGTTGTTGCACAGTTGTCAGCTCCCCCCCCTGCACCTGTGGGTGTGCGACCTAAAAATAACAGCAATAAAAGCAGCAGAGATTCATTATGATGAAAAACAAAAACGAGCGTTATGGATTTTTTCACCAACACCAGCACTGAAGTCAGGCTTTATAAGCAATATAATGATGTTGATCTGACACCTGACAACTGAGTTCAGCTCAGTTCACTCTGCTCCTCTAACATGTACAACTTTGTGATGTTTGTCGCCTAATGAGCCAGACATTCTTTATGGATCAAGAATACTTTTAATGTTGTTAAAATGGAGAAAACAAGATGTTCCATGAAATTTAATAAGAACTTTCTTTGTACATTTGAATTGCAATGCAATGCATTACAATAAGATACGCTTTATTGTCCCCATGGGGAAATTTGTCTTGGACTTGCAGTGCTGCATACATTTAATCTAATGCTTCCACAGACACAAGTACAACAACAAAGTGCCATCGAGAACACGTTACAGAATGGAAAGTTCCAAAAACATATATTGCACAGACAGTAGAAGCACCATGACAGTATTGCATAAACCTTGGGGCCTTACATTTTTTTGTTTAGAATAAAGATGGTTTAACTTACATCTGGGGACACGGCATCGTCTTCCTGAAGGTAAAAGTTCAAACTCAGCTCAACTCATAAATGGTCCGTAGGTGATCAGCTTTTGACCTTCATGGCAGCCTGCACCATGCAGACAAAGAGGTTCGGATTTTAGCTGAACTGATGACGCTCTCCAAAACAGCCTGGAAAAACAAAAACATAATCTGTTCAAACACCCTGAGTCGATGTAGAAAATACAGTTTTTTTTGCTGTAAGTAGGAACACAAGTTGTTGACATGTTTCAGCTCACCTGACAGATGGATAAAAACTTGATATGTGGCGGCAGTGTGTCCCACAGGCTGAGGGTCCAACAAAGTTGAAGTTTGCAGCCACTAGACACATTTGATCAAACTTCTTCAGCCACTCACTAATGGACCCATTAAATACAAGTTTTTATCTTCATTTTCTGTTGTTCATTTTGTATTTTCGTAGTAGGCTACAGTATGATTAGGCGACCAGCTTGTATGTGTCATGTTTAGTTCTGTTGTTGCCCTTTTACTAACCCTGTGATTAATATTAATGTATGTATTAATGTATTGGTACTCCACTTTACAGACATATCTTGTTACTTTCAATGCCTCGTTGGACACAGCAAAAACAGACTTCCGTGCAAATGCTTTTAGCATTTCTGTGTTGTAGAAAATCCAATGATAAAATATTGGGGATTTTCTTTTTACAGTTTATTACTTTATGCAACATGTATAATCCTATGTCCTGGGGGCTAGTATTATGCATGACTTCCTGCCACCTCTACCAAAGTAAAAAAAAGAAAAAAACACACACACAGTGTAAGTTTTGACTTTTCACTGTGAATTTACGGTCTGTTGTTGTTTTTACAATTTCTTGCTTTGTTAGAATTACTGTATATTACAATAAATACCGTACAAATGCAGTTCTCTACTGTATTCTTGTAAATAGTGCAGTTTTATTATTAAATTACTTATTATATTTACAGTAATTTTACATGAATCTACAGTATCACCACTTGTTTTTGCTGTGGAGGTTGAACTGAGACACACAGACAGCTAGGTAGGCTACATTAACAAGACTGGGTGGGATGGATGGAGGTGGAGGATTCCTGTAGTGGGAGGGAGGGAGGTGGAGGGTGAGGGGAGGGAGGGAGGGAGGGGTGGTGCTGAATGAACAGCTCCTCCGCTCATAAAGTAATCAGAGAGCTCCTCTGCTCCGTCAGAGCAGCGCACAGCCATGAGCCAGCCGAGCTCCCCGTCCTCCAGACCCGCGCCGACTCTCCGCCCGTCGCCCTGACGCGCACCACGGCACCATGAAGAGGCAAAACGTGAGGACCCTCGCCCTCATCATCTGCACCTTCACCTACCTGATCGTCGGCGCCGCGATCTTCGACGCGCTGGAGTCGCAGAAGGAGACGACCCAGGTGAGGGAGCTGGAATCGAGGAAAAAGGAGCTGCTCAAGAAGTTCAACTTGTCCACGGAGAGTTTCGACGAGCTGGAGAAGGTGGTGCTGCAGCTCAAGCCGCACAAAGCCGGGGTGCAGTGGAAATTCGCCGGCTCCTTTTACTTCGCCATCACCGTGATCACGACCATAGGTAAGAGAGCAGCAGCGCTGTCTGTGTGGGAACTTTTATCTCTCCTTAAGAAAGGAAAAAGAAAAGGAAAAAGTTGGAGTGGATGGATTATATGTCAGCTCCAGTTCCACTTATTCTCTGTAAATATTTGTATAATGAAAAAATAGAAGAACAGATTTTAGAAAGAAAAAAAAAGTCAATATTAACTGATAGCTAATAAAACCTATAGAGGCAACAGGAGACACCAGATGATACTGTATATGTTCAATACATTTCTTCATGTATAAGAATTACAATATACATAGTAGGCTATATATTTGATAACAGAAGTGAAGGAAACACCTTAAATTGTCAAATAAGATTATTTAGATGTAAGCATAAATCTCCAATGAAACTATGAAGAATATCCAGCATCCAGAAAAAGATCTATTTCTTTCTTTTTTATCTACTATTTGACTTCATAGCCTACAGCACTTTTGTTTTTATTATGATGGTTAAAAGGTCTTAGAAATACTACTATAAATGACAGGAGCTTACATAAGATCAATAGTGAGCACCACAGACAGCCAGTGTCATGTATGAGGTGTTGGAGGCAGCTTGACAGCCCCATCCACTGCAGCACAAACACTGTGAGTGCTGCTTCCCACAGACCGAGCAGAGAGCTTTTCTCTGCTTTTCTCTCTGAAGTGAACACAGGGAAAATTGTTCTACAAACAGGTTTTGTCATCAGAGCCCTTTTTTTTTTTTTACACTGGAGTATTGTAGCTGCTATACTCTGCGTGCTTTGAAAAAAAAGGGGTCGCCTCAAAGTCAAATCTGTGGCGAGCGGAGGCCTCTTAAGGACAAGTGTCTCTCTGCTAATGTGAAATTCTGCTGCTCATAACTTGAAGGTTGTCATTAAAGAAGATGCTGCAGGGAAATTTAAGTTATGAAACAGTCATTTTGCCTCCTTCTCTTGTTGCTTCTGCTCATTATGTTCTTGATCCAAAGGGCCCTACAGCAACGCAACAACCCCCCCCCTCCCCAACCCTCCCAGCTCTTTACTCATTTTATTACACAGGCTTCAAAAATCAGCCTGTTTGCTTTAGCAGCTCGGCTTGGCTCAGATGTTTGCGTAACAGCCCTGCCAACTGCAACTGCAAGTTTAAATTTGTCTGACATTTTAAATATTGAATAAAGATAAGACTGCAGAGTCCACCTTTGTCTTAAAATGGGTCTCTTTTAAGGCTGTCGCTTCTGGTTTAAAAAATAACATTTCCTTTATTTTTTCTCTTTGGTATACGTTATCGTTTTATCTTTAAACCAACAGCACCTTTATTAAATGACCTGCTTCAAAGACATCATGTATCTGCTGCTAAGACAGTGTAACATGAGCATGAAAGTGTAAAAAGAGTCATAAAATCAGCGAAAGCACTCGTTGTTGTCATTTACTCAGCATCTACATGAAGTTTGATGATATTAAGTGACGTTAGTGGTCATACCTGAGCAGTTGAGGCTCTGTGAGCATTGAACTGAAAGTATTGTAGGTGCAACGGTGCATTTTATTGTTTATAAATGCAACTTTACAATTGTAAGAGGGAGATTGCATCGTCTCAACCTGCTGTGTTTAGCATCGAGGGCAGTTGTCAGTATAGTGACCTGTGACTTGTAACCCTATCAGATGCAGGCGACTAATCGCACACTAACCCAACCCCGGGTGTCTGTAACCGCATTCTGTAATTGTGAGCCCCCGAGGCTGCTACAAACACAGTGATTGGCGTTTCAGCCTGCCATTAAGTATTAATGACAACACCAGACCCTCGCTGTTCCACTGGCCTTCTGGCACACCGCATTAACGCTGTAGATACTGTACTGTACACCTAATAGCACGCCACCATGATGCACAGCGTCCTCCACATGCTGATGAGATGATAGAGTGGAGCAAAACAAAGGGAAACAGGGCAGAATATTTATTTTGTTAAGTTTTTCACCCATCAAACCTGAGCTACAGCTGTGATTTCTTTAGGTTTCTTGTAATACAAACAGAGGCTAGAACTATTTCTGTCACTGGCTAAAATACAAAAATAGCCACAAACCTCTTATTTCCTCTCATATTCTTTGAAATTATAATTAAAGTCATTTTAGAAATGAGGCCTCAGGACATTCATAGCCAACACAGGACAACCCCCAAGGACCAGAGCGCTCACGTTGATGTGAAAACACTGCTGCTCCTTTGTAACATGAGTAAAAGAGGAAATGAGTCAATCTTACTGTAACACGACTGTTTTGAAAGTCATATTGTATATAACACATTGGGCTGAGGTTGGCTCTATATCAAAAACAAATATTATCCCAGAAAGCTATGAATAAATATACACATCAATACACATTCATAAAGTGCACGACCGCCGGTGGAAAACGGCAAACACGCGACAAGATCTGGCCCCAGCATGCTCTACTAATAATTTAACATTAGAAGAAGCGGAGGAGAAGAAGCTGCAATCAGTAACCAGTAACCAGTCATCATCACTTTCCAGAGAGGAGAAGGTGGGCGTGGGGGTGGGGAAGGCAGAGGGCAGGGTGTCCATTTACTTACGTACCAACTGCTTGGGGAAAGATTGAAGCGATGTTAGATACTGTAGATACAAGGGGAGAGAAGGAGGAAAAAAAAGAGCTTTGAGCAAGAACACACTCTCAAGATGGCAGGATACTCAGGGAGCTCCTCTGTACAGGTTTGATAAAAAAGAAAAAAAAGCCTGGGGCTCACTCACACACACACACACACACACTGTGCTCTCACCCACTTCCAAGAGGATGATCGTCTTATCATTGCCACATTTACTGTACTCACTGTCCACGCTGCAGCTGAAGGTCATCATTGAGAAAAACATGAAAACACATGAAAACACTGACATGCACACATACGCACACATGACATGTCTCATATCCTCTGTGTTTTATCTGATGTGCTGTGTGTTGTGTTGTGTGATGTGCGATAACGGGCGGGAACATGTGAAGCAGTTGTGTTGCCCTTCGAGGGGGGGCAGATGGCTTGTGTTGACACAGAGCGCAGTAGTCTTTGTGTAACATGCCATATGATATCACAATATGTTTGTACAGGCTAAATTAAAAGATTAAGCACACACAAATTTCACACACGCAACCTTTTCTTTTCTTTTTTTTGTCACTTTTCCTCCTGCTGATAAAGAGCCGCTCAGACAAATAGACTTGGATTGAAGTTTTGGGAGTTTTTTTTTTTCTTTCTTACAGCTCATTGAAAAACATCCTTGAAACTTTTTTTCAGCAGCGGTATCTCTTTACAGAAACAACGTCTTAGATACTCTGGATAAACACAAGAGCCTGTTATGAATAGTTTCCCTGGCAATAAAAGAAGAAAAAGCTGCAGCTCAGTAGTTTAAATCATCCTCGTATTTTATGTTCAGGTCCAGTGGTGAAGCTGGTGTGGCGTCTTCAATTAGACTAGACTTCACCTTTGACCTATTATTAATATTGACCATGATGTAAGATTAGCATCCTGTCATAAGTCTTTTAGCTGCCTGACTCTTAACTACACATTACATTTAATTCCCTGTATATGTCATTCAAGGTTTTGCGTAATTTTCATGATCAACTTCATGTCTCAAAATAATTGTAACAAATGTTGACACTGACTCAGAGTGAAACTTAAAGGGTTGGCTCACCTAAATGAAAGATAAAACTGACAATATTATGTAGCCAAGGAAATAGTTTGGTTTAAATTTGACATTTCTGCTTCTGCACCTTGGAAGCAAACTTAATTTCTTTGTCTTGTTAAAAGCGTTAAAGGACCAATGTGAAGGATTTAGGGACGCCTAGTGGTGAGGTGCAACTAAAACTGAACCCACACCAACACACATTTACTCTTCCAAGAATGTAGGAAAACTTACAGTGGCTTTCGGGGAACATAAAAATGAGAAAGACCCTCTCTATAGTGCCAGTGTTTGGTTTGTCCATTCACAGCTCCTGTAGAAACATGGCTGTGCAAAATGGCAGCCCTGTTGTGGATGAACAGGGCTCATTCTAAGCTGTCAGAAAACCAACGATTCGTAAAGTCAGTACAAAGTTTTTAAAGAGGAACTATGCAAGATTTTTACCTTAATCAAACAGCTTCGGTGTAAATGTGCTGGTTAAATAAATGACTTGTAACTTGGAGATTCTCTGCCTTCAATGTAGCGTCTCTTGGACGAAATTCAACCTTGCAAGCGCCTCCGACCTTGTGCCCCAGCTCTCATCTCAGCGGCACCGCAACACAAACGCACCCCATATCCTGAAATCTCAGATCACAGATAAGACCACACAAATATACAGATCGTAACGCGTATATGATATATAATTTTATCCACAACTTTGTTGAAAACAAATACAAAACAGTGGAAAAGCGACCGGACTTGCATAATTCTCCTCTGAATTCATTTTGTAAAAGTCAATCAAAACCCATTGTATTGGCTTAAAGGAGACATATCTCAGAACCACATGAAACCAATAGCCTATGAGCTGCAGAGTTGAGGTAAATGAGAAAAAAAAGAGACAATATATTTTATTTGTGATCGGGGTGAGCCCACTCTTTAAGTAAATTAATCTCGCCGAGATATCTAATCTCTGAAGTCATTAACCTTCGTCTTAGGCTCATAAACAAAAACCTTTATATGTGATAGGACCCATTAAAGTCGCCATGTGGTTGTTATTAGAAAAAACATTCCTTCAAAATCACATGCTTTGCTTGGATTTTTATTATTGTGAATCACCTCTTGTTAAATAGTTTTTTGCTCAAAGATCATTTGGCCGTTTGCCTCTTGTTGATTCAGCAGACGTGAGCTCAGTGCTTCGATAGAGGAGCTCGCCGTCTGCAGTCTAAGAATCTGAAACCTATTGTGGGGAGAAGAAATGAATACAAATGCATCTGTATGAGTCGCTATAATCCCGACAGATAGCATCAGTCGGGGGTTAAAGCCTCGGACTGGTGATGAAAATCTGCTGCTTGGTTTGCAACACTCTCCTGTCACATTAAAAGTGGCCTGGATCAGAGAGACTAAGCCCCTTCCAGCTCTGCTTTAGTTGCTCTGTCACCACCAGTAGATCGGTTGTTGATGTACTGGGCAGCTACCAATGTTCGAGCTTTAATGCAAAGCAGGCTCTTCCTGAAAAAGAGCAGACACGTTCAGCAAATCCTCTCCGGGTTAGTGAATCTAATGTTTCTATATGTGGACTGACAGTGAATAAAATATCTCCTCATTTTTCTATTTTCATCGCTGACACAGACTTTGATTTGGCACCAGACGTGAATCCATTTCCAGCATCTGCATAATTAGAGGGCACATCCTGAATTATTAATGGTAATTACTTACATTAGTATCATCATTATTATTCAGTCAGCTTAAGAGGTTAGCGCAGTAAGTGGTTGAGTGCAGAAAGAACATAACTCTCATCAGACAGAGGGAGATGGATACTTCAACACTTCTCAGAAGAGGAGTCGGTATTAGAAGGACGTAGAAATGTGATAACACCAATAAATAGACATCTATTATAACGATGTGTGGCTACAGAAAGTCACAGTGATATATTCACACCAGCAGCAAAGTGGACAGATACAATATGCCTCCATTGTGGTTTTCTGTGTGGCGGAAAAAGGAAGGAATAATAAATGATACATTTGGTAAATTGATTTTATTCTTGGAATAAAATCAATGTGCATACAGTAGTTGTAGAAAGAAATTATAATTATACACTAATTATGTTTATATACAACTACTTTTTGAGTTTTCTAAGGAGCTATATACAATATACTGGTTAGAGTCAGGTAAAGTCAATTGAACTATGAGACAGAGGGTTTGGGTTATCAACCAAAACCATTAGCAGTCTGTGAAAACAAATTTCCCCATGGGGACAAATAAACTTAAACTAAAAAAATTGTCTTGCAATGTTTTGTATTGGAACAATACATATCAAAAGATATAGATGTGCAGCATTTACTTATTGTGTTGGTCATGTGGGCAGTGTCTTGTTTCTTTCAAATCATTTTTCTGTGGAAGATTTGAAATATATATTTATATATATAAAAAGTTTTTTTTTTCCATTAGAAATAAGAACATTAAATTGCACGAGGGGCTTTCACAAAAAGAATAGACGATTATTGTGATACTCCCTAAAGCAAGCCTGCGTTTCCACTGGAGCTTTTCAGGTCATTTGAAGTACTATAGCTAAGAAAGCCTTTTAATTTTTTTTTGTTGTGAAACTAGTGTTTCTAATATCAGCATTGCTTTTACAGTGAAACCACTGAAAACTTTTGCTCTGAAAATGTAAAAATGCTTCACAGAGCCTATATGCAATAGCCTACTGTAGATCAACTGAGAGCGACTGACTGCTGTATCAATCAACCTGAGCCGTTTCAGATTACAGTTTAATTGAATTAGGGTTGATTTGAGCCACTGCTGTGTTTCAAGTGATTTGGGGGGGTGTAAGGTAACTGTAACTCTTCATGGTGCTTTGCATAAAAGGCCCCAAAACAGAGTAAATTACCTTGCATAACCCAGTGTGATGCTGTGCTGTGCAGTGAGGCACTGCCCTCCCTGCTCATCATGGAGACACACTGAAATGAAATGTGACACAGAGCTGTTACCCGACAGAAGAAAGATGGATTTTTTTTTTTTGGTTTGCTTGTAAATTACACAACAGACTTTAAACAGGTTTCAAGGTCCTAGAGGTCCTGCAGCACAAACCATATACAGTATGACATGAATATTCATGTTAGCGACACATTAATTAAGAAAGAGCGCTGGACTCAGCTTCTTTGAGTCAGTCTCGCCACAGGGTTGCCAGTGAAAGCTCAAAGAGCTGAGAGGACGGCTAAGCTCTCTTTGTTTTTTTTTATTTGTGCAGCTCCGTGTCACCAAGTTACAAGAAGGTCGCAAACTTCAAAACACAGGGGGCTGGAAGTGAGCCACTAAGACACCGTGGCGCTTTGGTGACTGCTAAATACTGTGAGGTTTGGATTTTGAGCGATGTTTAATGTTAATTTAGTAGGAATATGTACAGTTGATTGTTATGTGTAGATGAGCAGTTTGATATATCTTTATGTTTATACATTTGCGTATGTATGTGCATTTAAAGTTTATATATTTCCGTGGGGAAATACATGTGAGTTATAGTAACATCGGGAATCAGCCATTCTGGGTCAATCTAATCCTCACCTTGTCTGTTATTGGTCAGGTTTGTGACATGTGACTTAAAAACAGGAAGTGGTGAAGTATGAGGTGAAGTAAAACGCGACTTTATGTCAGTGCATCTCCATCCAGCTCTTTCTTTTATCCAAAAGTGATCCCTTACCACCACCACTTATCAAAACCCTCAGGTTACACAACTGTTACCTTGTGCAACAAGTGACATTTACTGGCACAAAGATAGATTTGATGCCTGTCCTCTCGCTGTGTATTAATTACGCTCACACTCTGGGTAAAATCCCAGATATTGGGGGTATTACAACTGATTTGGACAGAAAGCTTTAAAACCTCCTGGCATTCGTACAACTCCTTGCTCTAGTGGTTTTATTTTTCTATGAAACTCTCTGCGTTGTATTTTATGTGCACCTGAGAAGCAATTTGTAAATCATTGAAGTCCGTATTAGCAGAGACATGACGTAGTGCGATGCAGAGTATGGTTATGAAGAAAGTCCTCTGCAGGAAACTATGTTGATGTGTTAAAAATCAACCATATAGTTCTTGGGGTTTACCGAGTGAACCGGAATGAGCATAAAACCTTTAATGAACACAGCATCGCTCCACTAATGTGAGTTTTAATAAGTTCTTTGTTTTGTAATCAAAGTTAATGTATTAACGATGTTGAGTAGAGTAAATATAACAGACCCACGAGGGAAACCGTAAAACTCGACGGTTGTGTAAATAATTAGACTCAAAGCAAACTAATCATGGTGTTTCAAGGTGTTTAATGGATTTTGAACCTCATTTCCAGAACTTGTTTTAATTAAAAAAACGCCTTCCTGTAACAGTAACGCATGCATTTTAGCATCAGATCTCTGACCACGAGCCGAAGGTCCAAACTTTTAAGGGGAGAAGAAAACGTTGAAACGTCCAGGGCTATAATTGGCCGGGGGGGAAGTTTGTTGCTGTTCTGGATCTGGAGGAATAACGTCTGAGAAAGTTGATAGAAGCGACTCTCATTGCTCACTGCTGCTCCGTTCACATGACCAGCGAATGTTTACCTATTGTACGTCTGCTTTATGCTCCGCTGCCTCAATGGAAAGTTGAGCGCTTGCCTGACTCACTAAACAAAACATGACTTTGTATTTATTAGGCTTCATCATCCAGCGGGGGCTGACTGGAGTTTAACCAAATCAAATAGTACACAGTAGTGAGATCTGAATCCCTTCATTTGATGTTTCCTACTGATTCTGTTCCAGAGTATAAATAGACTCGACGTGACGAGTAAAGTCCCAGCTACAGTAATATCGTGTTGAACGAGCTCCTGTGGGGTTTATTTTGATTTGAAATGTGAACTCTTTACTCATTTTTTTCCCCTTCTTCTCTGAATGGAAGAATGCCTATAATCTCATGTCTCTGTGTATTGAATTATGTTCCTCTTTCACAACCCAGAGCTTTTAGCGAGTACTGGATGCTGACGCTCGATTAATATCGTAATCCTTCTAGTGGAAATTTGAGATTAACTGAGACGTGTCCTCGCGCCCTAGACACTAAATATGTGTTACAACTCCATCAATGCTGCAAATGTACAAAGGGAGTGCAGTCTAGGGCCGTGGTTTACTGGAGACAGAATTTGTTGAAATGCACTCTAAATGGATACATTTTTGTCTATAATATAACTCTAAGTGCCAATGAACTCTATTAAAACACTAAGACTTCTTTGTCCTGTCTGTGCTTCTCAGCTGTGGCTCCCATAAACGTGTGAAAAAAAATCTACATCATTTGTTGGGGTCTATTTTCAGCGGAGGATGGATACACATTTGGTGCGAGCGAGTATTTATAGCAACATGGATGATGCATGATGGGATTATTTAAAATAAACTATAAGAGTTTCCTATGTTCATCATAATGAAGGAACACTAATGCGTTATTAATGGTGTCTGGTCAACAATTAAAAACACATTTGGAGCTTTATAACACAGAGGAATAAGAAGATAAAAGCTTGTGAGTCGTATAGTCGTATCTGCTTTCATATTGAAAACTTTTAAGACATGATGCTGGAATCATTTTTGACTATTTGAGCTAAGTCCAAACTTTCATCACCACATCTCCCTTTGATCAGTAACAAACCAGGATCATTACAAAGTGACATGTAATGATGATGATGAATAACGACATAATGCGAGCCTCTATGCTGAGCAGAATGACTGGCTGTCTTTTGCATGAAGCTGCATCACTGTGTTTCTCCTCTCGTGACCTGAAAAGGAAAGGTATTGGAGACTTGTTCAGGGTTGCAGACAGTTGGGATGTGATTCCAGGAAAACAGGAACAAAGCTGGTTAAAAAGACCTTGGCTGTTGTGGTTCTTTGATTTTCCACTGGACTACAAGCCATAGAGAGAGAGAGAGAGAGAGAGAGAGGCTTTATTGCTGTGTTTTTGTCCAGTTGAACGTCACTTTATTTGATTAGTTTGTAGGCTAGCCAAGTTTGTGATGTCACATCTTCTGGTTTAGCATGTTCTTGGGTTTTTACCATACATACTTTACTAAAATAAAAACACAGTTTACACTAAAATTTGCAGCACAGGCTTGTGGGTAGCTTTGTTTCATCGGTGCATAGCTTCTAATGTCATTCATAAAGTTTTTCTAGGGTTCATGGGAAATGGTGTTTATCAAAAGTTGAATACTTGGATCCTATATCTACTTAAGACATTTTCCACTTTGCGTATGATCTGTAACTATAGTTTAAGCTTTTCCAAAAACTTGTACTGATACGCCAAAGATTACAGGTTTGTTTCTAGGCAAAATGTTTTCTCTCATTTACTTTCACTTGTGTCAAATCGCACGGTTTATCAGAGGTTTTTGGCATCACAAGCTGCATGTGTTGTACAATATCATCATGGCATACTGCAGCTTTGGGGCTCTCATTGGGCTATTTAGTGTCACTCATGTGGAAAAACTACCAACAGGTGCTTTGTAAAACCTTCACTCTCGACAATATGTCCACCCAGACATTTTAACCACACAGGAATTATAACGCAGTCGCTCTCTGCTGCCGTTCTTAAACTATGGCTCGCATAGATTTGCGATATTAATGCTGCAATAATCTCAAAAACCTATGTCAGCCATTTCATACGAACCGCCTGCATTGTGTTTACGAAATTATGCAGAAATGTGGGAGAAGGCACTCGCACAAAAGCATCCAGACATTTTCCTAAACGATGCTTAAGAGACACAATATAATGGCCCACACTGAGCTGCAAATTATTTCTTGGAGAAATGCCTGAATGCTGATGGGAAATTTGCACTAAGAAGCTCATTATGTGTCGACTGTGGATCTGTGTATTTGTATATCTGGGTTGTTTGAACTCTTTTTACCCCCTTCGATGAACATTACAGGTACAGAGCCACTGTAGTGCAATGTTTTATATATATAAAGCTCAGTTGAAGCCTGTGCATCTGAAAGACAGTCACACAAAATGTACAGTATGTATCCTAAACTATTAAACAACATCAGCTGCTTCAAAATACCAATTTCACCAAAGCCCTAGTTGAGGCTCTACAGTATGTAGAGTGCATCGCAGGGCCTGAAAACAAAAAAAAAACACAAATAGCCACTGTTGCTATAAAAAGCCGATACACAGCGAGTCACATGACCAGAGCAGAGAAACTCTCCCTGAGGAACACACAATGTCATGAAACGCTGCTCACACACACACACACGCACAGTCCTCTCAGACGGGAGGGGGTGTTATACCAGCCGGCTCAGTGTTGATTGTGTGCCCAGAGCGCTGAGCTGTCTCCCCAGCGCCCGGAGATGGTGGAGCTTGCGTAGCCTTAGCTTTTCTGCCCCCATACAAGCATGTGCCAAAAAACTAAAACTAAAAAAAAAAGAAAGAGAGAAAAGAAACACATCTTTTCCACATGGAGCATGGTCAGCTCGTCAGCAGTGTTGAAAGCGTCTAAACACTGAGGTGAGAGGTGAGAAGTGAATACTGTATGTTTATGGTTCACGGAAAAAACAGGGCTTTCATTGCCGTCCTTATCATAACAACCTGAAGTGAATTTCTCACAACTCACTGGCTCCTGACGGCTCCAACCTTCTCCGAGTCCAGAGACTTGGGATAGTGTTGGATGCTTTGGTAGCCGGTGCGGGTGCATTAGCTTTACGCTGCTCCAACTGGCTCCGAGCAGTGGAATGATTCGGTCCGACAGCGCCAAGCGACCGTAGCTCGTCCTGGCTTATATACTGTCTCCCAGGGGAATTTGTTTTCCAATTTGTTTCCAGCATCTGCTTAATCTCTCAACAAGCCAACCTGGATGAAGTGGACTGTCACACACTGGGGCGTAATGATAATAACAATAACAGTGATAGGTGAGTCATGTTTACCCCCGAGGGGCTGAGATTTGAGCGCGAGCTTATGAGTACACATTTAATATCCATACACAAAAAAAAAAAAGTGCCCCATGTCGACCTTGGGCTAAAACAACAGGCTGCTAACCTATTTTCTCTGGAATAATCCTCGTATCAATCCCATCAGAGGTGACGCAACTGCTCCTGATCCACATGGTGACATGTGGTGGTGGCAGAATTGGTGGCAATTGACTCAAAAAACTACAGTTGTATTCTGACTGGTCAAAGATGCATTGTCACGAATGTAGGGAGCCAAGTGGCGATGGTCGTCTTGCACTTTCTACTGTTTGTTTTAAACATATATGATATGATAATGGAAGAAACCATTCAGAAAGAACTAGTTCAGTGTCTACATTTGATGATTCTCAGAAAACTCAGGATTTAGGTCATATTGCATTGTATAGTGTTCATTGTTGGGGTTGTGTTGCTTCAGGCACCAGTTACAGTAAGTGAGGTCTTTGAAGGTTTGTTTGAGAAATAGATCCATGTAGTCTGAAGGTTCATTAGAACTGCAAAGTGGATCAAAGGATTGCTATAAACAAGTGGCTGCTCATTTATTTATTTTACTGGATTGGCTCTTTCTATTGTATCAATAGTGTTGATCTAAATGAGTGAGGGCCACTGAAGTTCACCCTCTATTACAAACTTGCAGAAAGACCAGTACAACCACAACCTTTGCCTAACTTTAACCAAGGGTTTTAGTTGCCTAACCCTGTACCGTAATCATAGTTTTCTGTTTTTGCCATAACCACAATCTTCTCTAATTCCAGCCATGCTATTGTTGCCAAGGACAGACATTACAAGAATACAAAAAAAAAAAAACATGCTGTTGAACATAGTCTGGGGTTTTGCAGAGTTGTGCAATATCAGTGTGCTTGTCTGGTGATGGAGTTGGAGTGAACACAAGCATTGCTTAAAAGGAAATGCATCATAATAGCGTGAGACCATTGTTATTTGTGATTATTGGTGCTGATGATTTTCATTTGCATCATCATAGTGAGGAAAATCCTCCTGGGTCCAGGATGAAGACTCATCTGTACCCAGCACTGGTTCCCTGTGTCTCTTCCTGTAAACCACACATTACCTAATGGATATAGGCTAAAAATAGAGCTTTTTTGCTGTGGAAAACTCTTATAGACTTACAGGATATTTGCCTCCCATCCAATTTTGGTCAAATAAAATTACGGAGTAATCTTATGTATTTGTTTTTACTACAATACACTAATGAGAGAGTACCTCCTCGTTTTGAACTTGTCCAAAAACAAAGCAGGGAGCTTTTGAACTCCTTCTTTGGTGTTGGAACAAAAAGACATCAACTTGCCAATAAACCTACGAGCTATCATTGCAACATAAAAAATAAATGGGCAGTGACATTTATGGTCTTTGGTTACTGCATCAGTCATTAATGAAGAGATAAGATGTGGGAGAGCATTTAGTCTCGGAGATAGGTGCAGATACAGGAAACATGGCGAGAGAGATCGAATGAAACAACACTAATTTATGTGAAACGCTACAAGACGGAGTGTCTAAGCTTTACCGGTGCACACGCCGCCAAGAGATGAGCTTCAACACACTCTTGTTTTGTTTAATGAACACAAGACACAGCTTTCCTGTGTCATCATCTAGTGAATCTACTGGCACAGTCTGGCTCATTACGCTCCTAATAAATCTCCGGCTGGTGCATAAACTTGAGTGAGGTGACATTTGTATGTCCTTATTATCCCAGTCTTCACCTCTGTGGGTCTGACTCTCCTACATAAGAAAGAAAGTCAAGCACATCATATCTTGCATATCATTATAATAAATGGTACTTTTTGTATAAAAACGGCTAGCCTGGCTAACACCAGACCTCATCTCAATGTACTGTAGATTGAGATTCAGTCTGGGAACCACCCGTTCATTTTTTCGTATTTGATGTGTGGTTTACGAAGCTGTTTGTTGGGCGCTATAAATGTCTATCAAATGCGTCTGTATGTAGCTTATAGCCAATCATATGAATCATACCCGATAACATATGTAGAACGACAGAAATCTGATGAGGAAAAAACGTTGCTCTTTTTTCAAAATAAACTTGCAGTCTAAACTACTTAATCGCCAATCACCCGTTCTGTGATTGGTGAGAAATTGGGTCCATGGTTTCCAGGCTGACTTGCAGAGCGAATAAAATCGTGCGCAAGGCAGCATGGGTATACAGTACCTAGGCTATAAAACGGCCCAAGTAATGTAAAATGATAGCGCAGATGCAAGTAAATCTCCAAGTAGGTTAAAACAAATGCTATGCATGGATTTGCAGATACTGTGTGACCCAGGTCTGGTAAGGTGAACCTGCAGATTGAGTGGAGGTGGAACTGATGCTCTGCTCCCAGTCTGTCTGCTCCCGCCATATGGGCAGCCCGAGGCAGCGGTTACCTCACCAAGGTGACAAGGAGACCTGACACACAGATAAGAAGGGATGGACATTCAGAGACAGTTTGGACAAAGTTACTGTACAACACTCTATGGTTCAATGAGGAATTTGTCCTCATGTAGCACGTCTGTAAGTCACAAAGGAGGAGATAGTAATCAGAGCTTCAAGGTCACTTCCTAGTTGTGGAGACTGAGTGTTTGACCTTCTGTGCTGCAGCTGACGGTGTATTTACCTCGGAGAGAGAAATAAATATGTTGCACTTTAAGAAGCTATTCAGTATTTTTGAAAACCTCACTGTCTCCATGTTTAGCTGCACAGCTCTTCCAGCCATTTACTACCTCTTATGAAACTACATGGCTACAGTAGTTTATTGTTGTTTTTTTCAGATTCTTTTTTTTTTTCTCTCTCCTGAAAAATAAAGTTTGAAAATAACAAACAACATATTTTGCAGTACAGGAGCACCGGGCCATGCAGTAAGGGGTTCATATAACACCTTAATAAGATCCATTACTTGATTTAATTGCCTCTGGTCATTAAGCCAGGTGCCAGCATGGTCTCATGCATCACATAACGTGACATATGATAGCTTTACAAGGTGGCAATGAGCCCGGCCAGACGGCTCAGGCGGGACGTTGATGGGCACTTGTGTCTCCAGTTGAGAGCCATTGTCAGAGGACCACACACACACTCCTGTCTGCGTGAGATGTTGATGTGTGTGCTGTGTGTTGTAAAGCACCCACACATTGCCTCATATGGGTTTGTGTTGGCTGGATGTACTACTTTATAAAGTCATTTCGGAGGTTAAAATCATTTTTGCTGTAAGGCTGGTGGATCTGCAGTGATAACGTCCACTACTATATAACTGAATATCAGGAGTTGTTTCATTTAGATGAACAGTGACTAGTGTTAACAGTCCAGTCAGGTGCCACTAAACCACTGTAGCAGAAGAAGGTGTAAAAAGATGATGCAGCAGATTTGCCTCAGACAAACAACAATGATGAAAATGTGACGGAAATATTGAATTTTCCTTTGTTTTAAGTCTTAATGTGAGAAACATCACATCAGTGGATGTTTACGTGTGCGTGTATAACTTGCAACATCTGTGTCCGTTGCGTTTCAAACTCGGTCAAGCATGAAAACTTTTTTTTCCCCCCCAAGTTTTTTTTAACACACAAATATAAAATGCATTGAAACAGGTGCAAAGAACTGCAGTCAGCCCAAACCCAAATGATGGCTCGGCTGTTGACGTTGTTCTAGCACTGCTGTCGTTACTGAGTTGAACTGAATATATTTACACTGACAGTGGAAGCCAGGATGTTTGGAAAAAAATCACCATGGGTGTAGGAGGTTATTGAGTCTAAAACATTGGTCTGAATTATGTTGTAGAATTATTTTTTCTCTAATCAAACCCTCTGGTTTTTGCATTGTAAAAATTAATACATAAAACATAGAAGCCAGACACACATGCAGGGTGGTCTCTCACCATCTGCCCCCATGTAGGCTAATCGCTCAGTGTTTACTAGTCGATCCTTCGTCAACATGTCATTTGGAGTTTGATCAGAACACGATGACTTACTTGAGATTGATGAAAGGCAAATGTATTTTATGAGTCAGAGGCTTGAGGCTTTCAAAGTCATGGTGAAGTTGAAGATAACTACATAAGAACTGCCAGGATGCTTAAAAAATAGACATTTTTACAGGAAAGCCTTTAATTTGGTAATCGAAATTTTAATCTTTTAAAGTGCAGTTCATAGTTTCTTGATGTGTAGCCTATCAGTCAGGCAGTCTCTAGTCTTTATAGGATAAGGATGCATCGTGCAACATGTGCAGGATGTAATTTCTGGCTGCATTTGTCAATTTCAGTTCTTTGTGTAACTTGGCACCTATGTTTATCATTGTGCCTGTGTGTTCCTCTGTCCTCTCATTTAATCCCGGGTTTTTCCATATTGTCTTCGTTTTTGCTGTGTAAACCGATCTGTCTCTCTCTTTCTCTCTGTATGTGTGTGTGTGCATGCGCTATGTGCCAGATTTCGGTGCCTCCCCTTCGCCAGCACATGTCAGTTTAGGACAGCATCTGCTCTCCGAGAGCAGCTGAATGAGCCAAGCAGAGTCCAGAGTGTGTACGAATATATCAGTGGAATCAGGTGACAGAGGCAGGTGACTGTGGATGAGAAGGGAGAAAATGCATCTCTGTAAATTAGATGCTGAGGGAAGGGGGGCAGGGAGGGATAGAGAGAGAGAGCAGAGTGGAAAGAGTCCGACCTTGTAGAATAAAGATAAAAAATAAAAGAGTTGAATGTGAGCTGAAGGGAGAGAAAGAGTCAGAAGAAGAGTCAGAGCAACAAGATGGCAAGACAAGCTGCAGCTATTTTTATAAAAGAGCATTCAGCTGAATAAAACATTACCAGGCCGCAGTCCAAATTACCAGAAATCACAAGGCAGGCGTGAAATAGCCATGTCAAATTATAGCAGGCTTGTCACATATGTTTGGTTTTTTAATGACACAGAGGCTGAACTATTTTCACATGCAATTTCTCATATTGCTGCACCAGAGAGACCCCCCCACGCCCACCCCCCCTTGCCCCCACCTTATCCAGTGTGTCAGGGCTTAACGAGCATAAAATGTTGTTTGTGTTGCGTATCAGCTGCCTATTAACTGTCACGTGACGTGCCGGACAAAAACAAAACACTGTTCGGAGCAACGAACGGATCAAAGGCGGTTAATAGTGTGTGAATTTTAGCAATCGTCTCCTGATTCACACTTGGCCCAGTTCCTAGCCTAGATGTGTCTCAAGTGTGTCTCGGCGCTTTATATATTCCAGAGAAAATGATCCTCGTCATCCTCGCCACCATCATCAGCAGTGGCATCTGTGACTAATTATGCACACTGTAGTCTGGAGTCTAGGTCTGTGCCTCCCAACGTGGTTTTGATCTGATGTGCCCCAGCGGCCTGAACTCCTTCACCTCCCATCACGCTCCTACTTCTTCCCTTTGAAATGATTTTCTGCTGGATCATATATAACATTATCAATCATAGCAATATTACTATAACATAAGTTGGTCGCTTAATGTTGGTCAAGTTTTTGAGTGGCAGATCCATTCCCCTTACTTTAAACTCCTACATTTCCTGTTTACTTTTAACTATTTTCCATTAGCTACAACAATCACTGTTAGCCTATAATGTTATGTTACCTTAAAAAAGCTGCTACAGTATTTAAATTGTTTATTACACACTTCTAGCTAGCATATCCACATTACATTATTTTTTGCTCACTGCTAGCCTTTCTAAAATCAATTATTTTTGATTACTTTTAGCTAATTTCTTTGTCCTTTTTAACAGTTCATACCTTTCTATCTTATATTAGCTGTAGTGGCTATTTCAATTGTTATCAATTAAAATAACTTTTAGCTAACCGTTAGCTGCTCGACTGGAATAGCCATTTGTTTATCCATTAGCCATTTCAACAGGTTATACAACATTAATATTAATTTCAATTGTTAGTTTAAATGTTTTGCAAATACTTATAGCTATTATTTATCCATTAAGTCCTTTTAGGTCATTTTAAGCTGTTCTTACTTTAGCCCTTTCTTCTAAAACAATCATTTCCAGTTACTTTTAGCCAACTAAATCCATTACATAGGCCTATTTCAACAGTTTGTGCATTGCTGAATAATTTTCTCTCCTTTTTTTTTTAACTTGACATGTTATCATTCTTGGCAGTGACAGGCAGGTATGTTTTGCACTCCCGACAGCTGTTTACCACTGGGAATTGGCATCTATTCCCAAAAGGAGCCATTTGAAATTCCCAGATCATATTACACAACATGTTCACTCTTTCTCTCCACTCTTACTCTCATCGTGCCAACACAGGCACACTTTTAAAGCAGATAACCCAAATGGAGCTCTTGAAACAGATACGTCTGTTATTTGAGTTGACCTCTTAAAAGCCTGGAGAGAAATCCCAACTCGGAGTTCCTACATTAGCAATGACTACAAATTAAAGACTTCCTGCCATCCAAATTAAGTTTTAAAGCTTTAAATGTGCCTTGACATTTTAAACGGACCTTTTTATGAATTTAGTATAGTGCAGAGAGTGAGTTATGAGTTTTAAAATCTCCTTTTTCCCTGCAGTTTAATTTCTTTAACTTTCATCTTCTTGCTTTATTTCCCGTTATATTTCATCCTTGGTGTCCTCCTCCACTCCTTTCCTCCTCCTCCTCCTCCTCCTCCCTTTACCCCTGCTCCCTCATTGTGTACAGTATCTGTGTGAACCTCACTTGTGCCTTGTGCAGCTGTGTTGTGAGTTTTAAAACAAATCAGTATCAACTGTGTATCAGGTACATAAATCACGTGATTTATTTAATTAGCTAACCCTCCCAGAGTTCTCACTCTCCACATGGAATGCCTTGCTTACTGACCTCATGGAAAACTGCAGCCTGCCAAGGTTTCCTCTCATATCCCCTAAAAAGGAACCTAAGGAGTACGTTTGGAAATAGATCCTGATAGGGATTTTTTTTTTTTTTTTTCGCAGTGAAAGCAAAACATTAGACTCGGATGGTCGGACACAAACAGGCGCAGATCGGTAGGATGGATGTGTTGCATGTGTGAGTGTTGTGAGTGTGTTATACATCGATGAGAGGATTTTTACTACACGAAAGGCAAGTTCAGGGCACGTGGCAGCCGAGTCACAGCTCTCTGATCTAACCCCCGTGGTCGCTTCGGTCTTCAGGCTTGTGATGCTTTAGTGTTTGGGCCTCAGCTGTGTGCTGGATAAGAGCACATGCTCCCAGGCCCGATTTGGAGCCCACACAGGGGTAACCGAGTTAAAGTGAACCCAGACAGACGCTTTGCCAATGTGCTGTCTCCTCTGGCGTTACATCAGATTGGTTGTGATGAATACATCCCATATCCCCCGCCTCTTTCTTCCTCTCTTGTACCGGCTGGAGAGGCTCCTTGCTCATTGTTGTTGCATATAATGAACGTTTGATTAGATAGATTATTCTGACTATTTTGCAATCTGCTAATGGCCACAAAATGACAGTGTAGAAGCTGACATAACTGGCATAATTGCAAGTAATATACATAACAAAGTACATCCTTGCAAAGGCCAATATACCGCATGTAGTTTCAAAATGACTCCAATATCATATACCAGTAAAACATCCTAATATGGTATACTTTAGACTTTTATATTTCTTTTACCCACTGAGACACATGTTCATACACCAACTGCAGTGAGCTACCATGTGGTACAATGAATCATCATGTCTGATGACATTCATTCTCAAAAATGACTGGGTTTGGAAATGACGGTGGTGATTGAGTTAAAATAGCCCACTTCAGAGGTTGATTTTACTTTGATTCTGTTCACAAGAATCGAAAACTTTAAAAACAACCTTGATTGGAGTCGAAGTTCATCTGTCTTCACTGGAAAACCAACAGTACTAGTCATTTGTTCAACCTTTGCTTGCATTAAAAACACAACATGGAGGATTCCCAACATGAACAATGTCTGATGGCAGCAGAAGTGACCGCTGCAATAATAAACAAAAAATGTAGTAATAATCCTCTCCTCAACAGAGATTTATGCCTTCCTGCTTAAGTCTAAACTTTATGAACCAGTGCATATGTTTTTTTCCCCCCCACCTCTTTTTCTAACTTAAACCCAGCCGTTTTCTTGGGCTAAGCCAAACTAAACCTTATACATGGAAGTGGTTGATCAGAAAAAAAAGTTAAAGGAATCATCAATAATGGTTTTTGGAGGCCGTGAAGACTTGTTGATTTAGTACACCATTAGTGGACAAATCAGACTTCCCTGAAAACATTTCATAAAAGGGCTCAATTGGCTTGTGGTAAATGTTTCAGGACTAATTCATTTGATTATCCAAGGGCGCTAACATATCCCAGATCTTGCTACTCACCATTTACCTCTATATTAGTCCAGTCCTAATGACTAATACATAATAATTGCGTAACTCTGCAAAAACAAATGAAACAGCTGTGCTGCTTTTTTTTTTTTTCAAGATGATTACGCTCAGAGACCATAAATGTTGATATTTTTCCGTAATAAAAAGTATTCCTAGAATTCCTTGCTTTCGCACTCATTACATGGACATTACACAGCAGCTGTCAGCGAGGCCTTGTGGGTCAAAAGCCGGACGGAGTAATGGAGGGAGGTGGAAGAGCCAGAGCTGCGTTTCAGTGCCTGAATAAACAAATCCTGGGGTCGTGTGGAGTTTGAGGTGTCTGTGATGGAGAATGGATGTTAGATAGAGGTAGGACACATGTCGTGGGAAATCCAGAATCATTACTAACTTTTTACTCGTTGGGTGTCATCCGTGGAAACACTTGATGCGCCTTGAAGTGGACAAGAGTTACAGTTTGCCAGGTCGTGTAATGATATCTTTGGCTAAGACGCAGCTGGAGATGAAAGCGAGCTGTGGAGAAGGCATGCTGGGAAGCCAGAGAGGGCTGCTGCTCAAAAGACGTCCCGTAACCAAACAGATGACATGGTCGCTCGCTGTTTATTTGCACGTTTGTACAGAACATTCCTCTTTGCTCTGCACGGCATTGTAGGGATGGCGTAAACGCAGATAAGCGTGGCGTCACACAGGGGGAAAGCTGCTGCGGCCACCTGTACGCCGAAGAACTAGGCCAGCCATATACGGCTGCATGTTGTGATAGTGCGCAACACCTCAGAGCACACTTGGGATTTGCGAAAGGAATTTGTTTACTCACCACTACAGCGATACACACGGACAGTCACGTCCTCTCCAGGGAGCCATAAATTATCACAGCTATTGACGTTGCTGTTCGTCAGATGGATTTCTTTACTAGCGGCAGATGTAACAACATGTAAAAGGTTATTATCATTCACATAAGATCAATAAACTACAACAAATGATGGTTCTCCTCCAGAAGGTGTTCATTTTACACCATCAGATCCGTTTAACATCAGTATTTCACACTCTGAGGATGTGAAGGACATGCCTCCTCACTTTCTGAAGTCTTGTCTCACTTGGTTTCATGGTTTTGTTTGATACGTATATCCAGTCAAATCTAATTGAACTGTAAGAAGCTCTTGTTGTCAACCAGAAACAATTTCATCCAAATAGCACGTTTGTTCGTCTTTAATATTCTTCGCCCTGTTTGAGTTTCCGTTTCGTTTGCTGTCTAAGGAATTTAATTCTTATCCTCTCTGTGATCTAGCAGTGTTGGGATTCACACTATCACTTTCACCCTACACTTACATTTTATTGTCAGACTGAGTTTGCAGGGCAAAGGCAAGTTTATTTATGTTAACGCGGCGTATGCACTTGGGCAGTTTCAAAGCTTAACGATGTTCACTAAGTGGCACATATCTAAACCCAAGAGTCCATGATTTTATGGCTGCATCATTACATCAAGTGGAAATATTCAAGATGAGCCATCCATGCGTATATGTTGACAGACGTTTCTCTTAGATGTATATGTACTTTAAAATAAAGTTATTCATGCTTGCAATAAAGAAGTAAAAGCAAACATGAATAAAAAGAAAATAAATGTAAATGAAAACATGTCCAAAAGCTTAAACTGAATGGCACTAAAAACACTTTTTTCCCCTTAAAGCAACTTGAGACGATACATCCTTTAATTATCCCTGTGTAATTATGCAAAGACAACACAATCCGGCAGGCTACTGTTTTCACCTTTGCATCTCCGTCTTGAGTGAAACCCTGCACCACACACACACACACACACACACACACGCATGCATACACACAGCGACGAGTGCATTATTCAGCGTGGCACTGGCTGGTCTCCAGGGTGTAGAGATGTCTGAGGACATTATCAGTCACCACTGAAGCCCAGAGAGAGAGAGAGAGAGAGCAGCTCTGCCACCAGCATTTCTGTTACCGAGTCTGCATGTCCTGAAGTTTCCTCTCCAGAGACTCGGTTGAGACTTTCCATCTTGTTAGACATATAATATGTGTTTATATAACATGCCAGGTTTCATAACATGATTTGTAATCTCGCTGTGGCGCGCATCAATTATTTGTATTTCATTTTGGGGAAGTATTTGTGCTCTTTTCTTTTTTTTCCTCCCTTCTTCTATATTGTGCACATTTGCATCGAGTTACTTATGCGTTTTCATACAAAATCCTTGTAAACTGGCCTCTGATTAACGCACCACCTCTCTGACAGTCCCACCCCATTAGCTGGGGTGATGTCCTTGATGAATAGGTTGCTCTCCTCATCTTGTTGGCGAGAACAAATTGTGCTTGCTAATCAAAGATACTGGAGTCCTAACAGCCACATTATGCCATTCTTTGATGTATTTTCAAAGCCTGTTTTTTCTTTTTTTTTAACCATCCCAGCCTAATTAATCAGTATAATGAAGAATGTAGATGCAGTGGATGATGTGGGTGATGTTGTGTTTTAGAGGCAAGACACTACGGCGAAGGAGATGCATTCACTGCTGTCATCTCCACAGACAAACTTGCAACCACGGGACTAAAAGGGTGAAATGACAACCAGCACCGACGATGTGATTTGCATTGCTACAGAGCTGGAGGATATCAGACATTTAATTTAGAGAATCTGAATGAGGGTTAATATGGCACAGCACTGAATAAAGCTGTGTGCCCATCTGCTATGGGAGGATTAAAAATTATGAAATGAATTAGATGGTTAAAAAAAAAAAGAAAAAGTTACCCAGGGTGGGAGTGAAGACTTGAAATTAAATCTCTGTATTACAGGACGTTGGCAGCGTTCAGGAACGGTAAAAATATCATAAGGGAATATTTGTTCTGTGTAAAATGATTTGTTTTGGAGCATTTAAATCAGGACCAGCCTGTTGCTGGAGTCATTAGCGCGAATGATTGGCTGTAAATTATGATTCAGTAATGGGAGGCAGAGGAGAGGAGTTTAGAGTATGGTGCACCTGTGTTCAGCTGACATTTATAAGCCTCATCTGCTTGTTAGTTTTGCCTAATAAGTCTTTTAAAGGCTCTTATCGCCTTTCAATGCTATGCAATTTTCATATTTTCTTTCACATGATAATTACAGAAATTAGGTTATGAGACAATCAGCCGCAGGTTGCGGCAAAGTCTTTGATACTGCTTTTATATGTTGCAACAATCCTTACACAAATTGACAATCTGAGCTAATTTTAGAGGGAATTACTGTTTCCTCAAGAAAAAAGAGAGAAAAAAAACTGATAGCCTGTAATTTCCCAGATGTCTCATCTCTCCTTCTCCCTGTCTATCCATGAAATATGTGCAAATAGTTGCAGCCATTCCCACATAATGACACCACTATTTTGCAGCCAAACGTGTTCAATATTAATGCTTCAGCCTCAACCAGCCGGCGCAAGAGTCTGGGGTTCTTCGCACGTCAATCAAACCTCTGCGGCCCATTGTTATTTTCACCTTTCAGAGCGATGAGGCTGCACTTTTTCCTCTGCCAGTGGCAATGACTGTAATCCATGTAAACAGAGCAAGCGGCCCTCTTGGCTTTTTTTTTCCCCCTGCGTGCCAGGACGAGACGTGGAGACGTCCTGTCTCATGATAACTTTGTCACTGTTGTGAGGGGAGGGGAAGTTTGGGGAGGAGAGGAGGAGGAGGGGGGAGGAGGGGGGGATGAGCTTGTCATGTGGACCTCTATACTCTCCCCTCACACACAGCGGCAGGACTGCTGGCCTTGTCGCCTCCGGCCCCTGCGTCCGCTGTTGACGAGCCACACTGTCACTCCGGTCGTCTCCACGTCTCGATAAGCCGCTCCCTGCTGCTGACAGCTCCTGACAGGCCTGCAGCTCACAGCCTCGGTGCTCACCTGAACACACTGTCCCACTCACTCCACAATGAATGGGTAATAAGTGCATTTACCCTCTTTTACTCACAGGTGAAGAGCTACTTCTCAGAGGGACACTATGTAATATTTAAGGAGGAAATGATGGTCTGTTGTGTCTGGTCGGACTGGTGTCTTGTTATCTAGAGTTCAGGGTTAGGAGTTGTTTGTGTGTGTTTACTCTCCAACAGAGGAATTCAAAGTTACACAGCTTCTATGCTTCATTTAGAGGCTGGTTTGTTCATTTCTATGAGGTTTAACTGGTGAAGGTGATGATTTTTGCAAAAGCTGTCCATAATGTATCCTCACAGCAGCCAATCTGACTCTAATTTTACAGTCGAAATGTTAACTTGATGGAACAAAGCATTGGTATAAATAAGATTCGAGTCATTCAAGGAAATGTCTTTCAGATATGGAATGTTTTTCAGAGAGAGAACAGTACATATAAAAGCGATGAAAATGTGTTTTCATATTGTATCACCATTTCTATTAGACATGACCTTAAACTGTAAAGTCAGAAGTAAATACTTATACACAGTTGGAGCTAATGTAATCGAAGCCTGCAGTGCTTTAAGCAAATGCAATGAATGATTAAATATGTATTTAAGAACCAGAACCACATATATTCACAGAGCTGAGCTGATATGTGGTGAGACAGACTTGACCGTATATAGTCTTATGCATTTTTGATAAGTGGTATCCACCGATAAAAAAAGCAGCTAGTTATTAGTCATAATAACAATAAGAAGTATAAGTGTGGTTTGTGTTGTAGGAATCTGGGCAGTCGTAGCTGTTGAAGGGCGGGAGGTGGAGTAATTCAACAGATAATACTGGGAAAGCCAATTTCAATATAAAGTGAAGTGTAAGATATATTTTTGAATATTTGCTCTAGCTGTTGAACATCCATTTCCTTTTGGCACTACAGTTACTCACATCTGCTGCCACTGTATCTTTATGCACAAGTGAATCTATGGCATACTATATTACTGCACAAATTGCTTATTTGTATTTTCTTTTATTGGCCGACTCTTCATAGTGCGGGATGTAGGTGTGCATATTTGCAGGAAAATGGCAGTTTAAATATGTATTGACTTGCCAGCTGTTTGATGAATATGCTGAAAAGGTTTGAAACAGCAAACATTTCGACTGACAATGACCTTTTCCACTCTTTAATATCTAAAAACCACATTTTCCATAGCTGGCCCCATCCACAGCAGTGCCAATGCTCCTGGCTGCTCTTCTAAATTGACAGGGCACCGATCCAAATCTGATGCAGTTACAGTAATACACACCGCTATAGATAAGAAACCTCACACCATCCCACATCAAATGACTTGAGCTATCACTCATAATTTGTCTGGAGAATCAGTCTCTTAGGTTTAGGGTTCAAGTTCAGGGGTCATGTTTTGACCTTAGTTGCACTGGCCGACGGACTTGGCAGCGCCCCCAGACAGGGTTTATGTTATCGTCATCTAATCTTAACAGAGTACTCGTCACTTATCTCATCTCATTAACGAGCAAGATCAGTTTCATTGTTGGGATAAAACAAAAACTCGACGGCAAAAGCAAACTGTCTCTCTCTCTGCGCATAGTAGTGAACGGGGTCGTGTTTTTCCTTCCACAAATAGATAGATACATCAATTGTAATGGCTGTCATTTTGGCGGCACAACTGGGAAAGCTTTAAACAGATTTGGCACCAGACAGACAGATGGCTCAACCGCATGGATCAGCGTGACAATAAAAACCAGAGCCCAAAGAATCAAATCAACCCCCAGAGTAATTACATTCTAACTATTGGTCAACCTTTTCCATTTGCTGATCCCATTGTTATCAGGGACATCATCTCTCTCCTAGCTCCTGTGAGCAACAGGTCCGCTGGTGGAGAATTTATTTCTGGTGGTAATGATGTTGTATGGGAGGGGGGCTCATATCCTCCGGGACAATAAGAGTGAGAGGAGGATGTTATGAGACAAAAGGTTGACACTTAACCTGAAATATGCCAGAAGGAAGATCAAATCCATCCTGAAATTCATGAGCTCCTCCTCGCCATGAGTGCATACAGTACACAGTCGCTCTGTGAGTCATGCCGCCTTATCTGCAGCCGGCTGGCGGTGAGCACTCCATAGTATTCTCCAGGGGGCCTTTTTGGTAAATGCAGACGTCACTGACAATGTGTTTATATGGCGGTATAAGTGGTTTATCAGCCATAATCTGTTTTATAAGTGGAAAAAAAATGAATGGAAAATCCTCCTCTGAACTTTGACATGACATGTACTATGACGTTCCTTCATTAACTAATTAGTTTCACTGGGAATTTTTTTAAATTCAATTTCTATTCTTCTTTTTGTGGCCCGTTCAAAAGGCTCAGTACACAAAAACCGCACTGCCGGCTTCTGCTACTCTGCTATAGGCGCCTCATCATGATCCGAGGACTCAAAAGACTGCGGGATAAAGAGCAATTTTATTACACAAACAAAATAAGGAGCAATAATTGCAGCCTGTCCTATGGTGTCCTGTTTATTTGATCTGGAAAAACGTAGAGGACTAATTAGGTGCAAATGTACTCATTAGCCGAAGCCACTCCACAGAGCGATTGGGTCAATGAATTATTCAAGCTCTCCCTCTCTCCCTCCCATACACGACATCAATACTTGGCCATTCCCGCCACACTGCTGTGCATTCTCATCTCCAATTGCATTCTGCCGCCGTGAAATGAAGAGTCTTTGAATTCATCAGAAGTGCTGCTCAAAGAATACAAATCATTTATATCTGTCTGCTCTGGGTTTGACGATCTTCCCAGCAGCCCCCGCAGGCGTCTCTCTCTCTCCTCTCAGACCCTCTGTCCTCTCCTCTGCACTGTAGATTTAATTAGTTCTGCCCCAGTAACCCGGCTCCTTTCTCCTTCTTTCCCCCCCCTCACCCCAGGATACGGCCACGCAGCCCCCAGCACAGATGGAGGGAAGGTGTTCTGTATGCTCTACGCCCTCCTGGGCATCCCCCTCACCTTGGTCATGTTCCAGAGCGTCGGCGAGCGGATCAACACCTTCGTCAGGTACCTGCTCCACCGCCTGAAGAAGTGCCTGGGCATGAGGCACACCGAGGTCTCATTGGCCAACATGGTGATCATCGGCTTCGTCTCCTGCATGAGCACGCTGTGCGTCGGGGCGCTGGCCTTCTCCCACTTCGAGGGATGGAGCTTCTTCCACGCCTACTACTACTGCTTCATCACGCTCACCACCATCGGCTTCGGGGACTACGTGGCGCTGCAGAACGAGCAGGCGCTGCAGAACAAGCCGGAGTACGTGGCCTTCAGCTTCATCTACATCCTGACGGGTCTGGCCGTGATCGGAGCCTTCCTCAACTTGGCCGTGCTGCGCTTCATGACCATGAACGCCGAGGACGAGAAGAGGGACGCGGAGCAGAGGGCTCTCCTCTCCGCTCACAACGGTCAGGCGGGCGGGCACATTAACTGCTCCGTGGACATGGCCTCCCCGTCCTCCACGCCGCCCGGTTGCGGCGGCGGCGGAGGGAACGCGGTGGGAGGAAGCGGCGGCGGCGGTGGCGCGGCGAGCAGAGGTCTACGTAACGTTTACGCCGAGGTGCTCCACTTCCAGTCCATGTGCTCCTGCCTTTGGTACAAGAGCAGGGAGAAACTGCAATACTCCATACCCATGATCATCTCACGCGACCTCTCCACCTCGGACACCTACATGGAGCAGGGAGAGGCGTTTTCCAACCCGCTCCACTCCAACGGCTGCGTGTGCAGCCTGCAGCGCCACTCGGGCATCAGCTCGGTTTCCACGGGCCTGCACAGCATCAACACCTACAGAAGACTGAATAAACGCAGAAGCTCCATCTGAACCGGGAGCCTTCGTGCTTTAAGGTCAAGTCCCACTTATGTCCACGTGGGGACTGAGTGCCCGCCTGCTGTGGTACGAGATTAGCCGTGGACATCAGGGAACACAACTCCAGTCCGACAGAAACACAGTACTCCCGATGTTTGCTTCTCTTCTGGCGCTGGAGAGCCTGGTGCTGCAGTCTCCAGGCTCCTGCCGTGTATTTAACTTCCATTAGCTAAGCACAAACCATTAAGGACTAACGTTGTTACCGATGCCACTGAGAAATAACGCTAATGGTCGTTCAAGAAGCACTCGTCGTTACACAAACTCTCAAACTGTTTCTGCTAGAAGACAGGGAGGAAGACGAACGCGTGCAGCTCTCTCTGCACTTCTGGATTCATATATTAAAAATTTACAATATTGAATTCAGCTGTTTCTTTGTTCATAAGACAGAATCTAATGTTCTAATATGAAAAGGGACAAAATACACTGTGAGACATGTTTTTAAGAGGGAGATATGGGGTTTATCAACTGTATATAAAACCCCGCTGAGAAATATTTTATTGAATGATCTTAAATCCACTTTTTTCCAGAGGGAGTCTTTGGTTGTAAGTATTAAACTCACTTCAAAAATGTGTATATATTTGGACACTTCACTTGTAGGTGTTACCGGGGAAAAGCCTATTTTTTCAGTGAAAGTTTTCAGAAACTATCTCAGTGTCTTTTTCCTTGTGTGTCTGTAACTACGAGTTTATGTTCAAGCCAAACTTTCTGATCGGCGTCGTGTGTGTGTGTGTGTGTCTCTACCTTCTCTTGATTAAAAAAGAAGAATCACGTTACAGGCGTTTCAGAATCAGCAACGAGAATAAGCAGGTACGGCTTAAATCTTTTGCTCAAGAAGGGGGACACTCGTGGCTGTCGCAGGGAATCGAACCTGTGTGACGGTGTCTCTAACCACTCGGCCTCCCTGCTGCTCCTCCTCTCAGACCTTTTTTTTTTTTTTTTTTTTTTTTTTTACAAACCACTCTGAATTTCTTTTCTGTTTTTTTTTTTTTTTTCCTGTGCACCAAAACTGTTTTATGTACTTGTTGCTTGTCATATGTTTTCATATAGCACAACTATATTCTGATCTGTTTAACTTAGAGCATGTACGCTCACTTTGTGTATAATAGAGAATCATATCTTATTCACTGCTGCACCTTAGAAACTGTTGTATATGCTTTAGGACACTGGAACACAGTGCACTATTTTATTTTGATGTTTTTCTTTTCTTTTCTTTTTTTAATGTAATTACTTTATGTTTTGTTATGGAAATAATGCGCCCTAATTAATTCTTGTTTCTGTTATATGAATTAATACTCTGTGTTGTGGATGATTCAGAATAATAGCAGTAAACCTCACTTTAAAAAATATGGCCTCAGAGTTTGCACCTCATGCACTTATTTGGGGTATTTGCTCCAACCCCAAAAACACACTTGATTCAGCCAACTGGGGTCTTTATGCAGTGTTTATTTTTGTTTTACATTGTAGTCCTCTGAAGGAGTACTCTTTACATAATCATTGTTTTATTTTATTTTATTCTATTTTTTTTTTAGAGTTTACTTACTTATGTCTGAATATGTTAGTCTTACCACGTTTATTCCACTCACGTTTTCATCTTTTTTTATTTCTACTGGAACCTTCTTATTAACTGCAATATGCCTGTTAATGTTGTCCAGCATTTCTCAGTAACTGATGGAGGGGCTGTGGTCCAGCTATGTGTGTGGCTACACATTTAAAGTATGTCTTGTTTTTTTTTCTTTAACAACAATAAAATATGGTTTAATTTAAAGCAATAGCTCATATGAGTGTTGGCTGAGTTAATAAAATCTGTTATTGTTATCTTTGTGGCCATTTGTCAAGTTCATGGGAATCAAGGCCGGCCAACATATGAGACATCAATGCACAGCAAAACCATTCACTAGATTTATATGGTATTTTGCATTATATAATTCTATATTTATTTAATTATAATAATAATGGGTGATTATTGCTCCTCCATTTCAGGCTACGTCAGTGATCTAATTGGTGGGAACGTAGCAGAGGCAGAGAAAAACAAGCTTCCTTTTCAAAGAAATCAGTTTTAATAATGGTTCATTAATTAATGAGACACCCTGTGTGTTTTGGTGAGAAACTAGACACGATCTTTGCTTGTTTACAAGAAAATACCTAAGGGCACCTTTAAATAATTTCTCATTCCAACAATTGATTTTTTTTTTCCAAATGAATGAATGAATTAGTGGTTACATAATGTTGCTTGTCTTGACATAAACAAAGAGCCCAGAATTGATTTTTTTTATTCACCTTGAGGAAAATCAGCTAAAAAAAAGAGTCAAATTAGTCTGCCATGAGAATAATTAGATTTTAACAAGAAGCTATAATAAGTGATGCTGTTATAGGGACTATAACTATGCCAAATGTGTAGCTCTCCTCTAACTTTAGCATTATGGACTAAATACACACAAGTGTCTGATGGAAAAACAACAATTCATTCAACTTAAAACAGCGGTGGCCCAGCAGAGACACTATGGCTCATTGTGTGTGTGTGTGGTCTCCGGCTGCTGTTGTTCACCGTGTCTGTACAATGTTGTATAGATTACAGGTGAAGTGAGCATTTGTGGTCCTTTATACAGTCAGTGGATTAAGGTCAGACAAACTGCATTCGCCTGCCAAATCTGTTGCTCTGAATTCAACAACTCCTTTCTCAAGTGTGGATAATTGTTTTTTTTTCTTAAATACATTTTGATCAAACTTTCCAGCAAACCTGATATGGAAAACTTCACATTTTGTTTTATTATATATTATATTATATATTATTTACACTGTTTAATTTCTTTCTATCCGACTTCTACAACAGGATTTGGTTTTATGCTTTTGTAAACCATAGGAAACTGCTTTTTATTCTATAAAGCATGCAGCATAAATACATAATTACTTAAGTAAATTAAGGTTATTTTATGGAGTGAAACCGTTTAGACATTGACGCCACAAATCTTTGGATTCCTCCTAGACTGTGTCACCACTGCTGTCATCACGGCTAACTTTTAACTTGGGCCTCGACGCTTGGTTACGTAACCAAAGTTGGGAAGAGGTGGCTCTCTAAGTTTACTCACCCCTTTATGATATCTATTATATAACCGCCACAGTCGCACCTTTATAGCTCCAAACCATGAACTCTTCTGCTCCACTTCCAAGGAGAAAGTTCCCAGACGATCAGCTTAGATCCCGGCGTCCTTCGTTGCATTTCATCACTCAGCCTGCGAGGCTTGACCTGTAGCAACACTCACAGTTCAGTTCAGCAGCTACAGTGTTTCTCTACAGCTCATCTTTAGCTTCACATCATCTGTCTCTCTGATTTATCAGAGCGCCACATGCTCACAGAAACACACACAACCCATGTGTGTGAGAAGGGGTAAAAAGTCTGCAGAGTTCAGGAATGTTCTTAAGATTTAGGACACAAGAAATGCACTGTAATATAATGACTTAGAGTCATATCAATGTTTGTACAACTTAAAGCTGTACAGAAAAGAGAAAAGGATTTGATTCCACCGATGTAGCCCAAACTTTGTGCAAAATTCTATTTTCGAGTAAATCCGGGACAAACAGGACAAACTGGGATTTCTGAACACCTTTAACAATGCAGCTGATACATACAGTATTATCGGTGACATGAGGAATATCTGTGGTGGTGTTTTAGTGCATTTGTGGCAGAGAAGATTGAGAGACAGTTGTGCTCTAAGTGGAAAGTCAGTGGCTCCATTCGATATGTAAATAAGCAAATTACTGACAAAATATCAGGATATATATGATACTGATGTGCTGTATGAGAAAGTGATTTAATTAAATGCCATGCAATAGCAACTTTTTTAGTTTGGGTGATTCAGTATGGCATGACTCAAAACTGATGGAGTTCCACATGGAGGCATTCTAGGCCCGTTGCCTTTTTCTTTATACCATGCATTTGATGTGAGAACATTACATTTCAACTTGACTCTACTTTATTACTCATTCATTAATGAAACGCCAAAGTTTTTCTTCTTCTATAATAACAGGATACAGGTATTGTCACAGAACAGGCGGTACATGTACGAAGGGACTTGATAACGAGTAGGCGCACAGCTGTATGAGCTACGACATGCTATTCACCATATAGAAATTAAAGGTTATACCCACTTTCCTCACAGTCCCCGGTTGATCTGTAAAATTATTTGTCATGTCAGTGTCGGATCTTATAGTGGAAAAACGACTGTCCAATGTATACTACAACACCTTCCTAAAATGTGCTAAAGCAACACTGGAATTGTCCTGTCCTCAGTTTCCTCCATTTCCACCACATCTGTGGCCATGACGATGTTCGGTCAGTTCATTTATCCCCTGTTGTGGACACTCATTTGGTTCTGTACCATTTAACTGCAATGAAATGGCTCTAAAAAAGTCAATTTCAGCCCTATTTAAAAAAAACACTGATGAATGTTCCTCTGGGACTGCAAATGTAATATGAACAAACGACAGAAAACAACAGCAGAAAATATATAAATAAAAGCAAGGACTTGTGGGTTTTAGGACACAAATGACATCTGACAGGCTGCAGTTCTTCATGCTTGAACAGCCAAGCATTACAAAATGAACTGAGGAGAAATCCAATCTGAAGAGATGCCTACAGATTAACCCATTTTTGCCGTCTGCTCAACTTTAATCAACACCAGAAAATGACGACAATATTTGTATAAATTACAAAGAGATTTATGGCTACTTTCTTCATCCTCTGGCTTTTCCTCACTTCATTTAGAAATAAAGCTTTTTCAAAGAGTGAGGAATAAAATGCAAGTCCACGTAGAGACTAAATGTTTTCTTGGGTAATTAGAGACTATAGTCATAGTGTATGGAGCACTCTCTGCTGCTACACATGAAACTAAAAAAAGAACATTTCTATCAACAAGAAACCAGCTGGAAATGGTCTTCTTAAAGTGGAAAATCCATACGACACCGAGTAATCAGCATGCTGTCAAATCAAGCCATTGATTCTGAGAGAAGGAGGAACATAAGTGTCTGTAAGTTAACAAGGAGGCTTAATAAAAGGGCTGGCAGGAGAAAACACACGACACTAAACGGAGGCCATTCTTCAAAAGATGAGGCATTGTGTCAGTATTTTCTTTTACTGATGTCGAACTACCAACCTTTACAAACACAGAATTCCTCATTTTCCTCATTTTTCTTTTTCCCTGCTCTCTTTCATCCCCTGAGATTAGCAACCTGTTGAATATACTGTCATTATTCCACAGAATAATCTCTGGGCGAGGTCCTTTTCAGAGGTAGTGAAGCATATTCGCAGGAATAATATGAAAGAGGAGAGGGCGACGGTGGTTGTTTAGTGGGTGATGAGTTTCTAATCTTCCCAGAGCCGCCACCTCTGAACGTCCAGTATTCAGTTCCTCTCACATCTCAGTCCCGTTGCGCCGCATTAAGCCAACTCATTTTTCACAGGAAGCTGAAAATACGCCTGTCTGCCAGGACCTTTATCTCACGAGCAGAGAATGCCATTAATGGCCTGCCCCGCTCTGTGCTGTTAATCACACAGAGAGGAAATGTCTTTTTATGTGCTGAAAACCATCTCTCCTGAAGAAGGCAGCGGGAGTTTGTGTGCTTTCTAAGTGACATGTCAAAATTACAAATTGCACACTTTTCCTGTCTTGTTTTTTTCTTGTCAGTCAGTGTGTGCTATTTGATCTTTCCAGCACCCAACCACTTTATTTATTTGCTTTCTTGGGACTGACAGCAAAGAAACACTTAAATGTCAAACTAATTGTCATCACTCAAGAAAAAAAAGAGAGAGAGAAATCCGTGACATGACAGCCATCAAACAAACCCGCACGTCAATCCCCATCTTTGAAATGGGAATTTCTCTCTCTCTCTCTTTCTGTGTGTGTCTTCCAGTGTTTTTTATATTTCTCGCTGACTTGTTAGATTTTTCTTTATGCTTTTCTTTTTGTTTTTGCACTTTTGTTTCTCACATTGCAACTCAACTTGTGAGCGATTGCAATAACCAGTTCAAGAGTAGAAAGGAAAAAAAGAAAGAATGAAAGAAAGAAAGACACAATATGTCTGTGGAGCTTTTTACCTCATCAAAAGATGATTGTTGACATGTTTCAACCAAAGTGCTTCCTCAGAGCGCGAACAAGCTTCTTTTATCTGACACGTTGTACATCATGCTGAATGGTTAGCTACTGTTTATTTGAGTTTTATGATTCATTCTCAACCTTGGAAACAGCAGCAACACAACACAACACAAGGTTATACAGTACTGCTATCAAATCCCCAACCTGCCTCCAATGGACGATCTTCATGTCAGAGAAACACCAGGGCTACAAGATGTGGCTGAAACCTTTGGAAGAAACAAGTAAGTTGGATCTTCAGTTAGAATTTCAATTGAAATTCACTTTTTTTTGTCTCTTCTGTATTGAAAAACTACTTTAATATTTCAGGAAACAATTATTTGCTTCCCAGTTAAGAGTTAGATAGGACTTTCATGTTCTAGTTGCTTAGCTTAGAACAGTGATCCTCACAATTTTTTTCACAAGAGCCACATTGGCAGTGCAAAATCAAGGGGAGAGCCACTTTTGTGACAACATAAGTCACATTTGCAAATGTGCATTTCTACATATAAATTGGACATCCCACAAAAAAAGAAACAACACAGCCAATACATTTTCATTTAAGACCGTATTTACCTTAATACTGGGATGAGCGGAAGCTGGGCATGCATGTCCTTGACTTTCAATGTGTATTCGTAGTTTGTTGTTGCAATCACAGTGAGGGTTTGTTAGGGTTCATACCATGCAGAACAAATAAAAAATTGTCTGTCCACTTGTCTTGAAATTTTCTGTGCTCATCTTGTATGCTTCCTATACTATTAGCTACACCTGCCGTTTGCCTGCTCGTCCCCTCTCTGGTGTCTTCGTGCTGGTTTTTGTTTGCTGCTTCCTCAGACTCATTTTCCTCACCCACTCCACTATTCGCTACAACACTGTGTGTCTGTCTGTCTGGTTTTTGAGCTGGTTCCTGTCCCTTTTCTTGTTAAAAACGGTCCATCACGCTGGCTAGCGGAGCTAACGTAGCCTGCCTACAAACGTGCTGCGTGAAGTGTTGTAAATGTAAACAATGCCACATGGCTTGTGGGCTGCATTGCCAGGTTTGACAATGCCCCCTTTAGGGATGACCATTAGGGCTTAAAATACTTCCTTTCACCTTCATTATTTGGGTAAAGGGAGCCAAGTATAATTCGGATGTTTGCGTTTTTGTAGTCCAGTGTTGTATGTTTATGTAGCACATCTGAAAAAATGTATTGGCTGTGTTACCACATAGGAAGCTACCATGCCAGCCACCAATTACAGCTTGACGAGCCGCATGTGGCTCGCGAGCCACACAATGAGTAACACTGGCTTAGAATAAAGACTGGAAACTGTTTGAAAAGGTGACAAATTCTGCATGCTAACACCGATAAAGCTGACTAATTAACATGTTATATCTTTTGTTTAATCTACAAACCAAAGAAAAGTCCCCCAAAGGCCCCAGTTTCCTGTCTTAACCCTGAGGTAGAAAGGTGATGGACAGATGGATTCCAGTCTTTATGCTGAACTAAAACAAACAGCTGATGACTGTAGTTTCATATTTATCCTATGAGTAGTAAATGTGCCTGCTTCCCAACTATTGCTTGAGCTGAAGTTGAATTGTTTATTCTTCAATGTTTAGCCACGATAGCAGCGTTAGCATTTAGTATTACCGCTCTACTGTCTGCTGACAGTAGCCTCGGCCAGTTGACTGATGTTGCCGTTGCTATAACATTTTAATGACAAACAGATGTTGATACAACACCAACTCTCATTGACCCTAAAAACTTGTATAAATAAAGCTAAATCAGAATCGTGACAACATACACAAACAGCCATCATGGCTCCCGGTATCTTGTGGAAGAATGTCCAATTTCCAGAGCTGCTCAAATGTAATTTTTCACTATCACCACAGCAAAAATACATGAGCTGTAATCACACTGAACTTTTGCTCTCTCAGCAGACAGAAAAAAGCTCCTCACCTCGCACTCTTTGTTTGCCCGCCTGTCCTTGCATTTCAGCTTTATTCACTTCAGACTGCATTAGTGACAGGAGACGGGAAAGGATCTAAGTTGCCAAGACATGCTTTCAAAAAAAAAAAAAAAGATAAAAAGATAATGTGTCTTAAATGGAGCTATTAATGGACTCTCTAAAAATCAAACACATAAAAAGAATGTGAAAACATTCTGCCGCATTCAGCACCTTAAATTCTATACATAACGATGAAGCTGTTTTTACAGTAAGTGAAAAATAAGGACATGTTCAAACCATGTCTCTCAGTCGGGATAATTTCACTTCCCAGTTGGTGACATTTAAAGAGCAAGACTTCAGAAAGCTTGGCAGTGTGTTCATTTTCTCCCACTAACACCTGGAGCTTTTCTCAGTCAGCAGATAAAATGTTGGCGGTGTCGTCATACTGTATAACGGCAGGTACGGCGAGCATAAAACTTCCGAATAAGACTTCCTCATCCTCGCCTGTTCTCTCTTATTCAACTATGATTTCCTGCTTTTTATGTCGCTGCTGAAATGGGAAAGCGATCAGGATGAATGGCGTGCGCGGATTGATGCTCTACATGTTTTGTAAAACATGTAAGCAGTGTGTACGTGTGTCAAGGTCAATCAGAGATCTGCTGTGAGGATGATAGATTTAATGGCACACTTTCAAAGAAGAAATTTCCATTGAAGTCAGACCCCATTGAGCTTTTTCCATCTTCATTTTAAACCTAAATCAAATGGACGTGCTAGTTCAGAGCGGCTGGCGTCCACCTTTGAGATCGGCTCTAATGTGATTATTTTAACTGACGTCAAGGGAAAATGGCATCCAGCAACAGGGATGCTGAGGAGGGTCTCATCTCATGTGATGGTCTGACATTAGTGGTGTTACATAACTGTGACCTCCAGCTCTGCTGCCATCGAGTCTGCTACAGTCCCCCACCCCCCTCCACCAACCTCTGCATGCATGGCTTCAGACACAAGCCCAGCTTTATGACCAAACAAGCTGTTGACACTTGCCGAGATGTTCTCCTGATCGGTTGATGCCGTCAGCTGAGACGAGAACGAGCAGGGACACGAGCCAGAGCCAGAGAGAGTACGGACCGTGGGCCATGTTACTGCTTTCACTGCAAACACTGATGCGGGTTTGTGGAAGAAATATAAACCTGGGTCAACTATGGTCTCCTAACATAAAGCTGCTACTATCACTGTATAATGAAGTACTGTTTATTATTGTAGATGTTGATGCTTAGCTTCACATAAATGTCTAGAGGCAACAAATTGAGTCCAGTGGCACTGATATTACATGATACCCTGTCCACTTAATCTATACATAAGATTAAAATTCAATAAAATAAACATAAAAATTTCAACAAATTATACATATTCATGTTTTGTTCTTCTATCCTAAATGTTTTTCAGGATCAGTCACCAAACCAACATAGAAAAATCAAAAGCTGCACTTCATATGGCCACTAGAGGTCGACTCCAAAAGTGAGTCAATCACATACTGTAGGCTCCCATGTTAAAACAAACAACATTACAGCAGAAATAAACATGTTTACAGCCTGGGGGCAAACACAATAACTCTTCAGAAACCTGTGGGTCCATGTGTATTTAAAGCCATCGCAGCCCAAGCGTAAAGACCAACACATGAGGTCGCAAGACAAATCCAAGCAGTAACGAGATGATTAATTGGAACGATATTTGTTATGGATTTATGTTCATTTTTGTATATATATTTTGTTTAATAAGTGGATAACTTTATCCCTTTGCTAGGACCAGTGACTAGTTAACTGGTAGAAAGATGCAGCGTCGGGTCATAAACAGAGATTTCTCCATTTTGAGGGGTCACAGGCCGAAAGTTTTGGAACCACTTCTTTAATACATCTCGTACTGTATACACATGAAGAGTTACAATAAGAAGGCTGCAATGACGTAGGAAACATTGCACAGTTTAATCCTCATTTAACATGTTCTACTTTTAAGACACACTGTGCACTGCTGCTGATAAACCTTATCAGGACTCTGTTTATTATTGCCTTGAAGAGTTAGTGAGGCTGCCCTGGAAAGTCCTGAAGACCCCGAAATCTCTGCAAAGTGCAAACTGTTTAAATCAGATAAGAGTCTGAAAATGTGTACTGACTAGAGAACAACCAAATAAACTGTTCGCAGTGAGTGCGTGTGTGTGTGTGCGCGCATGCATGCTGCTGTTCTGCTCTCTCGTTCTCTTCTTCCTTCGCTCTCCTTTCTGCTTGTTCTATAATCTTTTATTTATACTAAACCATGTTGTTTCCCCCTCTCTCTGTAAATGTGCTGCTGCCGTCTCGGCCAAGTAAGACATCCTTTGTCTCAACAGACCGGACCTGGTGAAGAAAAATGGAATAAATAGTGGAATGGAAAAAAAAAAAAAAAAAGTTCACGCAGGCACGTCCATGTGGAGTCCCATGTGAGACTTAAAGTGTCTGGTGTTAGATCACCGTGGGTCTGTGGTCAGAACAAACACAGTACTAATGGGGTTTTTGCCAGGTTGATTTGATAGAGCAGCACTGGAGAAGGACAATCAAAAGAGAGATTTATAACCCACCATCCATCAAAACACATGCAGCTCCCACATCAATACAATCTCACAGTACAGATCAGGAGCAGAAGGCCTTGTATTCAATCTGAGATTTCCACCTCATCTCCGCGATCTTATCTCCGTCTTACCTACAGTACTGTATTCCTTCTGAGACTTATTCTTTCTTCAGTGTCACTGCACATTGAGTTCAAAAGTGAAAAAGCAACACCCTCTTTTTACAAGAGTAGACAGAGCTTCAGGGAGGATCTGTCACACGTCAGCCCGGGAACCTCATCTCTGTTTTGACAGCCCCCCCAAAAAACATAGTTCATATCTTCCCATTGTTTCTTAACATCCTTGCCACATAGATAGATTCAGGTGAGGGAAAATAGACTATGTGCATGTTGGAGACTTAACAACTGAAACAGTAGCATCCTGACAAACTGTATAAGGACAACAAAACCTTGAGATCAATGCCAAGTAGATCAACACATGCCAGAACGATAGGGAACCCCTGCTCCGACACAAGCTGCTGCGTGCTGTGGCTGATGTCACAACTTGACAGTAAAAATACTTAGTTGCATATAGTCCAGTTTTTTTGTTTTTTCTCTCTCTCCGTGCTGCTAGCCTAAGGTGTGTGTGTGTGTAAATGATTGAAATAGGTATCACATCTCGGCCTCCATGGCACAATTTCAATTGTGCCCTTTTAATCTAGGAGGAACTGCTGAGAGCCTTGGAAATGTTTCTGACTTCAACATGGATTAACATCAAATCTGCAGTGCTGCTCCTGTGTCACTTGTGATTAGGTGTCCTCCAAGAAGATCTGCAGGAAATTTTGCCAGGCCCTCCGTACCCCCGCACACCCCCGCCATGTCGTGAAGCTCTTCGACGGTTAGATAATCAGCCAAGATATGAGCTGAAGTGATTGTTGCGAAATCCATACACACCGGTTGTGGATAACAACAAGGACTGTGGCATGGATTCTGGGCATTGAAATGCAGAGGGATTAATGATGATATTAGAGCTAATAATAATAATAAGATTATTGTAACTGTAGTCAACACTATTACAAATAAATCTGCTGCGAGAAATGTTATCACAACATTAAAGGGGCAATTTGTATGTTTTACTAGTGCCACATTTTTTCCAGTCTTGCCAAGAGCCACAGCTACTGTTGAATTTACAATACAAAGGATATTTGTAACACTTACACTATAATAACTGTCTCTGTATCATTTAAGCTTTGATTGAATACTTAACTCATCATTTATAAAACATTCTTCCTACATTGATACTAATAATTATGTAATTTCTTAATGGTTATGAATGTTTAACTCGGGTAATAAGCTCATCTATTAAAAAAGATCTATTAACACACTGACTGAACTTTAGTGCCAAGTCTTAGTAGTACTTTGTCTAAATCATTGCATGTATAAGTGCATGCATAAATATACATCTAAATAGTTTGTTTAACATTTACCTACACTTATGGTCTAACGAACCATGACATCTCTGGTTTGTATGTGTGCATAATAGTTGATTTATAAATGCTGAAATCATCATCTAGTACAATAACACAATTGTTAAACACATTAAAGATGAGCTCAAGAAATATAAATTAGAAATAGTTAACTGTTAAAGGGATAGTTCAACATTTTGGCAAATTGGCCCATTGCCATAATCGCTATAGTCATAGCAGTAGGTTTGTTACCTTTAATTGTCGGTGCAAGCTATTTTTAGAACGGAGGAGCGAAGCGGCGAGCTGTTCAGAGCTATACTACGGAGGCTAATGGAATTTCTTGGTTTCCCTCATCAAACTGATCAAATACACAATCCAAAAACTCCAAAATGCTGTCGTAGACAAGTTGTGACCTGCACAATCACCACGCTATGAGATAATAATGGAACGTTACGAGACGGAGTTGTTTAGAGGTAAATAGATGCAAAACCGCTGATGCGCGTTGCGTTCAGGGACAGTTTTTCAGCAAGCAGACTCTGTATTTACCCTGTATTTACCTCGAAAACGGCTCCGTTTCGTAACGTTCCGTTATAATCTCATAGCGTGGTGAATGTGCAGGTCACAACTTGTCTACGACAGCGTTTTGGAGTTTTTGGATTGTGTATTTGATCAGTTTGATGAGGGAAACCAAGAAATTCCATTAGCCTCCGTAGTATAGCTCTGAACAGCTCGCCGCTTCGCTCCGCCGTTCTAAAAATAGCTCACACTGACAATTAAAGGTAACGAACCTACTGCTATGACTATAGCGATTATGGCAATGGGCCAATTTGCCAAAATGTTGAACTATCCCTTTAACATCTGTTAATGCCAACACTGGCTCTGAAGCAAAACTTGCACAGCTCCATTTAACTAATTATACAATCAAATATCTATTAAAACCTATAGAATTTGAAAAGTGTGTCTATGAAAATGCTAAATAATTAATTTTAAACCAAAAAATTGTGGTTTTATCCCACACTGGAATTCTCTGTTGGCAGAATAAACCAGCGAGTTGCTGCGCTCTCACAGAAACAGCTGATTAAAATGCTTTATAGTCCGCATATGATCGATCCAAACTTCACTAAATCTACTCTGCTGAGTATGTTAATGTCAAGGGGGCTCAATTTGAATGGAAAGTGAATAATAAACAAGAGCAGTGCAAAGCCCAAAGAGCTGATCAGAGGGTTGATTTTCTGTCTGAAGAATACTTTACATTTCAGATCTCCTCGAGTGAAATCCCTCATGGGGACGAGATGCTTAATAACGTCTCTAAAGCCACGTGTGTGTGTGTGTTTGATGGCCTCTTCAGGCCACGCGGGAACTGAAGAGAGCACCAGCTCCTGCTACTAGCACACTGAGCACCACTGGAGAGCGATTGTGTAACCAATGACAGCCCTCAGCGGCTGATGCATAATCACGACAACTGTCCTGGTGTGTTGCTGATACAGTAGATAATAGTTAGAGAGGAGACGAGCGGACAGGGAAGACAGTGGGTCACAGGTCAGGCGTGTCTGCGTCAGAGGTTTTGTCATATTCTAATAAGGCATAACAAAGCATTTAATTAATATTTTGCCAAGTCAACAAAAAAAAGTTACTGAATGAAATAAAAGGTCACAAGCTACGGTTGAGAAAACGCGCACTTGAGCAAGATTGTGTGGCGTTTCAGACTGATCGTAATGCCTTTTATTTCTTCTGCAATGATTTTCATTCCCCCGTTCAGTCCCCAGCTGTAATTCGACATGACATTAGTTTCTGTTCTGTGTTTGCTGTAAGGAATCTGTTATCCATCACTGCTTGTCCATAAAACACAACTAAAAAAAGCTGCCAACTTTCTGCTTAGGCAAATTTAAAGTACAGAAAATTATGGTGATTTCACCCTCACACAAATGGAAATCTATCCTTGCGTTACTGTGGCCAAATATGGTCTTCTTGGGTTACTGACTTGGGCTGTGTTGCAGCAAAGCCCTGTCCTGTCATGGAACAATGTTGAATAATATCTCAATCATGTATATTTCAAACTTCCTAAAAGTGAGCGAGTGAGCGGGTGAGTTTTCTATATATAGTTTGGCAACAGTCTTTGCAATCCTAATTTGGCTTTCGTTTCTGACTTAACTTCCCTCTTGTTCTGACCTGTCGCTTACACATGAGATGTATAAAATGGAAAGAATGATATTTAAAAGACTAGCTCTGCCTGGAAGTCTTGCTTTATGTCTGCAGGCTTCGTGGCAGCACCTGTTTATTCTATACTGGTATTAAAAGCGCATGCAATACATTTCAGTCTAGTAAATCAATATATAAACAGTGCCAGTGGGCGAGACACTCTTTAAACAGGGAAGGCGCAACATCGCACAACCCATAAAGTTGATTATTTCCTATTGCCTTTATTAAAATTTTAATAACACAACAACCAAGAAAAAGTTATTCCCAGCAGCGGTACTTCTGCAGTACATGGAATATATCCACATATTAGTGTTGAGGAGAAAAGCAAACAGCCATAAAGAGGCTGATCTTTGGTATATTTACAATAATCTATGAACTAATAATAACTAACTAATGGTCCAGAGAGTTTATGAACAAAGATGGTCAATGAATAAATATGTAATGTGTAAATTGGGCTCAAAATAATACACAAAATACGAGACCATTGTTCAATTTACTGTCGTGATAACAATAATGAACGAAGGTTGTGGAACAGTCACCTATGAACGACTTCAGTGCTGACTTGCGTTACCTCCAGTCTCTGAAATTAGTCAATAATGGATAAGGAGCTCTCATAATTAGCAATCAGTTATAAATAAAGTGATTGATAATCCATCATTTGCTACTTTGAGTGTTTGTAATATGCAAACCTGAAGCAGCTGAATCAATGGCAGTCAAATTTATGAAAAAAAAGGAAACCATATCCACTTTTATATACACGACTGCCCAAAAAGTTGGAATAAGTTTTTTTTTTTTTACCTCTTATGAAATAATTGTGACAACGTGATTTATTCTTGATAGATAAAGTTTATGGTTTATATCCATCTCAAAACTATCACTGTGAAAATTAAGCCACAATTAATCACAATTTATAATATGCAGAAAAATAGGAATGTGTCTGAAAACAAAATTATTCCAACATTAATGGCAACCATGTAGTTAAAAAATATTGTATCCATAAAAACATATGGACCATGATGTAATGCCTGTAAGAGTACAGTACATCAGCACTGTTCATTAAAACTAATTATGCCAACAGCCAAAGCAATTTGTAGATGAGCCCTCTCCTTGTGCCTCATTTGCATTGAGTTTCGAACAGTAAAGGCGGTAAGGAGGTCTGACCTTTAAACAGTATGTGTAATAACCTTTTCATGAGATAAGCTGCACTGGTCTCGTCACATGTTGCCACTCTTTCCTTAACACTCACTGTATGTCAACGACCGCGTCAGTCGTGACCGTGTCCGTGTGACCATACAGTATCGTGTGTGCCCCCGGTGAAAAGGCCTTCCAGGAAACCTGCTGCTCTGTGTTGGAAATAACAGTTATTACAATGATTCACTGCGAGTGTTGACATGTTTCCCAAAAGGTTAAGAAGAGTTGTCGATGCCATTACATCCTGCACACTTTCAGCCAGACAGTGGAGACTGCACACGGAGAACTTGTGTTTACAGTTCACTCTTGTAGGTGAGGTTTGTTTGAAGGCTATAAATGAATTCCCATGCAGGGGCAGCGGCAGCAGCATCAATATACGGCGCCCACCCCACAGCACACGAGGGCTGAAAGTTTGCTTTCCATCCCTGCCTGTTCTTTGATGTGTAGTATAAATATCCCAGACATTGCATTGTCTCTTTTTCCACCCCCATCACTTCCATTTGATTGCTTAATGGAAAATAATTAATGTCGGCCACTCCTACACCTCGAGACAAAATGGCTCAGATCAATACAGGACGATCTTTGAAATGAGAGAACAGCTGACATCACCACACATTTCATTTTTTATGTCCTCAAATACAATAAAAATGGTATCTTTTAACGTTATTTAGCGATAACTGATGCATGTGAAAATGGAAAAATCTCTCGAGTCACATCAAGGGGTTTAAGTGATCGAAGGTCTAAGGTTAATATATTTATGTGTATTGACCCTGTATTGGATAATATTGCACAATCACTGTTCCTGCCAATCCTGATGGTTAATTAACTTATTTACTCATGATCGATATGGCTCCAGCTCACCCAGTGACCTCCGGGAATTCTCTTGGGAAGCGAAGGCACGGGAATGTTCGGTGGTCAAACACGATGCCGCAGGGGGCGAGACGAATAATTGCATTACATAAGCATGTCAGATTCAAGCAAAATTAATGTATAGAATCTAACGCCTTAAGGTGGTTTAGTGCTATTGTGTTCAAAAGACTTTAATTTATTCATTTTTCTTTCACAGAAAGGAGCTGTTGGTTGAGTCGATGCCACAAAAAAAAAAAAAACAGCCAGGAGAGAGCTAGCGGAGTTAGATGAAAATAATTAATAAGAGTTATTTAGCAGGAATTGATTGCTGCTTCAGCTCAGTTTCTTCATCCAGCACCAATCACATAGTGTATCCTCGACTGAACCCAGCTCCTGTTAATGTGTCGCAACACTAAAAAACTCTTAAAAACCTAACAGATTAGTTTTTACTGCCCACCTCTGTCCTGAAGACACAAATTCAGTATCAACCACAAAACCTTCATTCAATCTGCACAATCACGATTACGTCTTCTGAAGTAGGATATGATGGAGAACAACTAAAAAAAAAAAACAGACACGATTTAATTTAGTTTATATAAAACGTAAGAACTAGCAGAGGTGGTAGTAGCTTTCACTATTACTGCTCGTGTTTAGAAAGAAATGAAAATGTTTCAAAGTAAATATGAAGCAGAAAACAATTACAATGATTGCAGCGGCTGGAAGAGTCATTAAACAGGTCTGGTGAGATGTACAGTAGCTTAGCAACAGAGCTGATCAGATTAAAGCCACTATTTCTTAACTGCCATCTGCCTTAACCCTTATCTGACCACACACTTAATATAATTCATCAACGCCGTGTACGCTTAAGACCAGGGACAACTGTGACTCACTGATTTATTACAATGTTGATGAAGATGTTGTTTGAATGCTTTCACTGCAATATTAAACTCCTTACAAGCCAATCAGGCCTCCGCTCCCTCGTCGAGCCCCCACAGCTTCATTTATACACTCAGTGCAATTACTATGAAGTTTTCACATCTAGCACAAAAATCAACAGCTCATATTTACAGCGCTGTCATCATAATCACAGGACGACTCTGCCAAGAATAAAACTTACAAGTGAGGTGTCTAGAGATGGATTTTACAGTAATTTATGTACTACAGAACAGCAGGACCGCTGTGTTATTACAAAAAATATGAAAATATCTGTCTGAGAAGATTTTAATCCAGGTTATTATATATCTATAAAGGTGGTAAAACAAGGCCAGTGTGTAACTCTTGATTGCAACCCCCTATTAAGTGTTTATAAATAGTTTAGGACTTGATAAATAGATTATAACAAAAACAATAATGGATTTGTATGAAAGCATGATGACAAAGGTTTTTTTTCCTAATATACAGTATCATCATTATCATTCAAGATCAAGATTGTAGAAAAATAAGCATATTGCTTGACTACCATATCAGGTTAATAGTTTTTCTTAATCGATTTTAATGATATTTCTAATATTTGATTATGAGCAATAAAATGTGTCAAGATACAGTACAGAGCTTTTTCACATACAGACAAAAAATGTAAGTGTTGTAGATAAAAGATAACCAAATGGGGCGTCGTTTAGCTCGGTTGGTAGAGCAGATGCCCCACGTGCAGACGCTACAGTCCTCCTCACCGCATGTAGCCAGCCCCGTATCGAATCCCGACTCAGGCGGCCCTTTGCTGCATGTCATTCCCCCTCTCTCTACCTCCCCATTTCCTGTCTCTATACTACTACACTATCAATTAAAGGCAAAAAGCCCCAAAAATATACTTAAAAAGATAACCACATTAAGGCAAAAATTAAAAAACCTCCATGTGAATTGTATTCCTCGATAGATTTGTAAGCATTTTGTTCTGTACAGTGTAGATGTCTTGTGTTATATAACAACTCATAGTCACAGGGTCACCACTGGTGTGATATGTGTCTACAAGTGTTCACAGGTGAGCACTGCTGCGCGGGGATAATGAATAATTCTGCCGTCAGACAGTTCAGTTTGGACTTTGGACAGTTTTCACATAAAGCTCTCTAATAAGCCGTCACCCGGGCTCTGCTCTGCTCAGCTGACACTGCCATGTGACATGTCAGTGGCCTGAGATGAGCTGTGTGTACATAAAGTGTCGCCCCGTCACCTTTCCCTCCCCCCAGGTCCGACCTCACACCAGCGGAGGTTGGCTGTCAATCAGATGTTTCCAGGCCACTCAGCGTGAAATGATAATGCTGCTGGGTGCTCTTCCCTTTCGTGACTGCCACAGATGTTGTGACTCTTGAGGGGCACGTTGAAAGTAACACAGGTTCACCGTCGATTATGTTTTACATCACCTGCATTAAACGATTGGTTCGCTCAAAAAAATTGCTGGGTTAAAAATAACACAGCCTTAAAGCTACTGCTGGGTAACATGGGGACAAAACATACTGTACTGTACACTGGGTTGGTTTGACCCTAGTGTTTTACCATTTACCCTGGTGTCATTGCCTTGTTTCTTTTGATGATAACATCATCATTATTATTAATGGTATAATTTAACATTACATAACATCTGTTGTTTTCTTATTAATAATAATAATAATAATAATAATAATAATAGCATCTTATGCCCAAGGCACAAAATGTGCTAAAACGGTTGAGTGGTCTTTTGTAAATACTCATCCATGTTGGTCCCAGACTGTTAATCACACATCAACTACTTTGTGTTGCAATACAGCTGATATCTAAGTTATCAAGTCATGTTGTGTGGAAGCATCGCTCTCACACACACGTTTCAAAATACAGACAAATGCAAATATTTGAAAGGCAAACGCATGAATTCATTTCCAAACTATAAACATAAAGCTTATTTTAAAACAGTAGCTAATCACTGACATTGTCCTTAACAGTAATTTACAGGGGACAAGTTTGGTAGTTTCATCTCCACATAGGATTTTCTGAAGCTTAGTCAGTGTGACCTTCATCATTATGACATGTTGTTTTATAATAATAATAAAAAATTGAGGCTTACCTGGTCCTGGTGTGATGTCATCCAGCATGGTTTCCCTTTTGAAGAGCAGAGGTGAAGAGTCAGTCACCACCAACAGGAGGCCAGTGTTCAAAAAAGTTTTCCTGTTGCTGTGGGGTAAAGCCTCTGGAAGTCTGAAAATATTAAAAACAAATGTTAACAGGTTGTTGTGGGTGTTCAGGAGGCATCTATAAGGCAAGAATATAAATATATGTCAATTTAACAGATCAATTACTTACATACAGTGCATTCAAGAAAATATTATATAGATAGTTATTTTAGAGACAGCAGCCAATGCTTTGCTGTCTTAAGGACTGAAATGCCTTGTATAGTAATGTGAGTGACACCACTTAGCTGCAAGCTAGCCCTGTAGCATATAAAATGGTAAGTTAGCAGCTAATGTTCCTGACACTATGCTAGCCTTTATAAAGCTAGCCTTGTAATATTCATAGGCCATGAGAAGCTAAAGCTATCTTTGTAAATGCAAGGCCCAGAAGTCAGTAGCTTCAGCTAGCCCAATGTCCACAGGTTAGCTAATAGCATTAGCTACTACCCTTCCCTGGAAACTTACAAAAGCAATTGGTAACACTAGCTTCATAATGTTCAAACTTAAGACCATTGTACTGACCAACAGGTAGAACTAACAATGTAACCTTTAGCCCTAGAAACAGTTGTGTTTTGTTACATTTACTATAAGTATTTTAATTAAATACAAAGAGGTTTACCAGTTTATTGATTTAATCTGACATTAACCACCTTCATCGTACTTAATCCTTAATATTATTGCTGAAACCTAATTACTCACCTTCGCCTCCAGGTGTTTCCAAAAGAGGTGGTGCCCAAACATTTCCCTCTTTTATGCTCAAACTGACACCATGCGGACACTTGCGGGTTATACCAAGACTGTGGGGGTGGTCATGAATTAAATGTATCATACTTGCAATTTATTTTTGACTGATTGGAGCAATTAAACACAGTGTTTCCAAACTAGCTTTCATGTTTTGTGTGTATTGTTACTTTTTACTCAGAACAGTAACTTTCTGTCACCAGTCTTTTTTACATAAGATAGGCTGGTTGCCCTGTAGAGAGTTTTGGTTCTGTCCACCTGATTGTTAATTAAAGAAACAGACTATATAAGCAGTTGTTCTTCTTGCTCAGCCAAGAGAAGGATGTCTCTGCAGAGGTGAGTGGTTTGATTGTCTTGTAGGCCGCTGACCGGCTGCCTAATGCAACAAGTGATGGTGAAGTAAAGCGCTATCTGGTTTGTCTCAAATGAGAGCTTGATGGGAAATCAATAAAGATAAGGGTCATTTTACATTGGACATATGAATAGAGGAAGTAATGAATATTTGGTGTCTCGGATAATATCATTAAATGCCACTGACTTCATATATACTGCAACAGCTTTGATGTTTAAAGGCAAAACTTGGCAGCTGATGTTGATTTGGTTTTGCTTTTCATTTCAGTTTTAATATTAATTTCCGATCTATGCTCAATGGAAAGATTTGATATGTAATAAATGTATCATGGAGTTTTTATATTCTCATAAGAAACTTGGTGACCAAAGTACCTGCCTATTTTCTCTTACCACTGGTCGTCAAAGTTAGCAGCAAATGTTATTAAATATATTTTAACTAGATAATATAATGGAAGTCCAATTTAGCAGCCACAGTAAGTTTCTTCACATTTCATTGATTTTAGTATTGCTATGCTGAAACTTTTAAAGAATTTATCATACTATTAGTTAGAAATTCAGGTAAAATACTCTCCTTTCGAAATTGTCGCTCCTCTCAGTTAATTTTCTTTTTAGCTTTTTTTTTTTTTTTTTTTTTTTTAGTATTTGTTTTATGGTATTGCTTTTATTTGTGGCTTTATGCCTGCTGAAAACTGTTGCTGAACTCCTGTAAACAACATGCATTGTATTTGGATTCTACTTGATGCCAGCTGGTTTCCCTTTAATTGCTTCTCTTCCCCTCTCTCTGCTCATATACAGTACATATCTATAGTATTCTAATACAAGTCTCCAATAAAGCTGTTTTGTCCCCACAGAATGAATCCTAATGACTTTGGTGAACCCTTGACTTTACACTTTATTATTTTCTATGCTGTATGGCAGTTGCAGTGTATCAGGGGCTTTAGGTTTAATATTATGGTGATGTAGATTTAATGTTAGAATTCTGCATCCCTTGTAGTATACCTGTAGTCTTGTTTTATGTCACAAATTTCACCTCTGCCCCACTGCAGTAAAATTATCCTGCACTTAAACCAGCCCAATTCCCATGTATATTCATCCCAGGTATGTCCTAATTCTACGAGGCAGATGCACAGGAACTCTAGTCACGAGCAAGCTCAGTTTTTTTTTTTTTTTACATTCACGACAGCGTCTGAGCAGAGTTATGATAGCTAAATGTTAAGTGGTGGGAGCCAAGAGGCTTTACTGCTGTCTGCAGTAAGATGAGAGATGAGACACTTCACAAAGAGTCACTGAGCAGACGACTCCTTGTTCTCATCAGCTGTCTGGGGAGTCACCAAAAATCCTGTTTAGCACACTGTATCACCGGAGGAGTCAAACAAGGAGAATAGCTTGTAATAAACTTGCTGCTGCAGCTAAGAAAAACTGTATGTGATGATGTTAACTTCCTCTGATGTTTGTTGTGTCAAATACAAGAGAGAATTAAGGTACAGCTGTAGGTAGTTTGCTATAATAAAAAAGCAACAGTTCAATATTGTGTCCAGGGTATTGTAATAACATGGTTTGGATTTACCTGTGAAATGCATTTCAACTAATATGGAAATGTGATTGCTTTTGTGATATTACGTAACCCTTTTTATATGTCAAAAAGCCACAGACTTACCAAATAACTGAGGGACAGCATCTTCATGAAAAGTGTATGCCTAGTGCCTGTTCTAAATTTAAGCAGTGTGAGGCCACAGAGGGGGGAAATTTAGTGTGGTCCTACTTTCAAATGATGATAGTCCATACCTGGTCTTTGACTCCCCCTGCTGTTCAATTATAGAGCTCATGGCAAACTGCTGTTTGACCATAAATACAATAACTTCCCTCTGAAGGATGAATGAAAATACCAGAGAAAGATCTGGGACTTGATCCTAATCCAGAATATATCAATTTACTGTTATTTATTTGATCAATCTTGTACAGGCTATTTGAACAGTGATGTGCCTCATTTGCAGGTCACTTTGAATAAAATATACATGAAGCCTAAATGTACCATCGGGATGAAATGTTGTTTCATGGCCTAGAAGCTGGCCTCACTCTGGTTCCCTTGGCAACAAAAATAATGGGATTTTTTACAGTGTTTTTTTGATTACTGCTAAAAATAAATAAATTGAGAAAAAAAATCATTATTTTGCTTAGCCTATCCGTTTAGTTCATTAAAAATCTTCACAAATGAAAACCACTAATTATTTTTTAAGTATATGGTAATTATAATCACCAAAAATTAGGCTACGAACTGCTCGACAGTCGCATTATTCAATCGTCATCTATTAAACCTCCAAGTTGTAGTTTGATTTAGCGGACTTGTACCTTCTAAAAAGCATGTCAGCTTACAAAGTTAGCACTAGTTTGCAACAGTGGGAGTATTTAAACACAACAAGGCTGTCAAAAGGACAGAAGATTGGTGTTCGTGTTTCAAGCAACTACAATGAACTTTAATTTTGTGTTGATTTTGGCGACCCCTGTGGACAAAAGTGGTAGGTGTTTTCTCTTTGCGGATCCTCTCCCCGTATCAGCATGACAAAAATATAGCGATGAACTTGAGCTTGGTTTTTACTGGCTAGTGTAGCAACAACTCAATGCTGATTTATAGACTCGTCAGGTGTGCCGCTATAAGTCCTAAGGGTTATACTGTACATAGCCTACATACATTTTATTTCCTCCATTTCCCCATGATAACGAGATAATTTTCCTCTGTTTTCTCATGATAACGAGATATTTTTCCTCTGTTTTCTCGAGATAACGAGATAATTATTTTGAGAGATCATGAATAAAATGTGATACGCCTGAGATTTCCATCGCTTGTGACATGTCATGCCGTCGCCTTGAACACCAGTGTAGCGTGCTGTGAGTTGTTTTGTCCGATGGACCGACCCGACCACTGCCTCTCGAAGGTGGCTAAGGGTTAGACTTTTTAGAAATAGCTTATCTTGCCACCGGTGGCCTCATTTGCTGTTGTTGGTCATACAGAGACATCAGCAGAAAGACTTTTGCATATCCAATTAAAAGTTCTTTGTAGCTGCTTTAACATCCCCAAAAGCCTCTGTAGACCCTCACTTTAGGGCAGGCCTATGAGGTGTGTCTCAGTTCAGGGTTTCATCCAGCTACTTAACTGGTCCTTATGAAATGTGAAATCAGAATTAAAGCAGAAGTAAGCGGAATATTTGTGTTAATATAAGTCTTAATAGTTATATCTTCCGACAGCAATCACTTACATAGAGTGTTTGGTCTGAAACACGGGTCTGTCAGTCACTCTGCTCTGCTGTAAGCCGAGGAGAAAACTTTCCTTGTATCCTACAACCTTTATCCAATGAGGAAAGAGAACGGCATAAAGGGACGGTCCTCTCTGTGTGTGCAGCCAAGGGATGCGCGTGAATGTGGTGACGTAGGGACGAGGGCGGGGACTGCTAACTCCATCGGCTGACAGGATGTTGGCCAAAACGACCGGATCGCTTACTTCTGCTTTAAATCTGAATTTAAACCTCAGGCATTCACTGAGGTCGTGTTGTAGTTTACATTTAAAAACGTAAAAATGTCTTCAGTTTCAACCACAGTTCCTATTTCAGGTAACTTACTGCAGTGGTTCTCAACTGGTGGGTCGGGACCCAAAAGTGGGTCGCGGACCCGTTCTGGATGGGTCCTGGACAGCTGGTCAAAAAAGTAAATAATATTTAATGCACATCTGATGTTGGACATGTCTTTTATTTTGAAAAATAGCTTATTTTGAAAGGCACACGTGAACACATGCAGTTGTAATGGTCCTCCTCACTTTCTTATTATTTGCTCCATTTGCTCTGAATGCAAAGATATCAGTTTCTTATTAATGTGGCCTGAATTGCAGTGAAAATTCGTTTTGTGGGTCTTTATTTTGTGCAATTTGATATTTATTCACTTTTGTGAATATGCTCTGAATGCAGAGATGCATTAGAAGTCAAATACATCATTTTGTTGGTCTCCATTTTGTGCAGTTTGATATTTTTTTTATTCACTTCTGTACATGCAGTTGTCATGGTCCTCCTCAGTTTCATTCATGTGCCCTGAAATGCACTTTGCTCAAAGAGCAAAATTAGTTTTAGTAAAAGCTTAAAAAAAAAAAAATCTTGCTTTGAATTCTATAAAAGTGGGTCGCGACTTAAAGCAGATATCAGTGGAATGTTTTTGTTAATATAAGTCCTAAATAGTCCTATTTTCCGTCAGCAATCACTTACATGAAGTATTTCAGCCTAAACACGAGTCTCTCCGTCACTCTGCTCTGCTGTAACCCGAGGAGAAAATTTTCCTTGTGGGATACAAGTGTTATCCAATGAGGAGAGAGAACGGCATGAAGGGCTGTGTGTGCAGCCAAGGGATGCGCGTGAATGTGGTGACGTAGCACGAGGACCAATTGATGCCTGACAAGGGCGGGGGCTGCTAACTCATGGTGCGTTCAAAGAAACTCGTACTTTGTGTTTTTCCTTCCTGTGAAGTCATACCAGTTCGATCTGGTACGAGTTCACGGGTCGGAAGTTACGAGTGGCCGTTATAGGGAACTTTCACAGACAACAGGATGGTAAAAACACGAGCTACGGGTTACCTGGAACGCTACCAAGTCGTAGTTGTGACTTGAAGCTGTAACTTACGGTTTCAAAAGCCTGCCTTGAACGCAGCATTAGCCGAAACGGCCGTGAAGCTGATATCTGCTTTAATGACCATGGGAAAATGTGGGTCCCAGAGTGAGACTAGTTGAGAACCCCTGACTTAGGCTACTGTAACAAAGACCCATTCAAACACCCCAGACGAATGACGGAACCGGAAGTGCTAAAAAAAAAAAAAGAGGGGGGGGGGGGGGGGGGGGGGGGGTTGTCATAGAAATTTGCATTGGCTGTACTCACAAGGAAAGTTCAAGTGTTGTCTTTCACTGAGTTTCCAATGATACGATGTACATGATTTGCTATAACTGAGTATAGCTAACTTAATAGGTACAAAGGCACAACAACTGAGCAAATGAAGCATGAAACCATGAACCATGTACAACACAAAACTTGAACAAAATCTGTCAATAAACATTAAGTTTTAATTTTTTGTTTTGTTTATAATTTGCCCATAAAGAAATCAATCGTTTGCTCTTTCTAATCTGATTATTTTGTGTCTAAGTATTTTATTTACTCACTTCCACTCGGTAGCCCACTCCTTTTATATTATTGGCTCGGCGCGTTTCCTCATTTCCTACAGGACGTGAAGGCAGCGCGCAGCAGTCAGCTGACTCTGACTTTGTCATGTGGCGTTTACAGGCAGAGGAGGAGATCCCTCAGAGAGAATAACAACCACCGTGCCCTCTCTCTCTTCAAACAAACACACACAAAAAGCAGCTCGGTGGTCTGGTCTGCTGCCCCTCGGTTTTTATTTTATTTTATTAGTTTGTCCCCTTCGTGTGTCCAACATGGCTTGGACAAAATACCAGCTGTTCCTGGCGGGACTTATGCTCACAACGGGCTCCATCAACACATTATCTGCAAAGTGAGTAAATTTGATTACCGGTATGTTTATTTCTTTTCAACTGGTGGAGAGGCATGTGTTTGTAGTTAAAGTTAATTAGCTATATGAGAATTGGTTTGTAGCTAACCGCCTGCTTGGTTGCTAAAGATATGCTAGATGGTTTTTGTTTATTACGCGTTTATTATCGCGTTATGTTCGTTTATAATGGTTAATTCACGTGTAGTTCAGATACAGCTGATTTAGCCGTTAGCATGTCACATTAGCCACCGGTAAATAAAAAGACATGCGGCTAATGTAGCCGGCGTTACTCAGTGTAGGGGGTTGTATAAAGGCTTTGTGTGTGTGCAGACTTAGCTTTAGCTTTGTAACAAACCTGTTTCGATGGGTCATGACTCAGGTATCCGTGTCATCACAGAGGTTAAGTAATAATAGACCAGTTCAGCCTCTTTGCAGATAAAACACACAGCAGCTTGCAGGAGTGGGCTGCAGGCAGCTAACAATATCATTTGGTCTTTTAAGATAATCAGGAGACCCATTACGTTTCTTCAGACCTGAGAAGTGAGAGGGCTTCAGATAACAACACAGAACCCCCCCCCCCCCAAAGATGGTCAATTCAAAGTGATACCAAACAGTGAAAGCAGCAAATACTCACATTTGAGATACTGCAAACAGCCAATCAGCTGCTGCGTTATTATTCATCCTGGAATGAGACTTTTACTATTACTCAATTGTTAAAATCGGTTATTTGCAACTAATCTTTTTAGCTCCCAACAAGTCATCATAAACTCAGGAGTCAAACTAACATCATTTTCTATATTGATAGAAAATGATGTATTTAATTTTATATTATACAACATAGAAGAAAGCAGACCATGTTTTATATTTTTACTTTGCAGAAGACTAAAAGTCAAATAAATGTTGATTTTTGTTTTTGATTTAATATCTTACATGCCTCACTGGTGGCATGTTAGGTTTGCCATTTGTGGTGGTGAAACAAGGGATTCAGCTTCTTTTACTTCTCCAATAATCTATGAAGTCAGCTCTCTGTGGTTTGACACACACTTTTGTGCCCACGTGTGGCTTCTCTCAGCTCAAAAAACTGCAACAAATCCCAGTTTGAAACCACAATCGGACTAAATGGATCAGACAAAACAAGCTGCGGCACAGCAACTCTCAGGTAAAGTTTCACTTCGGCCACTTGAAACCAGTCTCGTCACAGTTGCCGCCTCGCTGGTTTTTATAAAAGCTCTTAATGTGAGACCAGTCACGGCACATAGTTTGATAGTTGCGGTTCAAGTTCCCTCTTTTGTTTTCATGGACCTGTGCACCACGTAAAGACGTTTCAACCACAAACGAAGAGGACGGTCATAGCGGATTTGGCTCACTCAGCAGCAGCAGCAGGCCCACTCCAGTTCCTTTGGCGTATTGATGAGCTCACAAGTTGCTGCGTTGAGCTTTGGAAGTGCTGTGTCATCAACTTTTGTGATTTTTTTCCCCTTGTCATGCATTTTGAATCAGACAGGACGCTCACATGCAGGTCATGCTTCCTCTGACTCGCCGTGTATAAAGCCTTATGCTTGAGCACTCATTAACTTCACAAACGACTTCATCAGGTCATTTTGTCTGACTGTACAGTGTTTTATGTGAGAGGACAATAAAACAATTGTGTCCTCAATCATGAGAGAAGAAGAAATGCTGTGTCTCTCAGATGATTGCTGAACGGACAGATGTAATGTCATAATTTAAACATGCTGAATACAGCAGGGAAAATAAGAATTGAACGTGTCAACATTTGTCTCAGAAAACATATTTCTAATAGATCTATTGACATGAAATTTTCACCAGATGTTGGCAACAACCTAAGTAATGCACACATACAAAGAAATCCAAACATTTATGTCCGTAAATTAAGTAATGTGTAATAAAGTGAAATGATGCAGGCAGGGAATAAGTATTGAACACATGAAGAAAAGGAGGAGTCTGTCAATATTTAGAAAGTCATCCTGTCCCGTCAGTGCAAATTAATATCAGCTGCTTTAGTCCAGTTGACGCCTATGAAAATGTTTCTCATCACCAAGGTGTCACACAAGAGGCGTCTCATGATGGAGAAAAGCAAAGAGCTTCTCCAGACCATCAGAAACTTATATTGCAGAACATACTGATGCATCAGTTACAGACGTGTCTGAATGCACCGTTTTTCCGTTATAGTGCCGTTATCCAGAACTGAAAGAACAACATTTTACCATAAACTGGCCACGACCAGGTCACAACCTCACAAGATTTCTGACAGAGTCAAAAGAAAACTAAGAAGAGTCAAGGAGCCCTGACAGAGAGCTGTAGAGAGACCTGCAATTAGCTGGTTCAGTTATAAAAAAATAAAAAAACAATATTGAGTAATGCATTTAACCACCATGGCCTCTATGCTGCTCACCATGCAAGTCTGTTGACGCGTTCAATACTTATTTTCCTCGCTTGTAAGTTTATTTCAAGTTTATTTATTCATATAGCACCTTTAACAGCAAAAAGTGTAACTGTGTAAAATGCAGGTTGTATTTCCCCTATACATTAGGTACCAACACAGTCCAAACAGTTTACTTTCACGTATGACAAAGACAAACAAAATTTCACATTTGAGAACCTTGAACTAGCTTTTATTTTTTTTAAAGACAGTTATCAATCATTTGTCAAAACAGTTGTATATTGGTTTTCTCCCTCCTTCCTATAGGTAATGTAATCAATACATTTTTGCATCTCCAGCTCTGTGGCAAAACACATTTTAACTGTCTTCAGCATGTTTGACTTTGTTTTATCTATAACTAAACTTTAAGCATTTTCTTGTCCAACAGATGGGCTGACCTGTTTTCAGCGAAGGGCTGCCATGACGATGCCGTACATGAATTCAATCACCCATTTGTACAGGTAACCTACTGTTTTCTCCCAATAGCGAAAGATCAGATCAGTAATTAATCTCTCAGGCAGCTGTGAATTAATGCGTTTCCTCTCTCTTGTCTCCGTCCCGCTCCGCCCGTCCAGGCCGTGGGTATGTTCCTGGGCGAGTTCAGCTGTATCGCCGTTTTCTACATCCTGCTTTGCCAAGACAGACGCAGACCAGAGCGTAGGATGAACCCAGGCCAGAGCTTCAACCCTCTGCTCTTCTTAGGTCCTGCCATGTGTGACATGACGGCCACCTCCATCATGTATGTTGGTGAGTGACCAACGCCTCCATCTGCTCCTATAGAATGTAGTTGCTCAGGTGTTGTGTTGTTTTTGAGCTTTTGCAAGCTTGTGTCCTCCTTTGCCCCTCAAAGGTCAAATGTAATGACTCACAAGTTGCGTGAGTGCAGCCAAACAACAAAGATTATCTGCTTGTTTTTCCTGCCTTTCCTCAGGAGAATATATAAATCAGTCAAAGTTAAACATGTTGTTTATCTTAGTGTCACTTTTTGTAATGTATTGAGCTGTTTGAAGAAGAAAAAGTGTGTATTTAAAGAGGAACTATGCAGGATTTGAAGCTTAACGATGCTACATTTTTACCTTAATTAAACAGCTTTGAAGTAATTGTGATGGTTTAATAAATGGCTTAACTTGTTACAAGGGAGAACGGAGGCTCTCTAACTTTCACTTGCGTGCCACTTATTGTATCTCTTGGCTGAAAACCAACCTTGCAAGCTCTCATGGCTGGCACCGTGACCCAAACACCCGTAATCTCTTGTTTATGACAGATTAAACTACACAAATATACATGTCTTAACATTGTATTTGATATATAACGTTATCTATGGCTCTATTGATTGATTTCTCGCCGGTTTCGTTGTAAATAAATGCACATGGCCGAGAGGAGGGTTAGCAAAACAGTGGAAAAGCGACTTGCATAGTTCTTCTTTAATGTATTCAATTGATCATGAATATACAAATAAACCCATGACAATGCTTGTTAAATCCGTCCTAATAAAACATTTTTATTGATGTATCAATGTCTTTCTGTTTCCAGCCTTGAGCATGACCAGCGCCTCCAGCTTCCAGATGTTGCGTGGAGCTGTCATCATCTTCACTGGTCTGCTGTCTGTGGCTTTTCTGGGCCGGCGCCTGCGGGCCAGCCAGTGGATCGGCATCCTCATCACCATCCTGGGCCTGATCATAGTGGGCCTCGCCGACTTCTTCAGCGGCCACAGCGGCGACACGCACAAACTCAGTGACGTCATCACAGGTAAGGTGGATTCGTTCTTATCGAATGCTTTGTTTTCTGTGATAATGAGCTGTCTTCTCGGTGTTCGGTGCAGGTGAAACTAAGACGAAGAAGTGCAACAAGTGAAATGTGTCACTAGCAACTCATCGCTTCTCTTTGTTCCTGCAGGAGACCTTCTGATCATCATGGCTCAGATCATCGTGTCAGTGCAGATGGTCCTGGAGGAAAAGTTTGTCTACAAACACGACGTTCATCCTCTTCGTGCCGTTGGTACTGAAGGTACGGGAGTCGTTTGTCTGCAGTTACATAAACGCTGGTGTCAGCGGGTCTGTGTGGGTCTGTGTAATGCACAAAACGACAGAGAAATACACGAAGAGAATGAGCCAAAGTCCTGAGATGTCAATGATGAAGAATGCAAAGGTCAAACATCAACAAACAACAGATAGACCACGTTTATCAGTTTTCAACAAATACCAGTCATAGTCTTTCAAGGTGAAATACCTATAATATAGAGAATATTGTAGCACTGCTGCGACTTTCTGATATATTTGGATATTTAGCCACATAGCATGTACTATACATTTTATATTTTAAATCTAAATCCCATTTAATTCCTCTGAGACAATCATCATTTGTATTAGTTTCCTTTATTGTCAGGGCTCTCAAGTCTCAGGCATTGAGTGTGAGACACACGCATTTTAATCAATTCACATGCTCACACATGACATTTTTCACGCTATGAAGTTATAAAACTCGCCACACATTAATAAGTAATGTATGAATGAGTGAAGCAAAGGCAGATTGTTCTGGTTAGTCCATCCATACAGCTGGCCTGAATTAGCCACCTATCAGCCAATCGGAAAATAGTATTCTTTGTTGCCGGGTAAAGTCAGAAGTCTAGGTTTCCGCAGCACACGCTCACTGAATTCTCTGAATGCTCTGACTGCGGGCACAGGTTGCAGACAGGCTATATGGACAAATGCCCTAACAGTTCCACCTGGTAGAAAACTATATATATATATATATATATATATACACTGTATATATGAATGTGAATGTATGAAAAAAAACCTCTAACTCCAGGCTAAGTTCAAAACTCGAGAGCCCTGTTTATTGTGATGGGTTGCCAGATAAATCTAAAAAGTGAGATCATAATTAGAGAGGCAAGGCAATTTTATTTGTATAGCCTGTTTTTACAAAGTGTGGTAACACTTTATAATAAGTACACACTATTAAGCATTAGTTAAGCAGTAATAAATACTGAATTATTCATTTATAACGCATGAATACTCAGTATGTAGTTTATAAATACAGTCAGTGCTTATCAATGATTAGTAAAACATTTTTAACTGTGTTTATAAACTACATAACTAATGAGTATTCATGCGTTTTAAATAATGAATTCAGTATTTAAAGCTTAAAGCAGAAGTAAGAGATCCGGTCGTTTTGGCTAATGCTGCGTTCCAGGCAGGCTTTTGAAACCGTAAGTTACAGCTTCAAGTCACAACTTACAACTTTGTAGCGTTCCAGGCAACCCACTCGTGTTTTTCCGACCTGTTTTACCTGTGAAAGTCACTATAACGGCCACTCGTAACTTCCGACCCGTGAACTCGTACCAGATCGAACTGGTACGACTTCACAGGTCGGAAAAACACGAGTTACGGGTTGCCTTGAAGCACCATAACGTCTTGTCAGCCGACGGAGTTAGCAGCCCCCGCCCTCGTCATGGATCTATTGGTCCTCGTCCCTACGTCACCACATTCACGCGCATCCCTTGGCTGCACACACAGCCCTTCATGCCGTTCTCTCCCCTCATTGGATAAAACTTGTAGGATACGAGAAAAGTTTTCTCCTCGGCTCAGAGCAGAGCAGAGTGACTGAGAGACCCGTGTTTCGGTCCAAACACTCTATGTAAGTGATTGCTGTGGGAAGATATAACTATTTAAGACTTTAACACAAAAATATCGCTTACTTCTGCTTTAACTAATGCTTAATATTGTGTACTTATTATAAAGTGTTACCCAAACAGTTTGTCTCAAAGGGCTTTACATAGCATCATTACAACATCCTCTGCCCTTTGACCCTCACATCGACTGAGGAAAAACTCAGGACGGGCAGACGTGCAAAGGTTGTTGTATGTACAGTCAAGGAAACGGTTTACAACATGGAATATGGGAAGACACAGAAATGGTTAACAAGAGCTGATGAAGGCAGCTTCTGGTGGGAAGGAAAGGCAGGGAGAGCAGGCCGGCTTAATGGGAGTAATGGATGGCAGGCTGGTTTAACAGCAGGGGGAAAGGAGGCGATGCAGAAGAAAACAGGAAATGTATCAATGCCAATCAAAGATGTTGATTTATTTTTAGACTTACCCTCACAATTGAACTTTTCTGTGTCCAGGTTTCTTTGGTTTCTTCGTGCTGTCGCTGCTGCTCATCCCCATGTACTTCATCCCCGTGGGCGACTTCAGCGGAAACCCCCGCCAGGTGCTGGAGGACGCGCTGGACGCCTTCTGTCAGATCGGACACGAGCCCCTCATCCTGCTGGCGCTGCTGGGCAACACGGTCAGCATCGCCTTCTTCAACTTCGCCGGCATCAGCGTCACCAAGGAGATCAGCGCCACCACGCGCATGGTGCTGGACAGCCTGCGCACGCTGGTCATCTGGGTGGTGAGCCTGGCGCTGGGCTGGGAGACGTTCCACGGCCTGCAGGTCCTCGGCTTCGTGGTGCTGCTGCTGGGAACGGCCCTCTACAACGGACTGCACCGCCCCCTGGTGGCCAGGATACCGTGCTGCGCCTGCCTGGTGGAGGAGGAGGAGGAGGAGGTCAGCCCGGGAGAGAGGGAGAGACTGCTGAACGACAGCGGCAGAGTGCAGGCCGGAGACGAGAGCTAAAAACTTGTTTTAACACACTCGGTACACAGACGGCATCTCACAGAACTGGACTGTCTGTCACAGACGCTGCACCTTTCATGAATGCTGTCACTGATAGTCTGTTTTTAAATTGTTTTTTGTTTATACCTGAGCTGACCTCACACACTATTTAATATGTGAGTGTGTGGAGGCTTTAAAAAAAAACACATTTCACATTTTTTGGGGAAAATGCACTTATTAGCTTTCTTGTCAAGTGTTAGATGAGAGGATTGACTCCATCAGAAGACGCTATTTCTCAGCTTTTGTAGAGATGTAACAAACAAGATGCAACATTTGATAGGCTGGATGTTTCCGCCTAATTGCAGTCTTTATGCTAAGCTATGCTAATGTTCATGCTTATGGTGCAGACATAAGAGAGCTGTCAGTCCTGTCAGCTAACACTGAGCAAGAAAGGAAATAAGCATTTTTCCCAAATTGTCAAATGGAGGGAGCTTTTATATTACAATATGGGTTTTTAATGGAGTCCTTTAATTTTAAAGATTGTGTCTTTCACAAACAAAACAAGGTAATCTTATCGCTAGCACCAACCGATCCTCTCCTTTGTTTTTCGTTTTTAGAAATGAAACTTGAACTTAATCATATTTTTTTGCGTTTTTATGGGTAAATCACTGAAGCAAAGGAGGAGATCAGATCGACGTTTTATGCAGATTATCTTAAACAGTTGGTTTATTGTCACTTTGCTCCTGATGCTGATTTATTATCTGCACAAATTGTTCTGTTTGCAGATTTTAATGTCTTGTGATCGTTTAAAAAAAAAAAAAAAAAAAGATATGGGATTTATTTTTTTAAATGTTGCTGACTGTGCAGTTTGATTGTGCCATACTAGTGTTTCCACTGCCAACTCACTGCAGAGACACTACAGAGACAGGTCAGGGGAATCAAACTGCAGAGCCACTTTGTTATGTTATGTAATAAGTTCAGGTGATCCACTTTCTTTATCTTAAGCAGAGGAGCAGTTTTAAAAGGAATCTGTCTGTGTGTCTGCTCTCTGACCTTTGGATCAGAAAGTCGGAGCTCATACACCATGTGATCTGCACTTGACCTGTAAATCCTGCTTCTCTTTCTCCTTTTCAGTTTTCTCAGGCACTGGGTGTAACGTACAGTAAAAAAAAAAAAAAAAGGGAACTATCATTAAATTACACTTGTTTAAATGGTGCAATGGCTTTTTTACTGTGGCCTGGATGTAAAGTTGTGCAACTTCTTCTCTTAAAAATCCTATTGTACTGGATCCAGTAGTCCATCAACAGAAAGTTAATATTTCTGATTATCAGTCGATCATTGGAGTGTGGAGGAGTGTTTCATATACCGGTATGTTTTTTGTTTTTTTTAACTAAATCTTGGACTGAAGTTGTAAGAATGATACATTTTAAGACTTAAAGAAATGTATTAATCAAAGCAATCAATAGATAAACAATGAAAATATTCCTTAAAGGTATAGTTCACCCAAAATTCAAATTTCACTCATTATCTACTCACCCTCATGTCGACTAAGGGCTGGGAGAATTTTCAGAGTTATCCGTGCCTTCTCTGAGTTACAGGCAGGGTCCGCGCAGCAGTATTTGGCCATATAATGGTTGTGAATGGGGCTCACTTTTCTTAATTCAAAAAGACACACCAAAAAACATCCAAATACCTCCATACTGCTCGTCTGTAATGTCCCTCTTGTATTGAAGCCCTGAAAGCAGTGAACTGAGACACTGGGAGCTTCCGCTACAAACAAGCTTAAAATATAGACTTATTTAATTTATTTCGGAACAATTTCTCATGTTGGGGCTTCAATACAAGAGGGACATTACAGACGAGCAGTATGGAGGTATTTGGATGTTTTTTGGTGTGTCTTTTTGGACGGAGAAAAGTGAGCCCCATTCACAAACCATTATATGGACAAATACTGCTGCGCGGACCCCCCGTAACTCAGAGAAGGCACGGAGGACTCTGAAAAATCTCCCAGCCCTTAGTTGACATGAGGGTGAGTAGATAATGAGTGAAATTTGAATTTTGGGTGAACTATCCCTTTAATTGTGTTTCCTCCTCACAGCAGCAGGTTTGTATAGATCTCGCACTGTTGTTATTATAGGGCTGAAAAAGGAGTGAAATAATGATGTTTAGTGACACACTGAGCTATAATAAGGCCAATTTGTAACCAAAATGTGTCAAACATCAGATGCTGAAGTGGAGGGAAAAAAGTGAAAGGTCAGCGAAGGGTCCGATGTCACCAGCAGCAGCAGCAGCAGCAGCTGACACCTGCCTCCACTTCCTGAGTCGACCCAACATCCTCCCTGAAGACCACTCTCACGCGTTAGTGGAGGTCAGAGGTTAAACCCAGCAGTCCCCCGAGACCAGTACGCACGGCCACGTCCAAGTAAAGGAAGGTAAAATGTCTCAACACACATACACACACACATGTTCAGAGTTATCTTAATTAACCACATGAACACGTTGATTATGAAACTAATTCATGTCATTTGATAACCAGCAACTATTATAAACTCAGAAACAAAGTTGTGCGTTATTAGTAATAATTTCATTAGATAGACCAGTGTAAACAGTGTCTGCTGTCAATTTAGGTAAATATGTATAAATCTAATATTATTTCAGCAAAAATATTTAGTTATATGTGATCTGTGTTATTAGATAAGCAGCAGCATCAAATATCAGAGAAAACTGTACAAATTACAAAGTGTTTGTAAAACAATACAAAAACTGTCCAAAAATGGCAAAAGATTATCAGCGCAACCAAAAGGTAAATTGTACAAAGCAAATAGACATGTATGTTATGTGCAAAAAAGTGCAAATTGGAAGTTTAAATAAAAACAGATTATGATACAGTTGAATGAATGAAGAGTAAGTTGATCATTAACATGGAGAACAGACAAATTGAAGAGAAGATGTCATGCATTTAGTTTTATTATATTTATTCATATTTACATATTTTGTTCAGAGTCATACAAGTTGATTAAGTTTTGAGAATCTTCCTTTATAGTCATTATTAACTTTGTTCTCGGTAGAACCGTCTGTCACCACTAGATGGCAGCGTTTTGCTAATCAATGAAATCCTGCCTGCGTCCGTCTCTGGTTATGTGCTGCTGCTCTGACAGTGGACTGAGGAGGGAGACAAAAAGCAAAGATGTCAAACTGTGTCGTCCACGGTGCAGTAACAGTGAGGTCATAAAACACACTGACTCCACTGTAAATGTATGTAGCCTATTTTAAATAACCATAAATAAGACGTAAAGAGAAACAATGGAAAAGCAGCATCAGCCCTATATAATCCTGAGCATGTAAGACGCATCTGCTTTATGAAATATGTTGATAGGGTCTACATTATCTGTGCGGTAGGTAATACACAAAGTATGTTTTACGTAAATGTCAGGACGGCCACACTGAATTATGATTGAATTTTAACTGGCAACCCTTTATAGTTTCAAGCTGACTAGATTTAAAGTTTATGCAACAACCTAAATTTGACTCAGTTTGAGGGGAAATTGTGTTTTTATGATGCAGTTGGGTCCAGATCCACGACCTCTGACCTTTAAACACAGAATAAGCATAAAAAATAATAATAATAAAATAATAATAGCAAAGCAAAAGACGCTCCTGGGACAGCGTGGAAAAACTTCCAGTAGCTGTTTTCTGGACAAAGTTTGTCCTCCCCAGAGACACATAAACTAAAGATAGATAGATAGATAGATAGATAGATAGATAGATAGATAGATAGATAGATAGATAGATAGATAGATAGATAGATAGATAGATAGATAGATAGATAGATAGATAGATAGATAGATAGATAGATAGATAGATAGATATACTTTTTTCAATATAAAATCAATATAAACAACTATAAACCTGAGATAAAGGGCTTTGTAACTGAACCATAGTCTTCAGTGGAGGCTCTGCTGCTGTTTGGAGTTCCTCCGCTGATGAATCGTGTTCTCCGTCTTATTTTTCCACCGCTGCGTTAAACAGCACCCGGGTCGATTTGGCCGAGATGTGAACTATTAAAGCTGCAGGCTTTAAGAGATGCTCTGCTCTGCATCACGCCGCCTGTCCTCGGTGCATCTGCAGACACACTTTGCTCCTACATGAAGTCGTTTCAAGTGTGCAAACACTTTTAAAAAAAGCTGAATTGGCAGCAAAACAAGTGCAAAATAATTATCCAGCTTCCAAAGTAAAAAGTATTCAGCATAAGTCTCTTTCTCTCTCTCTCTCTTTCATTTTTTTTTTACTATAAACTCCCCAGTTATTAAGTTAAAATTGATATTAAATAGAATCAGGAGCTGACTCCTTGCATCAGATTTCCACTTCATAAAAATAAATATTTCAGCTTTTTCTTTCTGCAGTGGTTTATGGTGCCAGTGGCAGCCTGCCACCCCTCTGCAGCAGCAGCATTAAGCCCTAATGGTTTGTTATTATGACCTTTTGTGTTTCCATTAGTCTCCTACAGTATTTAGCCCAGAGCTTCCAGTACGTGTGATTTAACCGTGTGTACATTTGCAACACAGCTCCGCGTAGAGGGCCCTGAACTCGCCGCACAAGAGGCGACTTTAATCTGTTTTAATGTAAACGGATGGTTTTGCTCAAAGGCACTGAGTCACCATCATATTTAAAAGCTTCCCCTTAGCTTGTTTACAGCAGAGGGCAGCCTGGGCTGAGTGTGATTAGTCTACCACTCCAATGTCCAGCTAATGACCACTTAATGTTTTAAACTGTGGCTGTGCAGAGCAAAGAGCAAAAGGCCCACTACCACAAAAGGAAGCAGGGGGCTCAGATGGGCTTTACCCCCCCACCCCCCTAACCCTCCTAACGCCCCCACTCACTCATTCATTCATACGGTCTGAGTTTGAGTGAGTGTGTCGAGTGAGTCGAGCTCGTTCTGTGGTGGAGCTAAAGAAAAGTGTCGTTCTGGATGAACTATGTGTGAAGAGAAGCAGAAACCACGGCTGAGAGTTAACAAATCAACACCTAGCCTGCTCATGTTGCCTTAATAATCAATTTTAATGTCACTAAATATAAATGCTAGAAAACTATAGGACGTTTTATTTTTCATAGATGGACACATGCATCAGGCTCTAATTCAGTCTATTTATTTCTATTTCATAGGATTATGACATTTCCAGGACATGTTTTCTCTTTGGTTGTTTTTTTTATCTTGCTGTTGGGTTTGCAGGAAAAATAAAAACATCAGCAGCTGTGAAACAATCACAGAATAAGCTCTGCACACTAAGGCAACAAAAACATCTTGCTAGTTTATTTATTCCTTTAAAACCCCTTCTTATCCAGCAGTTTGTTTATTTGAAGATCAAATAGAAGTAAATAAAAGAAGCTGAAGAACCATTTAATGTTGTATGAGAATGACTTACAGATGAGTTGGTTATTAAAATGCAGTTCAGATTTAGTTTTACTCTTTCACACGACAACAGTGTACTCACATTCACATATTCACCCTGAAAACACATGTTTGCAAAAACCACAGACAAATGAAATTAACAGGAAATGAACAAAATAGAACAAATTATAAACAGGAAATAAATAAGACGAAGATTGATGGCATAAAATAGAAACATGAGGGATAGAATAATAACTTATTTCCATCGTGGACCTGACCTATAGGTTCATTATGACATCACACACAGGAAAACAGGTGCTTTTCTGTCATTTAGATGATCATCGTTGTAATTAATATCAAATTTCATAGGAAAATAAGTAGATGAAATAAGATCGAGCAGGAAAAAAGATGTAATCACTGGGGTTTTTTTTGGGGGGGGGGGGGGGTGCTTGTACATTCGGTGCCTTCACTTGCTCATTAATGTTTTTACATAAAATCTGTGGGAGTAATCAGCGTCCTGTTGAACTGCAGCCTGATGATATGGAAAACGTCTGCATCTCTTAACTACAGGTCGTTACACTGTCGGGGCCTGTAAACATGCAGATTTATCGACTCTTTTTTTTTTTTTTTTTGCATTTTATTTCCATCTTTGTTGTGTTACGTAAAACAAATTACTTTGATGTAAACATAGGATTGGATAAACTCACTTTAACTAGTATAGACCTACATGGATCCTTGAATCATTATGCAGCAGCTCCACATTCACTAATGCTGCTGTAAACCTGAACTTAACAATAAGTTAAAGTACAGTTTGCTCATTGCACTGATAGCAAGATAACTTTTAATGTTTGGTTTGAACTGTATTGAAGTACTTGTACATGTTGCTATTGCACAGGTTTATATCCAGCACAGGTGAGAGCATGAAACAAAAGTGTTTGTAATTACTTTTTCACAGTTAAGAACAAGACAAGACAGATCACAGACGCTGTCAGACATTTAACCTCCTACATGCAAATGAAGTATCATCTGAGTTCATCTCAACCTCGGGGAGAGTTCAGTGTTGGAGATATATTGGATGTGTTCAGGGTCACATAAACGAGACAGTCTTGTTTTGAATTGACTTTAGACACATCCCTCAGTTCTTTTTTTTTCTCCGTGCTCTCTGTGGAAATGATGGCAGAGTGCCATACAGAAGGCTGTGTACAATGGCCCAGGTCCCATTAAATCTGCGAAAGTTCCTTCCTGAGGCAAACATTGCCAGAAATAGTAATCTTGGCTCTAGCCGGAGTCTTACAGAGGGGAGCAATAATTCTCGGTGTAATAATGGAAATCATTTAATTCTGTCCAGCGGCCTCAGATCCAGCAGAGCTGCAGTTTGAGGTGCTCATTCAGTTTTCCTCCGCCTGATAAGGCTTCCTGAAAAACACACAGCGAGCAATCAGGCGACAACAATAGGCTCCGTCAGACGCTTTAAACCTCAGGTAGTCAACAGCGCACAGCAGCACGGCTTTGTTTTCATCTACAATGACTCATAAATGCTTTGACATTTTGTTTTCATGTTGTTTGTTTAAGCTCTGATTAGCACAGTGTATGGACTGGAGATCTTCGAGGCCGAGCTGCTGCTGCTGCTGCTGCTGCTGCTGCCGCTGCTTCTGACTCCTCTCATATAATTTAGCAACTCATTAGTCATGCTGGTTTTTATCTGACTAAAGAGTTTTTAGTTGATTAGTCATTAGTTTTTATCTGGGAGTGCACTGTTAGTCATTCAATGGAAAATGATTATGGCATATATCACATGACAGAAACATTCCAGGATGTTTTTGAGTAAAATAAGGTTGTTTTTAATTCTCTATTGAAGTAAAAGGAGAAGTCAAAGATGTAGAAATAATGTTGCATTCAAAGTCTGATTCAAAAAAGAGTTTAAAAAAAGATAAATAAAGAGCTTCTTGTTCCAAACTGCACATTTTAGTCCCTGCAAAAGGTCACAGGTTGAATCTGAAGGGTCAAGACACCAGTCAAGTAAAAAAGAAAATGCTGCTATTTGTTTTTGCTTTTTGTGTTTCTCGTTTTCTTTCCTCCAGGTTGAATTTACCTCTTTGGGCCTAAAACTGTTATTTAAATGAAACCAAGTTAGACATTTTAAGGGGAAATGTAAAACAAGCCCCAGGTAGAGAATAACAAGACATAAACTTCTGTGAATTACTGGTTTACTCTTTAATGATTTCACCACTTCTTTTTCCATGTATTTTTCTAACCTAGTAGTAACTAGTAGCTATGACTGTCAAATGTAGTAAGTGGTAAAAAAAAAAAAATACACATTATTCACAGAAAGACATGAAGTAGCATAAAGTAGAAATTCACATGAAGAGACCAAGTTCCTCAAAACTGTAAATGACCACTTCACTCTCATCAATGCTTTAATATTTTCACTGCACCTCATGCACGGCTGAGCTGGAAGGAGCAAACAAAAAAAAAAGGGGGGGAAACAGTCCCACAGCAGCCGGTGGGACAGGGACGATGTTGATGTTGTGTTTCCACACAGTGAACGCTCTGTCAGGACTGATACTGACTGGATTCTCTGTTTCTGACGACAGGCTCGAGTCTCAACCACTAAACCAGAGACAGGAATCACTGGCACTGGCAGTAATCCCACCTGCCATCATTTATACAGCTCCGCAGAGGACCGCGCTGGAGGAGGGGGAAATAAAGGTGAATAATAGAATCCAGCAGGGCCCTGGCTGCTAAAGTAATATTTCATTTTTCAGTTCTTTTTATTTTTTGTACCAGATCAAATACGTTCTTTTGAGAAATATTCGATTTTGACCCCCAGCTTTTAAAACAGTTGCAACAATAGGAAGCCTGAGGGAAGTTTCAGATTTATTCTGCAGCCACGTCCAACGTGTGAAGCAGGTTTCAGTGCAGTGAAAGGTTTATGCTCCACCTCTCTCCTTCTTTTTTATGAATGTACATTAAAAAACAAGCACTGGGGTGCATTTTAAATACTTTATGCATTAAAAGATAAAAATGAGAACAAAACATTAACTCAGTGCACGGCTGGTGGTGAAAAGCGGGATGAGTTGTGATGCCTTCATGTTGCACAGTTTCTCTCTGTGTGCACCGTCCTGCAGAGAGATGATAAATATTCTGTAAGAAACACTGAGCCACTGTTTTAACTCTGAGGGAGATTATAAATCAGAGATAAAGGTGGAGAAGCAGCAGGAAACAACACACACTGTTTTCTTCATTATCATAATTTTAAAGTTTAAATGTGTATAAGTGGCTCAGAAGAAGCTGTTTGTAAAACCATCTTGTTGTAATTATTAAAAACACTTGTTTGCACATTCAGAGTCACTTATACAGTGCACGGCTGTGTCTCTCCTCCAGCACAGACTGGACATGATGCCTTCTGGGACTTTGACTTTAGAGAGACACACAAATGGCACTTTTCCTGAAGTGCACCAAAAAAATGCTGGGATTTTTTTCTTCTTATCAATAGGTTAGACTTTATTTTAATGATTGGTTATTAGGCTGTTATTATTATTATTTGGTTATTGATGAAAACTAAAACACAAGGCCACAATTGTATTTTTCAACAGACAAAAATAAGTCATTTTTTAATTGATTTCTTTTTTATTAAGTCAATAAATGCATTAGACAGACTATTATTATTATTAATGTTTATATAAAATAAGTGAATCTAAGGTCCTCCTGCTCCTGCAGTTCAGTGCGTAAAGGGCTGATCTGAGGCCTGTTTTTTTCTTTTCTTCTTCTTCATAAATGCTTCCCACTGAAAAGCTCATCAGCACCTGAAATAACCAGAGGCGTGCTGCGTCCCGCTACATCCTCTTCCCTGGATTGTTTTGACTGCATGATGGAGGGCAAACGTTAAAAAATCTTTTTCTAATTTTAACCCGGAAAAGTGTCACTCGAAAACAGCATGATAGGAGGCAGTCAGGGTCATCGGCCCTTCCGGCCGCATGAATCAGGACTAAATGAATGCGGACTTCAGAAGCCATTGTTTCAACACATGCAAGGAGCAAACATGCGATCGGAGGGGTTTGGGGAAGGGGAGGGGGGGTCAAATAGTAACAAGGCACGACAATAGGAGAGAGAGTTCATTTTAATTGACAGGTACTGTAGCAAAAATATGTAAACAGGATTTTTAAAAGCTGATGCTATTATTGCAGATTCTGTTTTTAAAAATGTTGTTTTGGGGTGAATCGATACAGGAGACATTAAAGATGCTTTTTATTATTTTATTTTTTTTAAATCCTCAAAAAAAAAAATCTTATTGGCCGGGTCCCAACGTGTGAATCTTGAGGGGCCTTGCGGATGAAGTATCGCCTCTGAAGTTAATTGTGTTTTCGTTGTAGAGGGGGGAATAGATTTCCTCTGTTTATTATGAGCATGGGGACGGATTTGCGTCACCGTGCAACTTGCAGGTCGAGATAAAGTTGCACAAATATTGAAAAAGGGAAGTTCTAACAGTCATTATAAAGCACCCCCTCCCCTCCCCTCCCCTTCTCACCCTACACACACACACACACACACACACACACACTTTTTCTGCTCCGGAAGAAATAAGGATTTCTGCTGTATCCTAAAATACTAAAGCAGGTTCTATTTTGAGGGCAAATCTAGCAGGAATATCCGCTCATTTAACGCGAATCACAGCCCATCAAAAACAGGATGAGATGCAGCTAATAGACGCTCTGCTGTACACGGAGGCTATTGCCTATAATTGCACTGTATTTTAGTTTTTTCTTTTCATCGTGTGTTATTAATTGTGTGGTATTTTAATTTTAGTGAGGCCTTTTTTTAATTGAGGTGATTATTTTAGGTATTTTTGTGTTGGGAAAAAAAACCTGACGGATCAGAGATCAGACACTGTTATGATGAAAGAGAGCAGGAAATCATTTATTTCAAGAAAGAAAAATATGAATTAACATTATGAGTGTTTTTTTTGCGTGTGTGCGCGGTGATATGGCTGAAAAAGGAGGAGGAGTGGTAGTGATGGTGGTGGGAGCGGGGGGGTCGTAGGTTCTCTTTAAGTGATCAATCCATCATCTCAGGATCAAAATTGCTCCACAAGTGTCCTCAGTCATGTGTATGTATGCGTGCGTGTGTGAATGTGTGTGTGTGTGTGTGTGTGGGTTACACATCATCCTAAATTGCGAAGGGTGTGATGTGAGCAAATGCGCGGCAGCCATTGGCTCAGACAGCGACCAATCAGTGTCAGCGGAGGAACTTCAGAGTGGAGCAGCAGGATCAGGATTTCAGAGTCGGGAGAGCGATTTTGGCACTTCCACAAAGAGGACGGTCATCTCTCCAACTAAAAAACGCCATCCTTGCCTCTTTTTTTTTTTTTTTTTTTCTTACATGCCTGTCCTCTAACACCCGTCTCTCTCCTCGCAAACAATAACGACGCGAAGTCCGAGACTGGCGGGATGTACACGACCGGGCTCAACCCGTTTTACGCATCAAACTTCAGCCTCTGGTCCGCGTACTGCGCGGGGGGCTTCGCTGTGGATACCATGAAGAAACCCTCGTTTTGCATCGCAGACATTTTGCAGGCTGGGGATGCGGAGAACATCCCGGGATCCTCGGCTCTCGTGGTGCATATGGGACACCACCACCACCACCACCATCACCGCGCTCAGCAGCAGCAGCAGCAGCAACAGCAGCAGGGCCACTCCGGTAACTCTCCGCTGCGCCCTTCCCCGGTCGCGCCGGAGCCGCCGTCGGTGTACGGTCCGAGGTTGAGTCCGGCGTCTCCGTACCACAGACACGGACTACAGCTAACCTCAGTCTCCAGGACTGCATTTAACTCCCAACAAGCTCCTCCGCCTTCAAGCAAAGACCTCAAATTTGGAATTGACCGGATATTGTCGACAGATTTTGACCCAAAAGGCAAAGAAAAGTCGTCGTTAAGAGGTGAGCACAGAGTTTTTACTACATTTATAGTTCCCCTAAAAAGTTGTTTATTGTTTGTAGACAAGTTTCCTCTCGTGTCAGCCACAGAAAACACTAAATAGGGATGTGTTCAAAGCCATAAAATCCCCCCCTCTCTCTCTCTTTTTTAAAAAATTATATTATAGTAAGTTTAGAAAGTTTAGAAAGTTTAGAAACTGAAAGCAGCAAACCACCAGCAGAAGCTTTTTAATGTTGCACATGTGCAAAAGTGAGTCAGTCAGTTACCTGCTCCAGTTTACAACACTGGCAGTCTTGTTCACACAGTAGTAAGAGCGCAAATAGCCTCATAAGCTGCACTTTAAAGAGCCCTGTGGGGAAAATCCTCTGCTCTCTTGCCCTCTCCACACAGAGGTCAAAGGTCAGGATCAGCCACAAACAGCAGCACTGCATCCCAGCAAAGAAAGAAAAGAAAAAACACCCCTCTCTATTAATTTAGAAACTATAATCCCCCCTTCACCCTCTGTGTCTCTCCATCTTGCCCCAGCGTCAGTGGTTTAGTTTAGTTTAGTCTGCCTGTGTGTCACTGCGATCACTCTCTCCTGACTGAAGCCCATCATCTCTCGCTCTGTAACAGATCTCACGTCCATCGTTAGCTCGAACCGTCAGTCAGGGATCCACATCCCCATTCAGCCTCCGGCCAGCCAGTACTTCTCCTCCATAGACCACGGGATGAGCGACGCGTCCGCCATGATGAGTTCACTAGGCAGCAGCAGCAGCAGACAATCAGGCCAGCATCAGTTTCAGGACACCTTCCCAGGTAGTCGACTCCTTTTGGAAGGAGAAGTGACAAGACAGATAAAACTGACCTGTCCCCTTCTTCTGTCTTTTGCTTGGCGGTGTGTGAGACACCTGCAGTGCAGAAGGTGTGACCCCCCGTGGACTCTTCTGTGTTTTTCTAACCTCTTCTCCATGTCTTTTTTTGCATATAGGTCCATATGCCGTCCTCACAAAAGACACAATGCCACAGACGTACAAGAGGAAGCGGTCGTGGTCCAGGGCAGTGTTTTCAAACCTGCAGAGAAAAGGACTGGAGAAGAGATTTGAAATACAGAAGTATGTCACCAAGCCAGACAGAAAGCAGCTGGCTGCCATGCTGGGGCTGACGGACGCTCAGGTAAGAGGCTCAGCTGTGGATTTACACTCACCGAGGCCTTTGACATGTCACAACGTAAGGCTTTGTGAGGTTTTCGTGTTATATATCTTGCAAACAGACCTGCAGAAAAGATAAACACCATAGTTTTTCTTCACACTTTATTTTACTAATTGCATCCATTTTAAATAACTCAGTTTGATCCTCAGCTGTGATGCAGATGCAGTTTTACATCTGAGTGCAGTGTTTATGTAAATGCATCATTTATAGGCTTGTGTGGCCAACATGTTTTAATGTTGGTGGGTATCTGTGTGTTTTCTTTGAATGTGGTCCTCAGGAAGAACAGCTAGTTGTTCCCACGGCAACAGCTAATGAGGACCCAAATGAACAATAAAACAATAAAAACCACAGGGCCGCAGCCAGGACTTTAGAAATACTAAGGCCCCCCTCCCTTCTATTACCACACTCCCTGACAAAACATATATTATTTTTCTTTTTATTTGGATTTTGTCATATTTAATAGCTTACAATTTTTTTTTGTTCTATTTTTTGTAAATTAATATATGTGATCTCAGGCCTAAATGCTGCTGTGTCCACACAAAAAATACTAATACATTTCTACTCTCAATATAAAATCAGATCCATTCTCACATTCACAGGAAAACAGAGGGGGAGCATGATCTTTAATTGTAGTTTCACAACTGACAGGTGAACTAACGGCAAAACAGTGGATGTGAAATTAAATTTCTTAGTGTTTCAGTCTGTTATAAGTTTTTTTTTTTTTTTCACAACACAAAGAGCCACAGATTCACCTTGAATGTAAAATGAATGATACATAAAACTGAATAAAAGGCCACTGATGCAGCCTGTTGAGGTCACAGCAGCATCCAAACTGTTGAGTGCGACCTGATTGGTTGAGAGGCCTCAATGTCACTATCACCTTGTTTACATTTCATTATATTATATCTTTTTTTACCAAAGAAATAGTAAGTAAGTCCGAAAGGTGAAAACAAAAACAGATTAACTTATATTATTTATAAAATAAGATGATTTATATTTATATATTTGAATGTATTTATCTAGATTAAAATTATATTTGCACCATATTTTCTGTCTTTTTGCTGCTGCTGAGGTTTTGTTAGGATTTTAAATTACAGATATTGATGGGCAGTGTTTATTTTTTGATTTGCCCTGGTGTGTGTAGAGTGTGTTACTTTTGTCATCACTGCAATGCAAAAGAAAGAATGGGGCAAAGCTAAGATTATGACTTAGACCTAATGCACTGTCAGGTGCATTTTTATTCCTTTAAATGAGCCCTAATGCACGAGCTTTACAGCCACTTAACTGCTGTTTATAGATGCACAAAGAGTGTCAAATCTGATGGTGGGTGTATGTGTGTGTGTTTGCAGGTGAAAGTGTGGTTTCAGAACAGGCGCATGAAGTGGAGACACTCCAAAGAGGCCCAGGCTCAGAAGGACAAGGAGAAGGACGAGAAGCCGGACAAGAGTGCGTCTGAGCCGGGCAGCAAGGAGCCCAAAGAGCCGACGGAGTCTGAGTGTGAGAGCGAGGGAAGGAGCGAGTGTGAATCCGACGAGGCCCCGGAGGAGGAGAGCTCAGACGCCGGACACTTGGACATTGCGGAGCAGCACAAACCCAGCGTGATCATGAGCGGCGGCGCGCCCACCAGCAGCGCACCGGCAGCGGCCACGGCCACAGCCACAGCCACGGGCACGGGCACAGACACAGCGGCCTCTCAGGTGCTAATATGAACAATGACGCCGAGATTTTTTTTTTTTTTTTTTTTTTTTTTGCGTTATTGTTTTTGACAGAAGGACGACAGAGATATTAAAAACACATGTGGGGATGGCATAGTCAGCTCTCTAAACTATAATGAGAAGATTGTTGCAACCGAAAACCAGGCCTGGACCGGTGTAATTCCTGGGAGCAAGTGGAGCCTGTTATCTGTATGACACATTATAATTTTTATCCCAGACACAAGGAGCATAGTCCAAAATATTTTGTGAATTTTATTAGAACTTGTCTCTTGTGTTTTCCTTTTGTCTGTCAGGCCACAATGATGAAAAAAAAAAAAAAAAAAAAAAAACAGGCTTCCGGTCACCTCCAGTGTCTCTTTTTATTGTCGTTTTCCTCTCAGGAGCTTCTGTGTGTATCATGTTTTCCTCATCTGAAGGAAAAGTGCGGTTGTGAATTTTTATTTTTAGGTTATGAACCACTCGTTTCACGTTATAAATGAAATCTCAGAACATCACACAGTGTTCATGTATTATTATTATTATATTTTTTTGTCTGAATATATAGTTGTGCTATTTTGTTAATAATAATTTGCACTGAAAATATTGTAAATAAAATGTTTCTTACTTTGAAATCCGTATTATTCTTATTCTTATTTGGCTATTGTTATTATTATATTGTTTACATTTGCAAATTGCTTTATAATGACTCAGATTCAGTCAGTCTTTTCCCTGGTTAACTTAGTTATTAACATACGTAGCCTATATATGTGTGTTTTTTTAGGCTATTTAATTATGATGTTGTTATTTGTTATGGATTTAAATTAGAAAAATAATAACAATCGGCAACAATTAAAAAAAAAAAGGAATTCAAGTCGTTGCACGTGCACGTGAATATACAACAGAACAAACGGCTGAAAATAAAAACAAAAATGAGTGAAAACCGGAAATTGAAAGTCGCCTCTGTCCACAAACGTAAATTAATGTAAAACACAAGTCAATATGCAAATTATGCACATATACGTATAGCTACGTAGGAATTCATAAAACCAGCGATTTCCCTCCAAGTTTTAGCTTTTGTTAAATGCCAAATAAACATTTTTTTGTTTTTTATCACCAATGATAAGATAATGATAAGATTAGACGACAAATCAATTTAATAAAACCAAAAAAACAACATGACTTTAAAACTTGGCGTATAACGGACACGCTGTCTCTAAACCAGACCTCCGTGATTAATGTCCACATCTTCAGGCCTTCTCCTATAAGCACATTCATTTTCTCCCGAGGACTCAGCGGCTCTGGCGCAGAAAGCGAGAGCAGCACAAGAGGGTAGTTTATAGTTTGTGTACATTTACTGGCTCCAGATAGCAGCGACGACCCGGATGAGTATATTTTATGTATCCAGACACAGATACAATCAACATCTCCTCCGTTTATAGTGCTGCTGCTCCTGACCCCCACCCACCCACCCCCTGCTACAGCAGCAGCAGCAGCAGCCGCTCTGATGCTCCACATCAGCTCTTCTTTTTTTATGTCATGACTCACGAAAAATCATCACTTACAGGCTGAAGTAAGAGGATACTGCAGTGTTGAAATGTCATTTCCCAATCAGCCTTATCATGACCGTCAGCAATGACTCCTCACAGATGATCAGATAGGAGGAGTCCCCCATCATGCAGCATGAAGCAGAAGCAGCAGCACTCACATGTGCAGCACAATTAAAGTGTTTAAGGATGTTAAATGGCATGATGTCACCACACACTCCCTCCCTTTACATGTCTATTAACTTTATCTTGTGTCTGTAAGAGTAATTATCTTTTATAAGACATCCATAAATCTGGAATAACCTTCTCCTCAAGGCCAGATCTCCTCAATGCTGGAGTTTTAAACTTTCAGTGATCAATATTCACCCATATGTGCAGTCCTCATAAACTGTCAGAGTGATGTTGTTGCCCAATCGAAGATATTTTTGTTGCAAAAGAAGAAAAAAAAGAAAGAAGTGATGACTTCTCCAGAAAATTCCTACTGAATAAGTGTTTTCCAAACTCAGCTGCAGCGCAGTGACAACAAACATTGTGTAAGATAAGTTTAGTTCAGCAACATATGTTAATCTGTTTACATGTTTTTAAGAGCTCGGAGGATTTTTATGAATTATTTCAGAGTTAATCTGTCGCTCTGAGCTTTTATGCATCGTGTCTGCGTCTATTACCAAGAGGTTTGACTGATGGAAACAAACTTAGTGCAGCTGTCACTCAAGTATGCAGGTCATTTAAAGATACTTCTAGTCATCTGTTCAAATTTGACTCCATGTACAAAAACACTGGCAGTAAAATTGAAAAAAGAAGAAGAAGAAATAAGGTCATAATAAAAGTTCTCAGTCTGCAGATTTGGTCCCGTCTCCAGGGCCGTAACAAACATTTTGGGGATACAGAGGCCATAAGCCCCCCGCACCCCACCCCGTCCCCGACATCACCAACCGAAGAACATTTTTACCAGACGCTTTTATTTTGACATGACAGGAAGGAGGCCTATACTTATTTTCCAATTCCACTTTTTTGTTTAATTTAGTTAAATGATCAGGTTGGTGAATATTTTTCTGTTTTTAATACTATAAATCTATCAAAACGTCAAACATGTGTCAGATTTATTGTAATAAATTCTCCATGGCATCCGACCCCTCACCACACAATATGTTATTATATCTATTTACAGTATCAATATAATTAGACTATAAAAATCAAGCTAGTAGTTAAAATAAGTTTTGCATTTTGAGTGTTTATACTTTTTGTTTAAATATAATTCTATGAGAATACTTGTGAGTAGATGTCGTTTTCAGGATTCAGGATTAATTTATTGACGACTGCACAAGTCGGCAGAATTAGCTTTCGGCACAGCATAGCAGCACATTGTTCTGTGTTGGCACAGACAGACATTATATCAAACATTATACATACACATTATACATAGACAAAGACATATAGACATTATACATAAGTACTGAAGATTTTGAATATACTTGTAAAGGAGTGTTTGTTCTAGTTTGTACTTATTCTACAACTTGTGCAGGGTTCACACCATTTAGTAAGAACATTTGCATGAATCAAAGACCAATTGGAGAGTTTTACAGGAGGAAGGAATACGATTTATTTATTTATGTAAAAATAGGAAAATCACACTATGAAAATACTCCATTACACAAAAACGCATCCAAATGTATGGGTAATGAGTCACAGATTTGTTTATTATTATGAATATTGATGCATTCACATGTTACAGCCAGTCAGTGTGGAGCAATGTGACTTAAGTTATGTGTTGAATGTCAAATGTTAACTTGTAGTGTAACCTAAGGAATATTTTATTCTAAAATGTAGAGGACGAACACTGTAGGAATAGGAATAATGTAGTATCAAAAGGAAATACGATATGAATATAACACCTGAGTAAATGTATTTTGCCCTATTCAGCTTTGAATTGATGCTCTTTCTCATATTAACCCCTCTGCTGAGCAGCTTGTAAGTGGAAAAATGTTGCTATAATGTGGTGTTGAAGCCCGGGGCCTTCAGATAGCATTATATCTCAGTCAGGAAACTCAAAGCCCTCTGGTATTTGTTGTCATGTTAGCAGCAACATCATAGTGAGTGACCCAAAAACCCGGACCACCACAAACTCTACTACGGGGTCCACTTTCCTCTCCTCCGGAAAGAGGACTGACCCCCAGAGAGCTGCAGTTTTTCCGTTTTAGCTTAAGCATCTTGAATTTCACTTTCACATTTTCCCTGCCTCTGCTGCCGGGTTCTACAGTCTACCTGCTGCCTTTTGTTTCTTTTCCACACAGGAGATATTTCACCCCACCCCACCCCACCCCCCGAGAAAAAAAATGCAGCTTGCAAGCTTCTCATAAACCAACTGGGCCTGTGACGGGCTGTGAAGTAGGTGGCACTCATCTCAATCTTCACCCCTAATTCCTGCTGGATGAAAAGTCGTCAGAGTTATGATAGCCAGTTTCCATGGAAGGCCGTAAAAAGCCCTCGGGCACTTTATCAACGCAATATTAACTGTTAAACGCTCACATATTAAATGTCTGGGTGGGTTAAGGCTCAAATTATGCTCGAAAAGCTATAAATTACTTTAGTATTTGCAAATGTACAATAACAATAACAATCCAAACGCTTAACATAATACTGAGAGGCCGTGATTTGTGAACTGTCCTAAGAACTTTTATGAGCAGGATAGGAGAAAGTCCATCTGGCCTGTATTTAATGTCAGCCTTTCCGCCTCCATTAAAAGCTGTCCTATACGTCCCTCTTGGCAACCCAGGACAGGGCAACCCATAAAACAAGCCCTCGCAGATTTCACCAATATTTAACGCTTTGAAAAAGTAACTGTGTAAAACAAATTGCCTCTGTGAGAGCAGAGGAGGGGGAGGAGGAGGAGGAGGAGGTTGGAGGGTGGGTGGGTTGTGTCTGCAGTGGTTGAGGGATTAACGTGACTAAAAGCTGTGACGTCTCCAGCGCTTTGACGCATTATCTGTGAAGTTGTTTGATAGGCTGATGGAGATCTCTCCTCGGCCGCCGTAATGTATCAGACTGGAGGCCTTATAGAGTCTGTATGGAGGGAGGTGGGGGGGGGTTAGGGGTGGTCTGGGGTGAGGTGTAGTGGTGGTGGTGGGGGTTGGTGGCGTTGAACCATAACTCATCAAGCGCTTGAGAAACTCACAGCCGACAAACGCAGCGTGCACACAAAGATAGAGGTTGAGTTTAGGAACTGTGCTTCTTCCTCTTTTGGCAGATTGAGATGATAATGTCACTATTTGTCATGATGATGATGATGATTATCGTGATATGAGCATCTGAAGTGATGTGAACAAACACTTCATCACAGGTGAACAGAGGTGTTAAAGAAAAAAAAACTCTAAATATGAAAATCTGTATTTCGTAATAACCTTTATACAGATTACTTATACTTAAACAGTGTCATTTGAATGCCTGGTACACACTATACAACACATACACTATAATCAGATAAGATGGTCATGTATTTTTACTAATATTCTGCAGACTAACTCATGATGATGTGGAGTAAAAAGTATATTTTTAAATATTTTATTATGCAATGTACAGTAAATGTAGATAAAGTGCAGTGCTGTGTGAATTGAAAAAATACTAATGTAAAGTCCTACCTCAAAGCTGTAGTGTACTTAAATAAATATACAAATACTTTCTCTCACTGACTACCACATAAAACATAAATCAATGACAAGTCCTGCATTAAAAGTCTTAATAAAACGTTCCTTCAGAGTAAAAGTTGACAGTGCACAGACAGTACGGCTCTTGTAATGTCAGACTATGTTACATTATTGCAGTAGCACAGTACTGGAGTACAAGCACTATTTTAATATTATGGATGATTTTACCAACTCCTTAAAAGTTACTTATTTTGGCCAGTAACAATCATCAACACAACAATGGATTCATTTTATTTTGAAATTCACCTCAGAACTGTCACAGATCTCATTCCATTTGTAGAAAACAACACTTTATCAACAACCAGTGACATTTAATACGTTTTTGTGGTCATGTCTTGTTACACAAACAACCCTGGTGGTCTTAAACGTGTGGTTTTTATACTCGTTGTTAGTTTATTCTGCAACAATCTGTCATATTTTCTAAGTTTTTCAAATCTTTAGTCTGTAAAAAAACAACATCTCCAGCTGAAACATGGTGGATTAAAAGTATAAAGCAGCAGTAAGTGAACATATTCAAGCAAAGTACAAGTATCTTTTTTTTCCCCACTGTTTTCTGTTCTATCTCTAAATTACACCCCATGCTTCATTTGCCAAACATATTTTAATCTCCCAGATATAAATTAGTGTTTTATGGCACCCGCTGTGCTGAGAGGTGTTAGCTTTGGGGCTAATGCACATTAAAACTCCACACCCAAGAAAATGTGTTCATCATCAGTGGAGCGTTTTATTCACAGTCGTGGCTGTAACTACGGCTGTGATTGTCGATGCTGTCTTTCCTTCAAGAGGTGTGTTTGTTCCATCAAACACTGATTTATGGCATCAGCTGGATGCTCTTTTCCTAAACGAGCTCTGAATCATCGGCATGAGAGATGACTTCCTCCTGAGACTAGCAAAATATTATTACACGGTGCAAACCTTTAATTTGATAGGAGGCCAAAATGTTTCCAGACACCGACGTCATTTTAATCCAATTCGCTGGAATAAGCAGTATCACGTCTTTTATTTATGGGCAATTTGTTCCCAAACACACTCAGTATGTTTCTCCTTTAGCAGAATCAGAAAAGAGCGGGTCTGTATAGCTGCAATGGAGGAAATAGTGAAATGCACGTTGATTTAAGCGCCGAGAGAGAGTTTATGTTTAATATACTGTGTGTGAAATTGAAATATCACCAGAAGATTCTGCAGAGTATTTAAGTGAATGATGTATTTTAAAGTTTTTCCTCCTTACATTTCATATTTACCCTCGGTAAATATTCATACGCTGTATAAATCCTGAGGCTTTTTACACAGCGGACTGTTCTGCAGCTGCACACGTACCAAACATGTTCACCAACTCTGAAAGCTGAGCTACTCGTACAGAAGCTGTCGCCACATTTCCAAAAAGCCACATTATTGAGTGCTTTTTTAACATGGTCACAGTTTCCAAGCATCTTGGCCTCGCTCTCAAAACCAGGCGCTTGCCAACAGTTGGGAGTGGAAGAGGAAGAAGAGGAAGAAGGAGAAGGAGAAGAAGTAGAAGTAGAAGGAGGAGGAGGAGAAAAAAAAAAGACATCTCAAGTTAAATTTAAAGATGTGTTTCTCTTGGAAGCCGGGCTGCGCTGCCATAAACCAAGGGAGACATTTTCATGCTCCACATTTTTCATGGTTTCTCTCTGAGTTTCCTCCCTTCCTTTCTCACTCCACCTTGGCTCCAGAGTTACCTACGGCTGCACTGGCTGCAGACCACAGCCAGCGGGGCACTGTGGGGTGGCCAGTTCCTCCCTCTCGGCCTGAACAGTAGTAGCCCTCCTCCCTCTTCCTCAGCCACCCGCACCCCCTCCCCAACTGGTTGTCCTTGGATGGCTCTCACAGTGGAGGATCCCTCAGAGAATCTGCCACCTGGACAGCTCAACTCCAGCTCTCTTTCACCACCCTTCTCGTATAATACACTGCCTGCACACTCGGAGCTGATGGCCAACAGCAATCAGTTAGAAGCTAAAAGTCCTCTGACCTACCGCTCTGTTTTTTAATGTGGCCATGAAGGAACCGTTTTATTGCAGACTGCAGACTGTTGTCTCGTGCCAGCACTGTGTGGTATACGCTGTAATTTGTGAAGGGGTGCAGAGGTTTGGTATTAATTAGGGCTGTGAAATGGCAGCGGTCCGACCGCCTGCCCGTTTCCATAGAGGCTGAATTCACTGAGTGATGTACACACTGGGAGGGGGGATTATGGCCGAGCTCTGGCTGCCCGCTGAGATGCAAACACAAAAGAGAGGATGTAAAAAGCACTTTCATTTCACATGACCTGTCATCAGCAGCAAATTTTCACTCTGCTCTCAGAAACCGGGGGTGAACTGCCTGTGGCTTTCCGTCCGACCGACCATACGCCGGGTCCAAGCATCAGATAGGATTGACGTTATATGCGTGCAAATGAGAGAGTCGCTGGCATGTTCAACCTCAGCGCTGGCTTTCAGTAGCATGAAATTATTATTTCTCTCAGTGATGAGAATATCATGTTATGAGGTTAGATTTTACGGTTTATGTACAAATTTCAAAGTGGGGCCACTTCACATGGGGTTATGCTCAAAATACCATGAAAAACAGTTACGGCTCCTCTGTTGCCCAACTTGAATAATTAACAAAACTTTGTCTCATAAGTTGCAAAACTGCAAAACCACTGACAAATGTTTCATCCTCACTTGCTTTCATTTTCACAGTTTGCACAGTTCGGTTCTTCTTTTGCCACAACGGCCTTCGAGCTGCGTCTGCTCCTGCTGGGAGTGTGGAGCCGAGCGTGTACGAAGAAGACAACATGTACTGTACAGCCACTCCCAGTAAGTCTATTAATATGAATGTGAAGAGGGGCAGGCACTAAATTTAACACTAACTTCCTTGGTTCACATTGTGTTTATTATTATCAGAGAGACACAAAAAAACAAGGATCAGTAGTACAACACATGCTGAGAAGCCCGCTTACATGTGTTTATTTAGTTTTAGCGTAATAATAATACGTAATAATAACATGTTTTTATGATAATTTGGGGGCAGTGGAAACAAGCAGCTGCTCATTTATCATCCAGCTGTTACAGAGCAACAACAGCTATCATGATTCTGTTGATTGTTCTCTCTTTCATCTCAGCTTTGGTCTCCACCTTCACCTGAGGCTGCGTTCACATTAACATGTATCCATTTTAATTTGTACTGATACACCTAAAAAAAGCATAACACATGACTGTTTATGTAATAGATGCCGTCGACTGCAGAGCTCATTGCTTAATTGGCAGAAAATTATATGAACAAAGAACTGTACTGTACTGGAAACTCTAAAGCAGTACCTCCATCCATCCATCCATCCATCATCCATCCATCCATCCATCCTATGGGTCATAATAAATAATTTATAGATGCCAATTTACCTAGTTTACCTAGTGTGCATGACTTTGGACTGTGGGAGGAGGCTGGAGAACATGCACAAGGAGAACATGCATGCAACCTCCACACGGAGAGGCCCCGGGCCCTGGCGTGTTCGAACCCAGAACCTTCTTGCTGTGAGGCGACGGTGCATGCAAAAACTCATGGTAGTAAAAAAAAAAAAAGTCATTAGGAATTGTTATAAAGAGGTCACAAGAGGTCGTCCCGACTGATGAGATCTAATCAGGAGTGATCGTGAGTGTCTGCATCGTAGTTTTGCAAAAATTAGCACAGACGCCAAGAATTAGAAAACTCAAACATATTAGCACGGCTGGCTGCAAAACGCTCCACTTCGTTTTCCAGCCTCTCAAGTTCCCTTTGTCTGTTTGCTGTTTGATGCTGAGCAGGTGCTGGACACAGGAGTTTTAGAGTGTTTTCTCTGAGCACACAGCTGCAGCCAAAAATGACACAGAGAGAGCAGTGAGAGTGAACCACAAGAGTAAAACAGAGGGCCAGACAACTAAACAATGAACTGAAACTCACTATAAAGCTCTGTGAGGTCGAGTGGGGCTGCAGATTCTGGTGATTATCCTGTGCAGGTTCATCACCACAAGCAACCTCTTTCACATTTTTTTTTACGTTTAATCTGTAGCCATCATGATTAAGATATACTACAATATACTGTATGAACAGCTCTAAGATGTACAGTGCACACAAACTACACTACAGTCTTAGCAGAGCCTGACACATGATGTAACCGAGGTCACCTAAATGGCCTCTCTGAAGATAAATGTTAAGTCTGCTGAGTATAGTCTGAGGTTTCCTCATTTCCCCTTTCTGCTGCTTATCGAGCCTCGCAGATGCCATTTTATGGAGAACAGCTAAAAAACGAAACGCATGCTCAGTGAATGACACATGCAGTGGACTGTGCGAGCTCACTTGTGCTGATTTCAAGTGATTAACAAGGTTTTTTTGCCTCCTCATTCAGTAAACAACATATCACCCAAATATGTCAAATCAGATGTTATCGCTTAAAGAGAAGAATGCCATCTCATCTGTCGTAAGTGTTGTTGAATATCTCCTCTTAAAAAGCAAACGTTTCCAAGAAGTGGGCCTATTGATTTTAAAGGCCACATTTTTTACATTGAAGTCCTGCAGCGCATACACACATACACACACACAGAAACACACGCACACACACGCACACAGACACACGCACCCACACACATACTCTCTCTCTCTCTCTTAAGTAAACACTGTGAATGACAAAACCAGAAATGAGGGTAAAGAGCAGCCACTCAAGCTTTCTTCCAGAAATCTATTTTTATCATTAAAGTACTTTTTAAAAACCACTTTAAAGTCACAATTGTTTCATTTGGTGTGAGTGCGGCATCAAGCCTGCGGCATTTAGACCACCCCGGGGACCAATCACAATCAAGCATGTCACTTGGCTCATTGCTCATGGCCTTTTATCTGATAGTGCCCCTTATTATCTGGCTATGTTGTAGCATTAGACCTGGTCACACTTCATTTTATCAACATGTGTGTGCGTGCGTGTGTGCCTACGTGTGTGTGTGTGTGTGTGTGTGTGTGTGTGTGTGTGTGTGTGTGTGGTGTCAACACACCAGAGAACACACACTTTCTTACTGATCCTGATGGATTATCAGGGAATTCTTCTTCACGACTCTGCTTGTTAAGGGGAGGAGAGGGTAAGAGCGGGAAAATAAATAAGACGTCACTTGGGTTTGTCTTGTTCTTGTTCCAAAATAAACAGAGCCATGGCAGAGAGGGAGCTGCAGGGGCCTTTCAGGGCTGCCGAGTATTATACTGTCCCCTTTGATCGAAACAATTCGGATCGAGAAAGTGCCACACACCGGTCGCCACAGCAACCAGAGAGGGAGACGTGCAAGTGAGAGTCAACAGGTGATTTATAGAAAGTGCTGCTCGGTTTCACATCCTTTTGTCCCCGCTTCCCTTTAACTGATTTAGCAGACAGATTCTGATGCGGGTGAGAGATCATAATTAATGTTTTTATTTGCATCCGTGCGGTTACAGCGAAGCCAGTTCTAAGGCTGCGACTGTAACGCTCTTTAACGAAGAGTATATGATTTACACTGGTTTCACAAGGGTCACATAGTCTGAGCTTTCATGCACGTCAGCGAGCAACACTGTGACTTTCTTGTTCTGCCGTGTGTGCATGTGTGCGTAATGTTTGCACATATTTAAGTGCATGAACAAGCGTGTGAGTGCGAGCCCTGTAACCCATATGTGCAAGGGGTCAGAGTTCAGTTCCTGCAGGGTTTGTTTAGGAATATATGACACTGCACAGCTGGCCTAATCATCTGTGCATATCTGACTATAAAACTTTACAGAGCGTCGCCAGAGCGAGCTGCCTTTATCAGTGAGAGACGGAGCTATTCCCACTACACGCGGACAGAGGCCTCAACCCCAGATCTGCTGCTCCTCTCCCAGTGGCCCTCATAAGGAACAGCACTGCCTGCTCTGTGTGAGCAGAGTTTAGATTAGCTTAGACAGTTTGGGCTAATGTTCGTTCAGTTAAACTGCACTCCACGAAAGTGACTGCTGCTGTTGTCTGAAACACCCATTCCAATAAAATTCAAGTTTAAAACCTTGTCAAAGATGAACTATGCAAGATTTGCACCTTAATTAAACAGCCTTGGAGTTATTGTGATGGTTAAATGACTTCTCTTGGCCAAAAACCAACCTTGCAAAATCAGCCCCTCTGACCCGATTCCCCAGATATCAAATATTGTGAGAAACATGGACTGCTTTACGGCACAAACATGCCGGATAATCCATAATATGTTGTTAACATAAAATTACCCACCTCAGTAGACATCGCTCCATGGAGGGAAGAGGGTTGGCTGTGAGTAGGCCTACTTACAACAGTGAAAATATGTACTCTAAAACTGTAGGGAGAGCTCTGTAGAGAAAAAAGCGACCAAATCAGCGAAAAAGTGACTGGAACTGCAAAAGCTCTCCTTTAATATCCCCATTTTTATATAGATATGATGCAAGAAATGTCAGAGCTTAATTAACAGTCAATGCCATCTGTTTCTCCATCTTTGGACTGCTAATGCCAACCATCTTTAAGCTGCTCTGTCAGTTAAGTGTAAGCAGCGGTGGTGGGGAGAGCATATGATCTGATCTGGATTCTTTTTTTATCTAAGAAAGTCATAAACATAAAAATGTTAATGCCACAGCATCTTTTTACATATAGAATATATCTGGAGAGGAACAAAAAGTAAATTTAAAGGACAATTTTGGCTTATTACAACATGGATATTAGTTAAATGATATCTATTAGCAATATTAACCCATAAGGACCCACGGTGACACGGGTGTCACGCCGCCTTCAAGTGTCCTGGAAAGCCCCTTACACATATTGATGTTGAACTTTTAACTCATGAAGTCCCTAAGTGACATCTACTCAACATCCTGGTGCAGTCACATGACTCTCTGTGAATCTCTCTATCCATGACAACATTTCCAAGATGGTGGCCAGCAGAGTTGGCAAATTTCAAAGAGGCAGCTACTTTTGAAAAGCTTGCTTTCTGTCAATAAAATAAGCCACCACCCATTTCACAATGCAAATCCTTTTATAACATGTCCCTTGTTGTATTTAACCTGTTCTGACCTAATTTTTTGAAGAAACTCATATAAAACAACTTAAGAAAATATTGCTGTGACATATACGTCACATCGGGCCTTAGCCTTAAAAAAGTCAGGAAAAATACCATGTGACGCCTATGTCACAATGAGAAAAATGGGAAAGAACTACTCAATTAAATTAGGTGATTCAGGTATTTTGAATTAATATACTCTATGTTGTTCAATTTAAAACATAATTTAAAAATGTTAACATAAAAATAATGTCAAATTCAATCAATATTTAATAAAATGATATATCAGTCCGGAAATTGAACCACAGATTTAGCAGAGACACTCTTCTCAGTAAATGAACAAGATTTTAGTATCCCATGCTGGTCCCATATTAATGTAATTATGCTTTTTTGCTGTATTTTTTGTAATAAAATAGGATACAGTGTTCAGGATGTACTGACGATCATCAGACGTGCAATAGATGTTGTATACAGAACAACAAATACAGCAAAGAAGAATGAGAGTTTACATAAGAAAATATTAGGAAACAAATAAGAAAAGTTAACACAGTCAAACAGTCATGAACCAGGTTTGAGACAAGGGTTCTGGACTGCTGTACTGATGGGAGAGAGGGTCCCATGTGGTGCATTGTGAGAGAAGGACGTTTTACCCAGCTCAGTTCTGACGAATGGAATATGACCCAACTATCAGTTCTGTGAGTGGGTACCAATGTTTTGTGATTTCATAGTTAACAGAGATTATAAATAAGGAGACATAACTGTGACAGGGCTTTAAAAATGGATAAAAACCAATGCTGTTGTCCCCTTACTGTCAGAAATGACCAGCCGACATTTTGATAAAGAGTGCCGTGATGAGTATTATATGAAGCATTGGAAATGAAATGTAAGGCTGAGTGGTAAACAGCATCCAGTGGAATCAAAGTGGAACTAGCAGCTCTTCCATAGATGTCATCTCCATATTCTAAAACAGAGAAAAAATAGTGTCTCCAATTTTTTTCCTGTGGTGAGTAGGGAAACGGTGCTTATTTCTGTATAGAAAGCCAAGTATTGTTCTTAGTTTAGCAATGAGGGTGGTGATATGGTGCTTAAAATTAAGACAACTGTCCATCCAGATGCCAAGGTATTTGTAGTTGGAAAGAAAATTGTGGTTGCACAGCTTTTAAGGCTTCAGTAACTGGTTAAAGCCTTCAATATGAGGCAATATTCGCATTTCTATAGTGTTTGCCCTTTTTTGTTGTGAAACTTGTCTTAAAAAGGTGTTAATAGTAACCAGCAAATTTGTAATTTTGATATATGTTATGGAAATGCAAATAAAAGGTCAAATTTGTGTTACAGAGCAAAAGAAAATGTCAAGCCCATTTATTTTCAAGTGAAAATTTAAGTTACCAAAAACGCCCGATGTGACATATATGTAACATTCCAGATCTCTGACAATAGGTGGCGCTATTTCAAAAAAAACTTCAAAAATGTGTTCCATGCATTCCACTTGGTCTGTGTTTCACCCCACTTAATTTTCCTTCAAGTATAAATGGGTCTGGGTTCTTATGGGTTAATCAGACTGGTGGTGGAGGTGGATTTTTGCACTTAAATCTGTTTGTCTTCTAATGACATTGGTGACCTTTTATGTACAGTAGTGTAGCCATTTGTGTGTCTGGTAAATATTATATGTGCTAAACACATGTTAGCATTGGTGTTGTGAGATTATTCTTGTGGATCCAACACAAACTTCAATAGAAAGGATTCACTGAAAGAGGAGAATAGAGGGAGAATGAGCCTGGAGGCCGAGGGGCAGGAGGTGAAGATGGGCAGCTCTGGTCTGGCAGGAAGTGGATGAATGAATGAATGAAAGAGGGAGGATGGCATGGATAGTTGAAGAGCAAGCAGGTAGGCAGGTTGTGGTCATGGAGCAGGGGGGAGATAACAATCAGCTAACAATTCACCAGACCACAAAGAGCACCAGAGAGGCCTGAGGCATGAAGGCTACCACTGTAGCAAGTGAAGAGTCGGAGCAGATACGCAGCAGGACGATGAGTGTGATGGAAGGCAGATGTGCAGAGATCAGCAGGGAACCAGAGGCAAGGACGAAGGCCACGCCCACGCCAAACATAACGGACACACACACACACACAAAGGGACACTGGGGAACGGGAAAATGCAAAATAATGGAAAACTACAGTAGATGCACAATTGAAGCTTATCACACATGCAATAATGAAAGTAAAAGGAGATTTCAATTGAATATTGATTTGATAACAAACACACACTTCCACACTTTTGGTTGGGCAGATGCAGTTCTTCTGTCATATATCTCTTTTTTATATGTTAGTTGTGTTTTCATTGCGTGGTGCTGATGATAGCAGAGTGAGTTTGGCAAGCACGGCAACTTTTTAATGACATTTTCTGTAAGCGATGCTTTTGTATATTTAGCTACGCTGTCCATCATTACAACGCTTCTTTTGTTAAATACATCACCTGCAGAGTTTTTCCAGAAAAGATCAACCCAAGCGATAACCAGGAGGGGAACCGCGAATGGAAAAGCTTTTTGTGTTATATGGTTATATCAGTTAGCACAAGAAAAAAGAAAAAAAAAGAGGAAAAAAGAGTCAGTGAAATGTTTTCCACAGCACAGCGGTGTGATACATAGCCTACTGCTGACCACTTTACTTCCCCGTTCCTGCCTGACACGCCGTTGACCTCAGGCCCGCGACATCCATCAGGTGCTCATTACAAGCTGGAGGTCGTGACCTGCGCACTCCAATCGCCACACCTCTGCCTCTTCCTGCAGTCACCCTGCGCTGTATACAGAACCTCCACTTCCTCCACCAACATGGAAAAAAAAAGGAAAAAGAAAAAGTCACCGACATCATGAACCCCCCCTCAACCCCGCCTCTCCAGCGTGAGCTTTTGTGGATTGAGATATAAAGCGATCCTGTCTGACTGCAGGAAAGAGTCACAGGAAGTGGAGATGCACTACATTACTTCGAGTGCCCCTTCAGGTTATTTATTTGGATGGATTTTTCTCTCTCTCTCGTTTTTTTTTTTTTTTTTTTTTTTTTTCATGGGAATCCCCTTCCCCTCCATCACTCTTGGAGTCCCAGAGAGTGGATGTCTGGGAGCTGGAGGAGCAAGCCTGCAGTGTCATGTAGCCTGTTGAGGCTACAGGGAGAGATCACTTCCCTTCCCTTGCACCACTGCCACATCAACCCCACTTTCCCTCCCTCCTTCCCTCCTTCCCTCCCTCCTTCTCTTCCCTCCTCCTCTTCCAAACAAAAACTCATGTGGGGGAATCCAATTAGTTAATCTCACTTTTGACTCTCCTCCAGCACAGGCACGCCATTCCTTCGCAGATCCTCTCATAACAAGCTGTCGGAGAGCAGAGAGAGAGAGAAACAGAGAGAGAGAAAGTCAGAGCTGTTCTGAGTGAGGCTATTGATTATGAGCCTTAAACAGACAGCGAGACATCTGGCTTCCATTATCTGGCCTGTGATGGGATGCAGGGCTCCGCGGCAGCCAGCAGCACAGGCCACACGACGTACAGACACATGCTACACAGCCTGTAATTACTGCCTATGGGATGATCTGGGGGGACAGGAGAGATCATCTAAAGCTGAAACAGGTTTATTGTGGATTTTCCATTAAGGAACAGGACTGTCTAATCTATCTCGACCTGTCCAACTAGAGTATGACTTAAATTAATCATTGAAACAGAACAGAAAAGCCACTAAAGCTAGTTTTTATCATTGACTAATGTGATATTTATATAAACTGAATCATTGTTTCAACCGTAAAATGTTCAGAAATAGAAATTATTTCCATAGGTCACCTCAGCATTTTTTAAATGACTTATTTCCTCCTCCTACCAGAGCAAAAGCTACAGATATATTTTTGTCCATTCACAAATTGACTGACTACAGTAGTTGTTTTTTAGCCAAAACACTTTAAATACATTTGTATTACAACACATTATAACATTATGTTATCAATATTCTATCAATTATTGATTAGGATCGATTAGGAGGGAAATTTAAAACTTTGTGTCAGAGATAAAATACAGCAACTATACATCTCACTGGTGACTGTGTGTAAGCCAATAAAAAGTATTGATAATTTTATTTTAAATCAAATTCAGTAACAGCAAGTTATGTATTGGGATTTAAAGTTCATGTATGAAACTGATATGGATGTAAAATCTGTAGCTATCACTGGGATGTACTCATATGGTTTAGATAAGTGTTATACTGAAATAAGATAAGTGTTATACTGAATTAAGAGTTGGATGAGAAGACACCACTCTTATGTCTGTGCTTTAACTATAAGAAGAGTTGATGATCTTAGCCTGGCAGCAAACAAACACCTGGCAGCTCAGTAAAGAGCAGGTATGAGGTTTGTTTAATCTGTAACCCACACAAACAAGTGTAAAATGACAGTTATATTCTGCAGCCAGGAACACTGATGCAAACTGTTTCTCCCTGTTCCCAGTATTTATTCTAAACCTAAACAGATATTAATGAGTAGGGTATAAAGCTTGTGTGTTATAATGATCTGTTCAAGTCCAGCTCAGGATGCATGACAACATGTTTTCCCGTCTGTATTCAGATATCCAATACTGACAAAGGCAGCTAAACAGATTTTTAAATTTTACATCAAAACTGATTTTATAATCTTTAAAAAAAAATGTATTAGTTGTATTTGTACTATATTTCCAGATCATGCATTTGTGTATATTTTACCTATCAGCTTGTGTGTATACGTAAGCAGCGCTGTAGCATCTTTATCTAATCTGATCACATTGCTCTTGTGGCCGGGCAGTGGAGTGTATTGGTAGCGTGAGGAAAGACTTCCCTTAACTGTCTTATTAACCACTATTGTGTACAAAGTGTCTGCACTCTCTGAAACCAGCAGGACTCATACTATACTTTAGTTTCTCACAGTCCTGCTGCTCTCCTCTTGCAACACAGACTGTAGCTACTGTACGTCTTCTGCAAACGTCTCTGCCGGTGGCACTGCATGGCGCTCTCGTCTGTGACCTCGAAATGTCAGAGAAGAAAAAAATATATTAAAAAAAAAAAAAAAAAAAAAAAAGGGAAATGCAATTTGCCACATTGTTCTTTCACGTCCAAGGCTATTTCTCCCCCAGGGCCAGTTACTCTGAACACATGGTCTGAGTTGATTTTTTTTGCTATAAGCAAACTCAAACTGCCTGAGAGAAGTAATGGCAAAGAGTCGTCCTGCAATATTACTTATCACTGTGGCAAAGACGGAGATTATTGACTTAACTGGTCCAAACATCAACAATGAGTGATTTAAAACTCCTCCCACACGCCTGTCTCACTGTCTGAGGTTTGTGTATTTTATTTAAGAAGAGAGAGGGGGAAAAAAAGTCTTTATTTATTCTCTCAGACAAAGATGCAGGCCGTGAGCTTCACAATCACGTCGTGTCATCGCCACGGAACAAGACGAAAAGCTGTTGTGACTTTAATGTGCTTGTTTGGGGTTGTCTGGGTGGGGTGGGGGGCTGCTGATGAGGTGGGAGTGGGTCATGTCAGGGTGGTGAGTAAAACTAACAGCACTAAATCACTTCTAAAGTTAAGCTAATCAGACGCACAGAGACACAGTACGAGTACGACGACCGTGTGAGTGCAGGAGATAAGTTTGCAAGCCCAGATTGTGGATTTATTTATTTCAGGGACTGGATTTGCTATTTATTGCAGGGATTTTGTTCTGCCTCGCATTATATTCTGCTTTTATTGACTTACAGCTCTGCATGGCTTCCTCCTTCATGTCTCAGACTGCTGGTGTCTCATCTCTATTGGTGCACCTACAAATAAATGTCTCAGTCATGCAAGTGCATGTGTATATTTTGTGTCTGTGACATGACAGACACGACAGCTAAACCGCAAAGCAATAATTTACTAATGCACTCCTCAGCCGTGCTCCCTGCGCCTGTCTGCAGCTGCTGATGGATGCTGACGGCTGCAGAGATGGACTGCTGCTGATAGGGAGTGACCAGAGAGGAGCCTGATTAAAAGTAGTGGAGCACGGCGGAGGGTGATAACCCCGATCCAGCGGTGATGAATCCACACTGGACAGGCCGCTGTCTCATTAGGATCTAGCCTCAGCCAGGCACTGCGTGTCCAAATAAACGTTGAAACAATCCTGCTTTTATCAGCAGGATTACGCTTGTTTTCCTTTCCAGGGCTTTCCTTGTGTGGGCTCAAGTAGAGCATCCTCCCCCTCTATCGGGCTCTATAAACTGAAGGTGTGATTCACCAGCCCTGACTTCACTGTGTTTATACAATTCTGGGTCTATCTTCTTGAATTAATGAGGCCTAAAGCACCATTAGACAACTATTTGCCTGACTAATCTGGAGCCAATATGAAATAGTGAGAAAAAGTTGAAATAATCTGCCCTTTATTTGTGATAACATAAACAGTGGGGTTGTTTTAAAGGATGATAACATTAAATATTGGGCCTGGGGAGGCGAACAGAAAGAGGTAGTTTACATTCTCACTGGAGTAGTCTTGATAACAGGCCAGAGGGAATATGAACCCCTTTAAATGTGTGCATTAGTGTAATTTATTGGGCTTCCCTCTCGGCCCTGCTGTTCCTCCACCTCCTTTTTCCCAAACAAAAGACAGGCCAAGGCTCCAGGATGGATGGGAGTGAAAAATCATTCACAGTGGATAATCACATAAAACAACGCCATATTTGCTGCCTAATAAGCACAAAACGTTCCATCTGCCTCCTCCCTCCGATCAGGATTAGACGACTCCTCCGAGCAGACCTGCGTGATTTACATCCGGCGATTTTGGAAATGCTTTGCTTTTGAGTGGGTATACGCGGAGAGTCAGGGAGGGCGGGGTGAAGCCAGAGATTTCATAATTCTTTGTGTATGTCTGGAAGTCATCCACGCGTTCTGATTTTTAACCAATTTATGTCCGAACAGAATGACCCTGGGAATTAATGAGGGTCTGGCTGCGAGTTCCAGCACTGCAAGGTCAAGTAAATCATGCTTTAGGGCTCCAGTCCTCCCTGCTCTGCTCTGCTCTCTCTCGCTCTCCTCAGCAGCTCCACATCCTGTGATAACGGAAAGACAAGAGGCCTGAGAAATACCACCTCATCGACACTTATGTCCATCCAGTAGAACATATTTTAGAGTGCGAGCGCCAACCGGCTGTAAAGCCTGCTTTTAGTAGAGACTAGGAGCTGATGAATGGGAGTGGGGCAAGAGCAGTGGGACCAGAGGTCACTTTCTTCATTTCACATTTCACAGCAGATTGTTGATGTTATGCACATTTCCCTCTCCAGAGGTGACTCTTTTTTCTATCTGGGCCTGTGTTTTATTGGAGCATTATAAAGAGTTTATACGTGATTTAGCTGCACCATTTCCCTTTGAAGGAATATGTGGTGAAGCACACTCACATGAGGGAAAAGTTGACATCATTAGACTTAATACCCTGAAACCTAATAGAGTAACACCTGAGTAACGAGTACCACAAATCAATCAACCGGTTTTATGCAGAAAAATAATTTGTCTTCTCATTTAATAGCTGTTAAAATGCTATAATTTTTACACATGTGTTTAGTGTTTCATATTTAAGAGGAAAAAGGGTGACAACATTGTCAAACAAGCATGAAACTGGAGCACAGTTCACCACTCATGGAACATTGAGGGGGAAACACAGCCAAGTCCGACTTGGCTGCGTTTTTTTTTGTCCTGCTGTAACCAATAAGGCAACATTTATCACCTGAATTAATTCCCATCTCTTAAAGTTTGCAGAAAAATGGTTTTCATTTTTGCCTGTGTTTCAAGAAGAGTCCTGACAATAAGTTTCCAAGTCTTTTTGTTTTTGTTTTTTTTACCTTTATTCTAAGTTTAATTTTATTCTACCAACAATTTTTATTTTATTTTGTGGCAGCACACTGGCTGGTTGCTGATGAGCTGATTAAAACATAAAAGTTTAAATGAAGAATTAATACTGACATTAATCAAACTTACTTTTCTGCCTGTATATCCATTTGTGTGCAATCGTTGTGGCCTGGTGGATAAATGCTGCTTATGGACGTAATCTGATCCTCATGAATCCAACCATAAAGCAAAATAAGTATAAATTTTGTCCACACTACTGTATATCAGGATGGAAGAAACTGGACGGTTGCCAGTTCAAAGCTCTGCACTGGATCAAGACAATCTGGCAGGCAAAGAAAATGACTAATGCTTTGTCCAGCCTGCAGTGCTACCTTCAGAGTGCCCTTGAGCAAGCTACTTAACCTCCAACAGCCCGGCAATATCGATCAGCTGGCGACAAACACAGAGGGCCAAACATGGATGTCCAACAGATCTTCTTAATGACAGATTTTCTCAATTACTTTTAATTTTATTTTTTTAAAGAAAAAAAAGTTTTGATTTATTTTTTCCTCCTGTTTTGTTCATCAATGCGTTGGTAGCCTTGATAAAAAACTTGATAAATCTCAGTATGCTCTCCAGGAAAATTTATATATTTTAAGAGTAAAAAATCAAATTGTGTCCAATATCTATGGTGCCAGTGCAGCTTTAATACGCACCTGTATTTATCTTTTTTTTTTCTTTTTTTTCTTTTTTTTTTTTACAAGAGAACATCATTCTTATTATATCCTATAATGCGGGCTAAGCCCCAGATATCCAGCTGGTTCCTACATCTCCCATAATGCAAATCAACATAGTCCTTCTTTAGATTCACACTGCCTCCTAAACTTTTGCTTTCTTTTGAAATTTGAGAAAGTCTTACAGTAATCAGACTGATGCAGCAGCAGAGCTATTCTTCAAAGGTCAGGAAACTTCCCTCCAGAGTCATAAGAGATTATAAAACTGTTTTGCGTTGTGACCATCACATGTAAAAATCAATGCTGTTCCATGTATCACTGATATGATTTCAGGCAGAGTAGGAGAACTCCCTTCTTTCACAACCTAAGTTTATCCACACATTCCTTCCCCTGGCTAATACTTTACCTTGTTTATAAGATTATCCACCCAGTCACAGTTAGCTTAATGTATGAATTAGACCAGGGCGACAAGTCGGAATAAATCCTGCCTGTCTGCGATTATCGCCATTACATACTTCAGGGGCTGTTAAAACAAACGGGGCGGTGATGTCAGACGTCCATGTCGGACCAGCTGAGGAGAAGCAGTCTCCACACTCTTGGCTGATGGCTCCAGACAAGCACCTTGATGGCTGTAATTACTGTCATGTTCCAAAAGAGATGAGAGATACCAGAGGCGCAAATAAAACCTAAAACGTTTTTGATATGATGGATTCCTCCAGCTTTGTTTAAAAATTCCTTCAGCTGTCTGTCCGGAGTCTCGAGGAGATGATGACTTGAGCACTACAGTTGGTCCATTCAACGAACAAAAGCTTTATATACCAGTGTTTAAAACAATGAGGATGGTCAAATTCAAAGTTTGCACAAGGCTACCACCGCTGCCTGTTTGCGCCACGAGTTAAGTATGCAGGCTGGTTTCAGTAAATGTCTGCTGTGTGTTTACATTCTACCTAATGCACTCAGATGACACTGAATCTAAACATGTTCACACAGAGTCTCTGCACTGCTCAGCTTTACTGGCACATTCCAAGTAGGTCCATCTTTATGAGTCCAGCTGTCTTAAGGCTGAAGCTTCTCACTATAGCATTTAAACTTAAGCAGTCGCTCACTAAGTCAACAAAGATTTGACTTATGTTCAGTTCTAAAAGGAAGAATTTTTATTGTTTGACCATATTGCGGCGGCGGAGAAAGGTATTCAACTCATTTACTTAAGTAAAAGCTTCAATAAAAAAAAAATGTTTTACAAGAAAAAGTTTGCCAGCATGTCAAGTGGAGACGTATTGTTATAGAAAACTTTACAAAATAATCAAAAGTAAATGTACTGTAATGAGTAGGCTATCATAGAGCTTTATATTGTATTATTAATGATTACTAATGCCAATGTAAGTATAGCCTTGTTGTAGTTGGATGAAGTGGGCCAAATTGAATGATGGTGTTTTTATGAGCACTGTTGAACATGTTTCTTAATAAGTAGTATTGATTACCAATCACGCAGTGTTCCCATCAATCACTTCTTTGTGTATTTTTAAATGTACTTAAAAACACAAAACTATGCTTTGATGAGATGGAATAGTGATGTATAGCCTACTAGCTTAGCGTGGCGGGAAAGGGGCGAATAAATCTAGGCTGAATAGGCTAAATCTTCACATTGCTACATGAAGAATGTGACTTTAACATCTGCTACATTAAAACCTAAAGTAAACAAGTCCATAACTTTCCTCAAATTAATATATCCAACAGAGAGAGACGCCTTATTTCCATCATGGTTTCTATGTGGCTCATCACTGGTTGAGGTTTGACTGAGCGCTCAACACCTCGTATTTTCTTTGCGGCTAGCCTGTGAATGGAAAGCCACATTTAATTTGGGTGGGACCCTGATGGTTGGAGATGTCTTAATGTTACTTTACTAATCTCTCAACAACAAACAGCACTAATTACAGAAATTTCCTGGCCCAGTTTTCCCTTGAAACTGCCTCTACACTCACAAATTACACACTATTGACAGCTAATGTTGACTTGGTTAGCTAATGTTGGCCAACTAGGCAAGGCAGGAAAAAGCAAGGCGGCTTTATTTACCACATTTCGTGAGGGCAATATAAAGCGCTTTATAGAGCAATTCGTAGCACAATTAGACAACTTTTAGACAAGTCTTTCTTTATATTTTTTGTGACAAAGCCATTTATTCAGTCTCTTTTGGCAGCAATCAAATCCCGCTAAGATCAAGATCCGATCACATAGGCCTAATGTGAATTAATAGGGGTAATAGCCAGTAGGCTATAAGGACCCACTACAGGTTCCCACCCCCTCTGCAATAAGCCAGCAGCTCGACGCCTGAGCAAAACCAAACTTTATGTTCATCAAGAATAAGTCAACACAGAAAAAAGGTACACATAAAGTTGTGTTAAGTTATTATATTTTGTGCGTATGGCTTGTTACAAAATCAGTTTCCACTTAATCCCGTTTTATTTTCCATACCACTTGTACTGTAGACTAAATGTGGATCAAAATTGATGTCCATAATCGAGCTAGAAATGATCTTACCAACCTGATTTATCCCAAAAATCATTGAATGCTTAGTGGTAAAACTTTGCACTCCCTAATTGAGTCTTATATGTATTTAATTTCTTAGTACATCAGTGCTTTCTTCAAAAACAGCTTAACTCTTTAATGATTTTTCTTCGCCACACATCATCCCTCTTGTGATCGCTTACAGATCCACGCTCATTTTACCTTACCGTTGTGCTCTGATAGACTCCAGTTAAGTAAATGCGTCACAGTGGGAGCTGCCACATCCTCACAGTGAGCATGCCAAAAACTTAAAAATGAATGACTCCAGCAATCACTTGAGGTTTCACAGGCAGTTTCTCCCTCCCTCTGTGCGGCAAGACTTGACACACTGGGGAGATAAAAATCTAATTTTTGCAAATGGGATTAAGGCGCATACAATAACAAAAAGAGGAATGAATGGGCTTACTGTATTAAACAAAAGATGTACCTGATAGTCCCTGTGTGGTTTCTGCTCAACATATTTCTATAAATGGTGGATGGCTTGGAGACGCCTTAAATGCAGATCCATTTAGCTCCGACGGAGGATTAGTCATTTGTGGGCCAAGCTACTGTTTATGATTGTCAGCATATAACTCTCTATTTTGAGAATGGAGTGGCCACAATGGTTAAAATATTTTGAGAGAATACAGTTTTTACTGGCATGAAACATATAGCAGTGTGCATGTATCGATAGCTGACCGCTCGACTTTAATTTGTGCATCAAATATCTTTCTCAATCAACTTTATTTTTGCACTGACAAGCTCATATATTGTGTGGCTGACTGTAGTCCTGGAGCAAAAATATCTCTCATGGCCTTGAAAATCCTCCAAGCTACATGAATCTGACAGAACCAAAGGAATAAAAAAAAAAAAGCTAAAATATGTTGTGTTTTCTTAAGTGTTTTATTTTTTTATTTTATTTATTTAGCAGCCTTATCCTGTCATTTTCTCTCAAAATAAAAATATCAGTTACATTGATGTCAAATCTGAACACATGTAGAAGAGGCTATATCTTCGAGTGTGTCTATAACAGCCTCCCTGACCTTGCTGTTAAACCGTGTGTCTGCGTTATATTGAGTTGAGAGGGTAATACTCTGTGTGCCTCCTCTACTTAAGATGAAGGGCAAAGGGTGAAACGTGTTGCCAGTTCTCGCCACAGTTTCCTCTCTTAAACAGCTCTGATGCTGCAATAACACAAACGTGCCAAAAAAAAAAAAAAAAGATACCAAAGGATAAAAAGACGCTTTCAAATTGTCCAGACCTTTTTTTCATTTTCAGCCCCGGTGTCACAAGCCCAAATCTCAATAACATTTCAGGGTTGTGTCATGTATGCGTTGTATTATAAGTGACAAGTATAATCTCTTGGAGACAGATAGGCAGGGAGAGAAAGACAGACAATGAGCAGAACTCATCATGAATTAGAGAGAAAAGAAAGAAGAGACCCATTGGCCCTTTTTAAACCACAGGTATGATTTACAGAGCAGGGTTGGTCGCCTGCGTAAAATTAATAATAGGAAATGCAAGGGTAGTCCAGTGACTTGTCCAAGATATACTTTCCCTGGCTCTCCAGACCCCTGGAAAACCTGGGTGGCCTGCAACCGGGCTTCCTCTGGTTTCTGATGTTAATGTCATTGCTTTTGCTGGTATGACAGGAGCTTCACCACAAAACGTGGTTTGGGTCAGACAAAAAGGGACAAGCTGTGATAGCAGGATACAGCTCCATATTGCAGCAACAACAAAAAAAAGAGAAAAAGGAGAAATTCACGCTGCATTTATCGCTGTATTTTTGTCCCACGGTGGGGATCGTTGCCACAGAGAAGGAAGGAATGAGGAGGAGGATGAAATTTTTCAAATCCGATTGTTTTTAAGTACTTCACTTTTCCAGAAATCAGAAACCACACGGTGCATTATGGTTAGTGGATGTTTTGAATTACTTCAGCTACTTAATGGTTCCTCCTTACCCAGCCCACAGAATTGTTTCATAGTGGTTTTAAAACTTTGCTTAAGTCATTGAGTTGGATATTGAGTAATCTGCTCTCTAAACCTACCCTTCACATTGAAGTACGTAGGCTGTTCACTTCATTTTAAGGCTACAACATTTTTAATGTGACATAACTTTGAAGGCAAAAATACATGTCACTGTTATTGGGTTAAAATCCCACAAATAAAAAAGGGTAAAGAAAGGCCTGTTTTTAGCTTTGTAAAAATTTAGTTTTCCATGTTTTTAACCACAATGTTACAAAAGAGGTCCAGCCTCAAAAAAGGGGTATTTCATTTTCACTGAAATGAACACGTGAAACTCAGAGTACATAGCTTATATATACATATATTTTACAAGGGCCATAAATAAGTTTAAATTAAGCTCTGAATGTTTTGCTCCGGTTACAAAAAGCGCAGTGAGTGCTTAAAAACCGAGGCTGTCAGAGTATGTAAGTGAGAACAGGCTGCTGGTGTTGGGCTCTGTGTTAACCCCGCTCAAGTTGGCACCATTTAGAGAATCCCCTGTTTTCTGAAATAACAGAGGATCTAAGGCCCATTACTCTATATACAGAGTATTGTAAAGAGGTAAGTGGAGGCGGGTGGAACATTTTGTAAATCTTGTGTCACCAAAACCGCCGCAAGCAGGATGAATGCGTTCACTTCGCCAACAGGATATCCCTTTAGACTTGCTCACTGCATCGGTAATGAGGATAACAGAGGGGGCATTATTTTTGCTCAACAGCTCGGGAAGGTGATAAAGGGCTCCCAGATCCTCTCACAGGGGGTGTAGCGGTACACACACATCCATTTGCACTGACGCAACATTTCATCTCCCCAACTACAAGGGGGTTCTCTGCCTTTAACCCTTAAAACGAGGCCATGCGCAACCTGGCTGAGGTCAGGAGGAAAAGATTTCTAAACACACAGCTGCATACACACATCCCACATCCTTATAAAAATGTCTTCAATAACATCACTTGGCAAAAGGCAGAGGTGTTGGTGGAGAGTTTTAAAAAGTTATGAATATTAAATGTGTCTGCATTTTCCATTTGCCCTGATGCTCTCTTGTAACAGCTCATTTTTTCCTGTTTATAGAGAATAAAGTGCAGTGATTATGAATCACATGAACTATTTAGTCAGTGCAGTAAAACCTGATAACTTTCAATGATTTCCAAGACAGCTTTAATGGTTGTGTGGTGTTAAAGAACAGTACATGGTCCCTCCATGTGCTCATGTTGTTTATATGCTGTCCAAGAATTATTTTCACAGCTTTATTAAACTATGAAGGCATGGTAAAACACTCAGGCTATAAATGCTGTGGTATGATGCATTTGGTTCATGCTATTTGTCCCTGGACAAATAGACTTTAAATAAATAAAATGAGCTCTGGCAGAGTTTAATTCAGAGTCAGGTTTAAACTAAATAAAATAAAACAGAGGGTAGCTCAGTTGATTTAAAAAAGGAAGAGGTCTTATACAGCTTGTAGCCTACAGTCCAGCTGTAACTGCTTCCATCATAAAATAAAGTGAACACAAACAATCACAGGTGTAATTTTTATTTATTTATTTTTGTTAGAAATCGGCAGGTTTACAGAGACTGTGCTGTCCTCCATTTGAAACAAATCCAAATTGCAGCTATTTACATTACATTTTTATAAACCACCAGGCACAAAGTGGACAGCCTCAGCCCCAGAGAGAATGACCAGAATGCGGAGAAGCTGATTGGCCGAGGACTGCACGTGGGAGAGGCGCACAGGTGCAAACAGGTGTGTGAGATGCTGCTGTTCCGTCAACCGTGATTACCTGTGCTGCCGGAATCCTAGAGGAAGAAGAACTGTGTGACAACAGACAACATAGCGCCAATAGGCTCGTTTACTGGCTGTGTGGAGTTACTTGTGTCCGAGCATCGTTAGCAGGGGAGCTAATGCTAAAGCAGGATTTACTTCCGCCCGACGTTTCCATGGTGAAGGAGAGGCGAGTACAAACTACTGACATGACTTGTTAGCCGTTTTGTGTTTAGTTAGTAACAATTTCATTGTTATGTTGCGTTGTTAATCAACTGATACACAGTTTCAAAATGCTCTGTCACAAGTGAACAGCCCTAATAAGACGATCTATTTATCAGCAATTTGTACTTAAAATTCGCCTATTGACTGTGATTGTATCTTATAGTTAGAGCAGTTTAGCAGGATACTCTGACCATCTGTGAAAAAATGTATTACCAATAGCTTTCTTTACCATTGTGTTCCTGTAGGTGTCTAGTAACAGCTCTCAATTTATTTATTTCCAAATCCATTGGGAAAATTCTGGAGAGTCAATCAAAGTTAAGGTGCCCAGAGGGCTCGGGTGAAAAAAAAGAAAAAAAATGAAAATTCTAATTTAAGCTTGTGAGATGTCTAACTAGGGGTTTTAAGGGGTGCTGAGTCCATTTCAACCATTAGTTTTGAGTAAAAATGTTTCCCTGACCATAAATTATTGGTATATTTGAGTTATAGTGTATGGCAAAGGGTATAGTAAAAGTCATTGTTGAACAGATTCTAGCCTATTCTAAATCTAAAGATTCCATTCTAAAAATAAATAAATAAATAAAATGAAAATAAAAAAGAAGAAAGAAATACAAAATACTTCAGAAGAGTACACTAGTAAAAAAAAATAACACAAATAGTGGGAACATACCGCACACTAGACTGGGTTATAAGGATATTTAGTTTATTTCAGAGCAACGCGTTACGCTTTTGGCTTCTTCAGGCTCATGCTGAGACCAGGAAGTCAGGGGATTTTTAAAGGAAATGGTACTCAATCAATTTACATAAGTAATTGAACAAGGTGAAAACATATTTAACAATCAAACATCAATGGCTGGGGAGTACCATAGAAATGGATAAAAGGCAAGGCAAGGCAATTTTATTTGTATAGCCCGTTTTTACAAACAGTTTGTCTCAAAGGGCTTTACATGGCATCGTAACAACATCCTCTGTCCTTAGACCCTCACATCGACTGAGGAAAAACTCCATGGAAAACCCTTTTAACAGGGAAAAATCGGAGAAACCTCAGGGTGAGCAACAGAGGAGGGATCCCTCACCCAGGACGGACAGACGTGCAATAGATGTTACAGACAAGAAACAGTTTACAGTTTGTCACATATATTTAAGTGCATTCAGCAGCTTTACAGCAAATTTGAGTACAGGTGTACCTTCAGTGATTCACTTACAGAAAGGCAGTATCTATACACAACAATACAATACAAACAGGTCATATACAAATAGGCAATCTCATCCATCATAACATCAAAAATATATACATACCGAGGATGAACACAGGTGTTAATAATGAGGATAATATCACTCAAGTAGAGCAACAATAGGCAGATCATCTTTTCGTCATTTTCAGTCAGACCAGACCAGTCATACTTCAGAAGAGTGATGACACCAACTGTGCACATGCATGATACCCAGTACATGAGTGTGGTTTCTATGGTCATGATGCCCTCTGGAAGGATTGAGAGGGAGCATTGCATCATGGCAAATATTTTTGGAGAACAAACACGATTTTAAGGTATGATAGTTACCTTTTGACATAATAGTTTTTCCTTCTGCTAGCACACGCTTTTATCTAGTAAATTAAGAAATGCATTAATATTCTCTTGTTTATTGCTTAAAAAGAACAACCATTCACTAGCTAATGTTAGATAACTATCTAGTTAGCAAGCATGAGAGTCATTAGCAAATGTTGATAAGGTCCATAGGAGCTAGTTTATGTTGTAATGTAGTGATGAGCTACAGCTAATTTATGTAGTAATTCAGTTTCAATAGGTACACAACTGTCTTGATCGAGTCCATGGTCCATCATATTGGGGAAAAAATATATAACCAGTGTGATCAATTGAGTTGTGGCAACCTTCTATACTATAGTAACCTTAGTCTAGTTGTATGGACCACCACAGTCTGTTTTGACAAAAACCATGACACTTGTCTATTTTAGCAGGTACAACATGTGCATGATTAAATTATCTGACTTTGAGTAATTTAATCATGCACATATGTGTCTACCTATTATCCAGACATGGCTCAGGAGTTGTATCATGCACCTGATAATTTCTACCAAGACCAACTAAAAAACAGTTTGTTGGAGACAGCACCGAGACAAAGAGTCCTCATGCAGTCTTCTGATTAATGCTGCATCGTCCACACCCTCAGAATAAGCTAAAATCTGAGGATGGCCTTTTGAGGTGACTTTTGAGAGCTTTTGAATCTCAGTCCCAGGACCTTCACAAATGAAGCACCTCAAGCCATAAACTCCATGTTGTACCTGCTAAAATAGACAAGTGTCATGGTTTTTGTCAAAACAGACTGTGGTGGTCCATACAACTAGACTAAGGTTACTATAGTATAGAAGGTTGCCACAACTCAATTGATCACACTGGTTATATATTTTTTCCCCAATATGATGGACCATGGACTCGATCAAGACAGTTGTGTACCTATTGAAACTGAATTACTACACAAATTAGCTGTAGCTCATCACTACATTACAACATAAACTAGCTCCTATGGACCTTATCAACATTTGCTAATGACTCTCATGCTTGCTAACTAGATAGTTATCTAACATTAGCTAGTGAATGGTTGTTCTTTTTAAGCAATAAACAAGAGAATATTAATGCATTTCTTAATTTACTAGATAAAAGCGTGTGCTAGCAGAAGGAAAAACTATTATTATGTCAAAAGGTAACTATCATACCTTAAAATCGTGTTTGTTCTCCAAAAATATTTGCCATGATGCAATGCTCCCTCTCAATCCTTCCAGAGGGCATCATGACCATAGAAACCACACTCATGTACTGGGTATCATGCATGTGCACAGTTGGTGTCATCACTCTTCTGAAGTATGACTGGTCTGGTCTGACTGAAAATGACGAAAAGATGATCTGCCTATTGTTGCTCTACTTGAGTGATATTATCCTCATTATTAACACCTGTGTTCATCCTCGGTATGTATATATTTTTGATGTTATGATGGATGAGATTGCCTATTTGTGACCTGTTTGTATTGTATTGTTGTATTGTTGTGTATAGATACTGCCTTTCTGTAAGTGAATCACTGAAGGTACACCTGTACTCAAATTGGCCGCGTTTCCCAGATTCGATCTTTCTTAAGGACTTAAGAAGGCTCTTAAGAAGGGTTCGGCTAAGAAGGAGTGCTAAGATACGGGTGTTTCCCAGATGCGTTCTTAACTGCCTTCTTAAGATCACGCCAAAGAAGCTTCTTAAGAAGCTCTTAACGGGAGCTGTCCACCACCACAGTACTGAAACTGAATCAATCGATGCCAGGCAAATCGATTATTATATCACACGCCACCTAATACACACATAGATCACACACCAGCGCAGCTGCACCGACGGGCGATGAATAAACCGAAGACGGGATTTCCAAACATGGGGTTAACACAGGTCCCGGTGTCCGCGGGCCTGATTAGAAACTTCTCCGCTGTTGTTGCCGCGTTGGTCACGGGCAGTGACGGACTGGCCGTAGATGACACGGCACAGCCGCGTAAAGATGCGGCCGAGACGGCTGCGTGACCATGTGATTGATGTGTGTGAAAATAAAAAATAAAAACGTGCGCAGGGGCTGGCTGGTTTACAGCCAGACAACTCTGGAAAAGAAAGTGGAAGCATTGCCGTGGTCTGGGTTCGAATCCACCCACTAAAATATTATTTTGGTGATCAACACGTTTTTCTTTTCTCATCATCATTAAATGATCAATGCAAGGCTACATATGTATATAGGCTACATATATATTTAGGCAGTGGAGTGTTAATGCGTGACAGTCTTTTTGGTGCCAGTATAACATGGCACGGGAGGATCAGTGTCACGGCTGCCACACTCCGTGACACTGACCCTTGCTTGCGATGCCCCCACCACACCAAGAAGCTGCCCACTGTGTAAAAACACGATGAAACAGCGACACTAGGGGTTGATTTAAGAACGGTTGTTTTTGATGTTCATGCAGATATGGGACGTGGATGTGTGCGTAAAAAGTTATGATGAATGATGATGATTCATTTTATTTGTGTGCCTGATGTGCAGAGCACATGTTATTCCTCATATTTAGTTTATTATTGTTCTTATTTTATTTTTTTTATCTCTTTATTTTTTATTTCGGCACATAATTTAATGTTTTAAACATACGATGTGCACTGTTTAATATCTTGCTTAGTGTGATATTGATTTGCCTTGAAAACGTGAGCGTTGGTCGCTAAGAAGACTCGTAAGAGTGGGTCAGCTCGATCTTACATTTCCTTCTTAGTGAAAGATCTTCTTAGGCTAAGAGCGACTCTGGGAAACACGTTCTTCTTTCACAGCGCTCTTAAGAGCGCTCCAAAGAAGATCTTAGCGCTAAGAGCTTCTTAACAAATCTGGGAAACGCGGCTGTAAAGCTGCTGAATGCACTTAAATATATGTGTTTTATCCATTTCTATGGTACTCCCCAGCCATTGATGTTTGATTGTTAAATATGTTTTCACCTTGTTCAATTACTTATGTAAATTGATTGAGTACCATTTCCTTTAAAAATCCCCTGACTTCCTGGTCTCAGCATGAGCCTGAAGAAGCCAAAAGCGTAACGCATTGCTCTGAAATAAACTAAAGATCCTCATAACCCAGTCTAGTGTGCGGTATGTTCCCACTATTTGTGTTATTTTTTTTTCTAACTAGTGTACTCTTCTGAAGTATTTTGTATTTCTTTCTTCTTTTTTATTTTCATTTTATTTATTTATTTATTTTTAGAATGGAATCTTTAGATTTAGAATAGGCTAGAATCTGTTCAACAATGACTTTTACTATACCCTTTGCCATACACTATAACTCAAATATACCAATAATTTATGGTCAGGGAAACATTTTTACTCAAAACTAATGGTTGAAATGGACTCAGCACCCCTTAAAACCCCTAGTTAGACATCTCACAAGCTTAAATTAGAATTTTCATTTTTTTTCTTTTTTTTCACCCGAGCCCTCTGGGCACCTTAACTTTGATTGACTCTCCAGAATTTTCCCAATGGATTTGGAAATAAATAAATTGAGAGCTGTTACTAGACACCTACAGGAACACAGTGGTAAAGAAAGCTATTGGTAATAAATTTTTTCACAGATGGTCAGAGTATCCTGCTAAACTGCTCTAACTATTAGCTTAGCAGCATCGTAGCCTACTGTTGGCTAGCTGTTGCTAGCTCAGTTAGTTACTTGTAATCTGGAGTAGAAGTATAAAGCACTAAAAAAAAGAAACAATAAGTAGGCTATAAAGCACTTTATTAGCCTACTTAAAAAAAAAAAAAAAAACTTGTGTACCACACTTAAACGTGACTGTTAAATGACAATATTAGTGACTGTGTGACTAGCATCTTGGCTGTTAGTTTAACTGCAGTTCTGTATAAAATGTAGTGGAGTATAACTATAAAGCACTTAATAGTACAACTCTTTAACTTATATACCACACTTATGCTCAAATCTTTCTTTTTTTAAATGACAATATTAGACTGTGAGTGGCATCTCAGCTAGTAGCCTACAGGCTAGTTGGTGCCTGCCAGCATAGCATAGATGTTAGTCACTTGTCAAATTATGTAGTGTATATTCCTCTATTAAATGTAGTGGAGTAGTAATTTATATCACGATTCCCTAACTTGTAGTTGCAAAACACAGTTTTAAAATACTCTGTCATAAGTGAAAGTTTTGTTTTATAGTCAATTATTGTTTTGTTTACATAATTGATTAAGATCAGTGGAGTTTCATGTGTGCTTGCAATGGGTTTAAGTGTTACTTTTAGATGTGGTGTTATTGAAAGCATTATCAGTGAAGGTTAGTACAATGTTGTCTCACATACAACATATTTTTAGTAGTGGTAAGACCTTGGTGGTAGCCTACTGTATAATGGTGTATAATGGTGTCTGGTGTAATGTTTTTTTTTCTTCCTCCCTTGATGTGTTACAACGTTTTAGTTTTATCTTTTAACAAGGGACTGACTTGCAAGGAGGAATGTCTCAAATTCATTTTGGCATATAATTGTGGTTTTAATAAACTGCTAAGATGCTATATTTTTAGAGTAATTGTAGGGTTTTGTATTGTTGTTGTTTTTGAGTAATTCGGAGCAGAGGGAATGAAACCAAATACAGTAGCTGATGTAGTGAGAAAGAGATTTTTTTATTTTTCCAACCAATACTTTCTTACCAACTCAATATTTAGAGTAGGAAAAACAAAAGGTCAAATGCAATGTAGCCTATGTTATGTTACTACTGGGGTGGTTGTTTGAAACAGTGAAGATGCTTTTCATAAGATCAACAACAGCAGGAACTGTGCCTCGTTCTGTTGTGGCTGTGAAAGTCTGAACATTTTCAAAATGCCTCAGCACCAGTGACAACAAGACAAACTCTATTGTCTCTTGTACTTGGTGATTAAAATGAATGATTCCTGTTATGACTAGTAGCCCGGTTTTACTTCCCCTCTATCCGCTAACAAGTGCGATTACTTTCACAGTGAGGAGCAGCTCTCTGTCTAGATCAGTGTTGGATGCGTACACATCTGCAGGAGCCACACTTGCCCATGTTTTTATTCTTTTTGCTTTATTTTGGCTGCAGGATTATATGCTAATTCAAAGGAGTCATTTCCAATACGCTTGTAGCAAACTGCTTGTGGAAACTAGGAATATTTTAATTGTCATTTTTTTATTTTCACAGAACACAACAAATTTAACCCATTTGCATGTTTTTTCTCTTTTTTTCACATGGAATAGGCTACATCTTACATCCATACACTCTCGGTCCATGCCATAATGACAAGGAACTATGTGTAATTCTTAACATACAAGTAAACATTTTACATTTGCTCGCCCTGCAGTTTGACATTTGAAATGTAACTCTTCTCCGGCTGTGCCAATTGTCTGAATCCCTTCGTGTCATGTGTTGGAAATAGATATGCATCATCCTTTGGGATAGGACAAGAGGACAGAGTAGCTTATGTGTTGCATTAGCCTGGCGTGCTAATTGACCTGTGTGGATGAAATGGAGAAAAAAATGTAGTCTGCAGGTCTCGGGTCATGTTCAGGGTTTACCGTAGCGGTCATGATCCAAGGTCAAATTTAGGTCTCACTTTTATGCCTGTGCAGAACGCGTTATCTGTTTAAATTGTAAAAGAAAAAAAAAAAATTGCAGCATGTATTTACAATAGAACTAGATTCATGAGTTTATTTTTGTCAAATAAGGAAGTCAGGCCAAGGTTTACACCCGAAACATGCCAACAGGTCCAAAGCATTCGGCAAGAGGTGTTGGATTAATTGCAAATTACCTCATTACCTGCATGACTATTCTACATATGATTCAGTATGTCTGCTGTAGATGGCCATCTTTAAATTCATTTTATGGTTTCTCCGTGCAAACAACCGTGTAACTGTACAGGCCGAGTTCATCACACTGAATGTCTTCAGTGAGCACTTAGGCCGGTGCACTCAACATTTTTAAATGACTTAACTGTAGAAACTTCAGTGCTGATTTACTAAAAGTTCAATAATGAGGCCTCTTCATCATTGCCATAACTCACATGACTTGTTGAAGGGAGCTGCTCTCACTCTTCGTGAAGGTGGTAGAACATAACGCTTCCTTTATAGCTCTGAAATCATTTCACAGGCTCTGGTAGAGCTGGCATAATTTTAAAAAGCTTAGGTCTGAGGTAGCCCATTAAAAATACTCATAAACATTAATTTTGCCAGTGGGATGTGAGATTGTGTTACGCTCTTGGCAGAAATGTGTATGAAATATGTGGTTTTGCATTGGCTAAAATAGTTCCCAGCCCTCGCTTCCTTTGAAAAGTGTATAATCTAGACTGTGACTGTTTGTCAACTTGGTCTGAAGAAATTGGACGCAACCCAGTCACCAACCATGTGCCTTGTCATGATGGTGATGGCGGTTGTGTCAACATAAAACCCTGCAAGTCGGAGGGAGGTTACCCATGCAGCCAGTGAAATGTGCTGAATGATTAGTGTAGCACTTTTCACATATACTAAAGCCAAAAGATAAATAAAACTGCTGTGATGAGGGGTGGAAAGTTACTGAGACTTCTCGAGTACAATGACCTGTTTGAATATGGTTTTCAACCATTATTGTTTTTAGGTTTCAGTTTTTGGGAGGTTTTTTTTATTATTATAATTTTTTTTGTAGGAAATCACAATGAAAATATCCTTTTGTCCCTCACATTAATCTTAGTTCTCAGTTACTTGTAAAAACTAACAGCTTTGTATAAAGTCATACATTTTCCCTTAATCACAATAAACATTTTGACTTCAGTTATCCAACATGAAATGGCCAGATTGAGTAAAACCAAATCAGCTATTGTACTGTAACTCAATATAAACACATAAACGTGGCCTTCCCAGACCTCTGAGTCAACACCCACGTCTCTGATTTGTTCTGCCATTCAAATAGGCCTCATTGTTGTGCTTAGGGTGGAGAGACAGTGAACCTATCATAGCTTTGCAGATAAAAGTAATACTTAGCTTGATTTTAATTGATTTCAAGTTTTTTTTTTTGCTCTGTTTTAGTATAATTACATCAACGAACAAACCAGACCATTCAAAGGAGAACAGGCTGACTATGCTTTTTACGTAATTTTCTACTGCTCTGCTCACATTTTACAGTTAAATGTCATGAATGGCTTCTTCTCTTCCACTGAAGGCTTAAACAAGTATCTGCTGAAACAAATACAATGAAAATAGATCTCTGTAAAGAAGGCAAATTAACATAAGCGAACATCAGGCAGTGTCAACAGAGTCAAGCAGATACGTGGTTTGGATGGGACCCAGAGAGCCCCCAGGCGTGTGCTACCCACTAGCGTGATCTTATTTTCCTGCTTTGACCCGACTCTCTGTGTCTGTCTATGGTTGAATCATTATTTTGGGGTTTACACCCATCAGCACCAGCCATATCTGTTTACATTCATAGCACCAATGTATCATAGTGAATTTGACAATAGGTGGGTTTACATCGACAGTATACAGTACATGGGTTACAGTACACTGGTTGGGTGTTTACATGCACCGACTAAACAAATCTTTTAAACGTGCAGCCAGCCGAGTGAGTGATTGTGTTACTATGGTTACAACAATATTGATTACGGAAGTGCTACAGCTGTGCTAAAAACAAAACAGAAACATGGAAATACATTGTTTGTTGAGCACAGTCTATAATATTTCTCTTTATCAAACAGCAGCGTGACTTATGCCTACTGTTAGAATCCAGCAGCAGGAGAAGGAGAGAGAGCCTTTTGGAGTCGGGAGTGCGTATGCATCATGTAGCATGCTGGCGTAATATTTTAATCATTTAGTAGTATGTCCAGTAGTAAATAGGTTTCTCTTGAAGTCCATCTTGGGGCGGTGGGTTTCTTGCTCGACATTTTCGCTTGAGTGGCAGCCAGGCACGGCTCGTGCGTGCTCAAGTGTGCGTGCGTGAGGATGTCTAGTCTTGAGCATACACAGAACGAATGCAGCCAAAAATCAACCCATTTCAAAGTATATTGTTTATTGTTTTATTTGGATCCCCATTAGTCTGCATAATGATGCGTATACAGGTCTAAAGGGATAGTTCAACATTTTGGTAAATTGGTCCGTTGCCATAATCCCTATAGTTTCAGGAGTAGGTTCGTTACCTTTAATTGTCGGTGCAAGCTATTTTTAGAACAGCGGAGCAGAGCCGTGAGCTGCTCAGAGCTACGCTACGGAGGCTCATGGGAATTCTTGGTTTCCCTCATCAAACTCATCAAATACACAATCCAACAACTCCAAAACGCTCTCGTGGACAAGTTGTGACCTGCACATTCACCACGCTATAAGCTAATAATGGAACATTACACAGAGTTGTTTTAGAGGCAAATTCAGAGACTGCTTGCTGAAAAACTGTCCCTTAAAGGTGTACAGAAAAGAAAATTGAATTTGAGCCCACTTTGGGTCATAAAATTAATGTGATAACTCATCTTTCAGACGTTGTAGGCCAAACTTTGTGCAAAATTCTATTTTTGAGTAAATCCGGGATGAAAGTGTGTATTTTTTTTTTCGCATTGGATAATGCAGGCGCAGGGATTATACGTCAGCCTGTACACGATTCACCAGCCACTGATATTGGATCCGTCATCCGTCATTCAACGTCTGAGACAACACACACACACACGGAGCTCGGGCTCGCCCCAAGCTTTGAATGTCCCGCCCGCTCGATAACGACCAATCAAATTCGTTTTCCTCACTCGGGTAAACTCGTGTTGCAGCTCGTGACAACTCGGCGCGACAAACAGGACAAACGGCCATTTCTGTACACCTTTAAGGGAACGCGCATCAGCGGTTTTGTATGAATTTACCTCTAAAACAACTCTGTGTAACGTTCCATTATTATCTTATAGCGTACTGTACTGTACTGTACTGTAGTTGGATTGTAGGCTATATTTGATGATTTTGATGAGGGAAAACCAAGAACTCCCATGAGCCGCTGTAGCGTAGCTCGGAGCAGCTCGCAGCTCTGCTCCACCGTTCTAAAAATAGCTTGCCACCACAATTAAAGGTAACGAACCTACTGCTATGACTATAGGGATTATGACAATGGACCAATTTGCCAAAATGTTGAACTATCCCTTTAAACGACCCCCTTTAAACCAATTGGAATTTCAATCGATTTGGGGGTCATTGAGACGGTTTGGAGTGTTAGTATTTTCAATCGGTTTGGTCTCCCGAACCTATTTGAAACCGTTTAAAACTGTCCATGTAAACCCACCTAATGACTTGTTTTTAAACACTGATGTTTCAGCGTATCAATTTCATTTTGAGGTGCACTTTCATAATGTCAATTTCAGGTGTGGTGACCATGGGGTGAGTGAGGCAGAATGATGTGCGGAGTCAGATATATGAGCAGTTCTGTGGTAAGAGGGGCTTGGCTTCCTGGCACAACACTAGGTACACCCTACTGATGCTCCGCCAGCAGCCCGACCTACACCGGGTCAAATTTATGGGTAGATATTTAGCTTGTCTCTACCACTCTGTAGGGCAGAAAGAATAACATCGGGCCTCCTCACTGGTTGTGCTTTGAGCCTGCTGATATTTCCCCACAGAGGAACCAGGCTGGCTGCACATCACAGGCCTGCTGAGAGTAAACTGAAAATGTCAAAAACACCCCGGCACTCTCATCTTCAAAGTTAGCGTGTGGTCTGAAGCCACATTTTATCATTAGACGTACATGAGACCTGAGTTTTGAACTGGGTTGTCATGGTGACAGCATGGTTATTTCGCTGATCAAGCCAGCAATGATCACAGTGGAAGATGATTTGGATGTAAATCTATAGACCAGACATCACCTTTTCATGATCGTTAAAATATTCACTGACCTTAAAGACTCAAAAAATCATTCACCTTGATCTTTCTTTGTCAATCTTTGGAAGCCTGTAACACAGATGATAATAAAACAGGAAACGGTGACAATGTGTCATTATCAGAATGAGGAAGTAAAGATGCTGCGGTATCAATATAGTTTTCTGGAGAAATTATGAGTTACTAGTCAGTTAAATGACCTTAACAGGGATCCTGTTTTACCACAGACACAGGAAGGGACAGAGTGTTAGGGGAAACATTTCAAAAATAGTGAGACCCATCATTACTGACCTCTTGACATGTTGGGGAGTAAGCTTCCACCATCCACCTCTGTAGCAGACATTTATTTATTTTTATTAAGTATGAAATTACATATAGAATAAAAATGGGGAAGTACCGTTTTTTATTTTCCTGTTACATGAACCTTGGAACACGCTGCCTTCCAGCTGCTCCAGCAGCTCAACCCCAAAAGTAGTTTCACTTCTCACTTCTCTCAAGTTTTTCGTTGTAGTTGCAAAATACCTAGTGAGCGTTGGTATAATCACTCTCTCCTAAACCACTCTGACTGCAGGGCATCAAATCACTGACATGAGGGATCTTACGCACAGAGAGTTACAATGTGAATGTACTTACGATAAGTTGTAATTACCTGTAAAACCTAAAGGGGAAGCCCTGAATTACCTGGAATATATAGAGTAAAAAAAAATTCCTCTTTGTTACGCACTTAAAGCAGCTGCTGTTGTGCTGTTTTCACTTCTTAGATTGAACAATAACTGTGTTGATCTGTAGTTATCCGGAGATTTGCTGCTGATGAGTTTCTGAAGTTGGTGCTTGTCTATTCATTCGCCATGTACAGTAAATTGCCATTCAAACAATTAAGATTGATCCTGCATGTCGTTACTAGTCTTTCCTTTTCTATTACAGTCAAGCACAATGGCTTCTCACAAAATACTTTGGTTAAAAATACTAAATGCAGTTTTAGTAATACAGTACTTGACATGTTCATAAAAACCTTGAAAAAAGATATATGGTTCTGTAAATCAAGCTGGATGGATTGATTTTTTTTTGTTTTGTCACACCAATACCCCAAATAATATCCACCAATTTGAGGTGTTTTCATGCTGAAGGCCCGGTAGTCCCACCTGCGAAAACACAACAAAAATAGATGGTTCCCTTCCCGTATCTCAAACAATAGTTCTCGTCAATGTATGATGGAAATAGATGCCCAGATAAAAGACAAAAAATAATATCAATTTACGCCCTCACAAACATTTTTTTAACAGTTTTGCTTTTCAACATGCTTTTAAATCAGTCAGCATGTGAGGTTAAGTTTAATACATGCTTGGTCACTTGACACCTGACAGCTGTCTCTCAACAATAGATATTGTGTTGCACAACGCTCTGCATTTGCACTTTGGCAACTGTACGTAGAATGACAGATAGATGATTAAGCAGAGTGATCACACACAAGAGCCTCGATTACCCTGCCTCTTCTGGCAAGTGCAGGGGTTCAAGATGTATATGTGTGTGAGTGTGTGTGTGTGCAAGCGAGTTTTGGTGGTTGAGGTGTCTGTGCTGGGAAGGTGGGCAAGAACAGAGGTCTCCAGAAACTGCTGGGCTTCTACATAGTCCAAGCAGCACATTAGTCAATGTCACGGAGAACGTACTAATTTGTAGTACAGCTGTTTCCCTCTATGATGTGTTGAAACCCTCGATCAGAAAAATTGGGCTGGACCAGCTCGCGTCTCCAGCTAATAATAATAATGCGCCATTCACAAGGTAACCAGCACTGAACTGCGGGGCCTCCCATGGCAGCAGCGGCCTTTATGAAGTAGCAGTAAACCTCAGCTGCTCTAATTTGTAAACTAGGCGAAAGGAAAAAGCCACGGAGAGAGTGTATGTGTATGTGTGTGTGTGGCATTGGATACGGTGGTGGCTGCAGTGGTGGGCAGGGCAGGGGAGGAGGGGTAGAAACACCATATGTTCCTGATTGACGATGATTGAATCAAGTGCAGTAGCGGAGAGAAAGTGTTTTCCAGCCAGTGAGAAATTTGTGTTCGCTGAGGCATTTGACAGAGGGACCGGGAGATCTCACTGGAGTTTAAACAGGCAGGACAAATCGATTAGTGATGACCCATTACTCCAAAGAGTGTGTGGAAAGGCTCATACATTTTCGACTGCACTTACTGCTCTCCTGGAAAATGCTCTTGACACGGAAATACATAAATCTCACCGTGCATGACTTTGTCTCAACTTTTGTATTCTCAAAGAAGAGTCATTTTTATATTGTGTCATAAAAATATGGCTAAAAAAAAACAGCTTCTGGGATGCCTTTTGAGCAGGCAACAAAATTTGATCCTCTCCCTGAAGTGAAGGCCACAGAAAGAGACATTTGGCTTTAAAAAAAAAAAAAACTCAACCTTGAAGTTCCCCAAAAATGCTGGCCTGTGACATGATGGCCTCTAGTGGTACACTGCCGATTGACACAGACAGCTCAATCATTTCCTTATAGGCGTGTGCTGCCAGGTCCAGCTGGCTTTGACATTAACACCAGGCTCTGACTGACAGAGGCCCTGGCCTTGGGCTGGGCTCCCGGGGCCTCCACAGTACATTCAGCTCTCCTTTTAGCCTGTTGATTTACTGTCCCCGGTGGCCGCTCGTTGATCCATTTCCCCTCTCAGTTTGCTCACAGGGCACCCCAAAAACCGTCCTCCTGCAATATATTTGCTTTATGATTTCCTGAGGAGCCAATGAAGAAAAACAAGGCCCCCGCTCACTGCACCTGTTCCAGTTAATGTGCAGCGGGCCCGGTCGGCCTCCTCTGGTCTCGGCGACCATGGGGAAAAAAAGCATGAGGGGCTGCGGTGTCACAAACTCCATGTGGATCTTCCATTTCCCCCGACCGGCCCAATCGGGACCGAGCAGCGTGAGGAACAGAAGGTTGGGAGGGGGGGTAGATGGTGTATTATATGTGTGTCAGTTTAACACACGCAGGTCAAATGGGGCCCACGTAGAGTCTTGCTGCGTGTGCATTATTAACATGTGTGTGGGTGTTTATGTAGCTCAGCACCCAACATGGAGCTGACATTAATAAGGGGACGTGATGGGAACTTGCTTACATCATTTCGGACGACATGCAGATGTGACTGAATGGAAAGTCTTAGCCATCGTCCATTCGCACGCTGATGCGACCGGTTCGGTATTTACATTCTTCCAAAATCAATAAAAAAAAATTGAAAAAAAAAAGAAAAGCAAAACAATAAAATCACCAGATTTATTTGCTGGCAAGTGAGCGCTATCATAAAATCCCCCTCTGTCTCTGCGATCCAACTTACAATGACAAGTTACACGGTGATGTGTTTTGGAGTTACAGGAGTAGTGAGCGGGTGAGGACAGCAGGGTGAAGCTCAAGGCCTGCTGGGTAACACTCACGATTCGGGGGGCAGAGGGGGAGAAACACGTCTGTTTTACAGCAGTCAGCAGCCGCCGCGCATGTTTCCTAAAGTGTTTGCGAATGTTTGCGCTATTTCATTTGACCCCGGTCGCTGTCAGAAGTCATAGATGGATAAATACCGTCAATAGTCAAATGTGATATACGTAATACAGCAGGTAGAGGTTTTTTTTTTATTATTCATTATATCAACTTCTTAAGTAGAAGACCATGCAGGCCTGAATCCCATGGCCTGAATATGGGATCCATTTAGTTCTCAGTCTGATATTTCCATTGATAAAAACGGTCCGTTGTATATTTTTCCAAGACAGAAAAGAGTGAATGATATTGTCAGTAAATTGCCAGAAGTCCAAACTCATAATTCAGACGAGTTCCCCTTTTTTTTTTTTTTTTATTGTTGAAGGTCAGTTCTCTGAGGCTCATGTCTGGGTAATTGCATTTTGCAGAGTGGGAACAGCCCTCACTTCCTTCGCAGTAAGCCTCTGAACATGGTAGATATCACCAATAGCCCTTCTGAAAGCTGTCAGCTACCTCCCTGGCCCAGTTCTTCCTGTTTCCTTGGAAGTGGCCCAGTGGCTTTTAGGTCAAGAAGAGAGGTGAACAGAATTATGAGAGGAAGCATGCATGTGGCAGCGTCTGCTTTTCTCAGTCGTGTGTGTTTAAGTAGTAACCTGACAAAGTAAATGTATTCCTGGGTTTCCTTTTTTTTTTCCATCTTAACTCAAGTTGTCTTCCTGATGGCAGATGCATTGGAGCTCACCCTTGCGTGTAGCTGGTGAGTGTGTGTGAGTCCTCGTGCTTTTTCCTTATGTTGTTTTTTCCCCCCCTTCTTTTTTTCTCCGGGCTTAAACAGTGTGTTAACCACCAGATCCCATCGCTATCAATCTTAATGGTGGTGGGTCAATGTAAACGCGCACATGTGTAGGCTCTTTCTGCAAGCCACAGTTTAAGAATAATTCCCCCCCACCAGAAAAGAGAGGAGGGAAAATATTCTGGCCCCATTAACAAAATAGGTGCTCAGAAAACACCCCAGCCGGCCCAGAGTGATAGCTACTTCCTCAGCTTTTCCACTTCATTGATGGTTATGTGAGTTAAAACAACGAGCTTAATGGAGACTCCGGGCCCTCGGGGGACTAATCATAGCCACGTGACTTCCTCCGGGGCTTCCATGAAAATAACTCCATTACAATGGCCTGTGATATTAATATCGGCTTTGGGAAAGTCAGGCCCGGGATCCACAGGGAGGGCTCAGTATGAGCAAACAAAGAGGAATGCACGGCATTCGGCAGAGCGAGGGAGCAACAGAGAAAAGAAGAAACGGAGCAAAAAGACGAAGAGAAAGAAAACCGTGGGCCGCTCGCGATGAGTGATGGCGTACTGCACAGTCATGGTGTTCACTTTTTCCTTCACTGAGCTTTTTCTGTGAGTGAATTTCTCTGTGCTGAAAATGAACGGTACACAAAACGTGGACGTTCCTGTCTCGCACATCGCCGGCGCAGACAGATAATGACTTCCTTACAACTGCTCCAAATTTAAACGTCCTCTGTAACAATGCGTCCAAATATAGACAGGTGGCCTGAGTACTTTTACTCAATACTTACAGTAAGTACCTGTTGCAGATGGAAACTTTATACTTTGATTCTTTTTCTTTACTGCCTTCCAAAGGGAATATACGTTTTACTCTCCACCACCTGACAGCTGCAGACTTTGTATTGTAAAATAAGCTCACAAATATGATACATACATATTTTAAATTGCACTGTATGCAGCCGTGCATGAAGTAAAACTTGACCTGGAGTGGATTTCTGAGAGTTGATACAATATTGATTTTTAAGTTGTTGTTTTTTTAAATCTTAAAATGATATATCAATAAATAATACTAACATGTAAATATGAAGTAAAAATATAACATTTATATGCCAATAGGGATTTTTTTCCTCCCAGAAAACTCTTGAGCATGACACTGAGCTTGATACTTAAGTTGAAAAATACACTTGTCATTGCTCTCTGGTGGACAAATCAATAGTGACACTTTCTTCTCTACATATAGCCTACTGATATACAGTATATTGACCCAGTAAGTTGATCAATATAAAGTTAGACTGGATCACAGCCAGCACTGGAATATGTTCTTTTTTTCCCTACATTGCACAATAACATATCAGTCATAACAATTAGTACTTGACAATTTAATTTCAATTCAATTTCATTCAGTTTTATTAGGTGTTGGCTGGCCAAGAATGCAATAAGAAAAGCAAGCAAGAAACACATTGCATAAATTATATCATCATATTGATTATGATGAAGCCACAAGCATGCAGTCAGATGTTTGAATAGTGATTATTTGAGTGAGTAGAAATTGTAGAGGCAGAAGACAGGTCATTTTTCCTGCCTAGATAAAAACCAAAACTACCAGCCATGAGTGGAAAAAAAACAAACACATTTTTGTTGGAAAATTATGTTTCATGATCATTTAAAAAGTAATTGGCCTATATTTATATCCACTGCACACCTGTGTGTTTTATACTGTTTTATTGTTGTTTTTAACTGTATCTCACTTTGATTTTGCTCTATTTTATGATTTTTTAAAGTGTAAAGTGTCTTTGAGCATCTGTAAAAGCGCTTATGTATCATTGATTAATTCATTCAGTCGATGTTCCTCTGATTTCCCAGGGCTAACACTATACATGTAAAGCAGTTATGGGTGGGGGGGTACAGTATGCGTGTCTCAGTCTCAGGAGACAGTATGTATATGTGTCGTAAGTGCGAAACAGGAAGTGCTTCAAAGACGCGTCAGACGGTCCCTGCAGATGATTCTTCGGCCAGGCCTTCGTTTTTTACCATCCTCTCCACCTCCCCGTAAACCTGCCATGCTGTCATTCTCTTGTCTGTACAGGCAGTAACTCACCACCAGCTGCATTCAGAACAATTAAATCTCAGATCGCAGCGAGGACAAGTCGCCCACCTCAGAGTTCAGTACCTGCTGAAGACTCCCAGGCCTCCTCTGCTTCCTCCCATTCATGCAGACACGTGCGTTCGCTCTCCCGACCTAACGGGACACATCTTACAGAGCAGCTGAACTCTTGTATAAGTCGTCACTGGATCATATAAGCTAGACACCTTTTCTCCGGTTCCTCCTGTTGTGGGAGATTTATTGAATGAAATAACAGTGGCTTCGCTTTTACCCCTGCTTTTATGAATACCGTACATATATATATATTGTTTTAACAGGGCTTTTGAATTCCTCCTACACTCCCGTTAGGGTCACGGCGCGGCCTTCAGCTCTTTGAGGATTTAACGTGATAAAAGAATTCAGACATTATCATAAACTATTTGTCCTGGACAGACTTGTGCATTTTCTGCTGAAGTGTGGAAATGATACGGGCGGAGAAATACTGAGGGGCATGTAAAGTGTAAATTTTAAAAGGCTTTTGCTCATACCATGCATTTTGTGACAAACGGGGTAGAATTAAAATCTTTGAGCAAGAAGATTAATGATAAATGCAGATGAGCTAAGACAATTATTTGATAAATGGCAGTCAAGAGAAAATGAATCAGTGGATGTATTTTTCTTATGTGTGGATTTGCTGCTTTTCTCTGTTTGATATCCTTTCATGTTTTTTATTCTCTTGTTAAAAGGTTCTCATACCATGTACATTCAGAAATATGTCTTTATATGTTTGATGTTAAATAGATGAAATGAGTTATTGAATATTTAAAGTAGTCTTCACATTCATCACTGACAGTGATGGTTATTTGTAGCTGTATAACGCAACCGTGTCGAACCAGGACAGGAGCTTTTTGTTGGATGACAAACTGAGATAAATGAGAGACACGACTTTTCATTTTAAGGCTGTTTCCCTCATCTTATTGTAATTTGCAGATCTACTGCAAACCTCCTGAGTCAGATCATTTTATCATTTAGTTTTGAACAGTCAGTGGGCTACAGTAATCCAGACACCACTGTGGTTCCAGGAAGTGGTTTATCATTCATATTCAGCATATGAAGATTTCAGAAAAGCTGGTTCTCACCAACGCAACGGTTAGTCAGAGACAAAACAGCTTTCCCACTGTGTTTCAGACAATTGTGGATTATCTAGAATTAGAAAAAAAATGGTTTGCACTCTAAAAGAGTTATTACAATTAATAGTAATTAATAAAATTACAGTGAATGGGGAATACATTTACAGGATGATTTAGTAATTTCCAGCTGTGCACTTCCACCACAAGTAGTGATATGGCTTTCACATCTTTCAAGTGAAATATTAGATGGCAGTAGCCAAGCCAAAGAAAAGGTCCTTCTCCAGGGTCCAAATAATTATAAGAGTGCCATAACAGATCAAACATTATTTCCTTGACCTTGTCTCCAGCTTGAGGAACAGCTCAGACTTTTTGGCTGAAAGCTCACGCAGCAAAAATCTCTCTGTCTGCAGGAGCTCTCGCTACATGGACCTGACGTTTACACAGGATTAGAGATTCATTCACCATTAAGTAAATGACCCTCTGCTGGCCAGGAGCAACACTCCTCTGGCTGTTTGGATTCTGTGGTACAGAATTCACACAGGGATCAGTAAAGAGCATAAATCAGCTGTGTTGGCAAAGCCAGATTTAACAGTTGCCAAAAAGAATCCTTTCATATGTGCGTTAGTGTCTCCCACCTGAGAAAATGTCTTTTTCCACCAACAAACCTGACCATCATATCTGACTTTGAAGCATCAGTTAAGCCGACGGACATTTAGGATGTAGGATATTACACATTTCATAAAAACGCAGCTGCACAGACGGGGGATGCGTATCACAACTGAGAAAACACCGACTGTTGTCCCACGTCCATTTTAATCGAAACCTAAGGAAGTTAATCCAAGTAGATGAAAACCAATCATAACATACTGTACAGTTATATTTTTAGGACATGATGCAACACGGGTCGTTGCTTTAAAGCGATAACAATGACACTTTCAAGTTAGAAAAATTAAACAAAAAATCGAACACACAAACTCAAAAGTTCAGCAATAAAACAAATGGCCGAGCTTTGCTGGGAGCACAGCCGTAGGTCCTTTGTTTTTTCGTTGAGTCACTTGCCTCAGGCTTTCCTGTCAGGTGTGACCTCCTCAACTCCTTTGGACGTAATGACTTAATTTCAGGAAATTCAGTCGCTTACAAATCCAAAACTTCAAATTGTTGAGCCTCTCCTTCTCAGAGAGGCTTTTAGCGTGAGAGCGGAAAATGAGCTAGTTACCCTATAATTCACACTGGCGAACCCCAACGAGCAGCTGAATTCTCAGCCGCTTGGCCTAAAGGCCTCTCCGACCGCAGAATGAAGTTTAAAACATAACCTGGTCAACTGCTTACAGCTGGATTAAACATCCACATTACAGTAGTAGTACACAGAGACCTAAACCTATAACCCTTCTCACCACTCCAGGATTCACACCAAACTAATTGTCCCAGCAAATGATGATGGTCTTATACAACCCAACAGCTGTTGGCAATTTAGAAAGCAGTCAGGCAGGATACACTGTACATTTAGAAAGAAGAGTAAAATCCAAGAGATTTCCATTATTAGTGTACAATGCAGTCCTTGTCGGGGGTTTTCCATGCTCCAGATCCATTTTCTTTTTTCGCTCTGACACCCACTGGTTTCTGTTCATGTCAGAACTATATGAAAATCATCTTAGAAAATTCAACTTTCACCAAAGCGCTGCTGGAAACTTGATATCTGTGACTCGAGAGTCTGCACCAGAACAATAATAGTAGAGCTGCAACTGTTGACAGCTTTCATTATTGATTTATTCTTGAATCTTTAATATGTGAAAATACATAAAGAATACTCATTCCAGGGTACATGGTGACCAATCTATATTTGAAAACCCCATAATGTTTAGTTTACAAGCCAAAGAAAAGAAGGAAATCTTTAGATTTGAGAAGATGGAATAAGACGTTCTGCATTTTTGCCTGATAAATTGAATATATAATCAATTAGGTTTCACACATATTTAAAATTGGCATTGTTTTCTGTGTATTTGCTGGCAGTTTTCTTCTTCGCTGCCTCGTTGCTATATTGTTTGTCTCTTTACCGCCACCAGCTGTCAGTCAGCAGGAAAACGGCAGCTGGATTGTGAACTGTGTAAGCACATGGACACAATATTCAAAATATTGCTCTGCAGAATTACTGGTTGTCAAAAACCTCACAACAGAGTACCATTTCTTGGCCACTAACTAACTGATTAATTGACTATGGTTTCAGCTCTACAGCAGCGATTTCCTAAGCTACAGCATCTTGTTGAAAAGCCAAACACCGAACACAAGCATCAAGCAAAGTTTGTGAAAAGGATAATGTGAACGCCATACATGAACACCCATGCGCTTTCAGCTGCAATATCACTTATGCATAATGTAATTTTGCTAAAGAAAACAAAACTGACACAGTGTTCACAGTGAGAGATTTTTTATGTCAAACACAATCGCAGCCTCTGAAACGACGTTTTCCTCATTGTGTTTTGGAAAATAGCTGGCAGTAATGTTGTATATCTGAATGTGTTTAATTCAAGTGTATATGCGTGTGATTTGTGGTAACGTGCAAAAAAGAAAACCCACTGCCATTATCTGTTAAAAAACATCGCTTGACATCTATAAACGTAATCCCAGAGCCATTATGAAGCCGTGCAGTGTATACAGTGTCACAATGTTCTGTTTTGCATATGGCTTCCACAACTCCATCGTCACTTCAGCCACCTGTCAGCTGAGCACCATCAGCATCTGAACTTGGCTCGCAAATAACCCCCCGGTTCACTGGGGGATATGACAGATGCGTGCTTTAATGTTGATGCTGATGCATAGTTTTCATGCAGAGTTGTGCATATTCAGTGTTCAATACTGACAGTAAAACAGTCACAGAGCCCAGTGGTGTTATGGCGAGTGATTTAGCACGGAGCTGAGGCTGAGGCTCGCTCTATTTCTTCCTCTTTTTTTTTTTTTTTTTGAAATGAGAGCTTTTCTTTTGTGCCACCCTTTAGAGTTGGGGTTTAATTGTCAGGAAGGGGATAGATTTATTTCCCCATAAATTACACAGGTTTTCTGTGGAAGGACCCAGAGCATAATGTAATCTACACATGTGCACACATGTGCATTGTGAGGGTGTGGATGATGTCGCTGCTCCTTTTCTCTTCTCTCCATTCAGCTGAGCTAAGATATGATGTTAAAGTTTGAACTATTTCGCATACAATCACTTTCGTTTGGATGCAAAAACTAAACAAAAAACCTAAAATCTTCATCCTTCATCAAAATGATCTATTACAAAGTAAAACTTTAAGTACCGTAATCCAAAGCAAACTTAGCACTTTATCATGTCTAGATGTTGACAAGGAATTCATCTTATCAAGTGAGTCATTTTCTCCCGTTCGGAAAGATGCATTTATCCCTCAATGTTTTCAGGGCTCCATTCAAAATCTGCGCAAAATTTATAACATTTCCCAGTAATTATAGCAAAGAGAGCAAAGGCTTGATTGATGCTCCATATGAAACTGAATTGCGGAAGTTTTGCCAAGGTTTTTGGAATATCCTCTCCTCCTTTTTTTTCTGCACATTGGTTTTCCTCCCTGACCTTACAGAGTCGCCACTTGGCATCATGAGGGAGCTTCTGCAGGGAGCCATAACTGCCGCTAAAGGCCTTTAAATCCTCAATTTGATGGCTTGAGGATTCGGTAGGAGGATTTGAAAGGGATGAAGAGAAGAAAATTGCACATCCTTAAGAAAACAAAGAGCATTTCCTTCCCTGTGTCAGGATGAAAAAGGTAAAAGGGGGAAAAAAATAGGACTACATACTAATTCATCATTGGCTTTTACTGCTCCTTGATGGTCCATAACTCATCCTGACCATGATTCCCTTTTCCCCTTCATACTGTCGGATTCACAATCCACTACGCCATGTTTTAATGACCTTATTATAGGCTATTCTACGCTGTCCAATAAAAGGTTTTACACTTTGAACTGTGATCCATGGTATGACTAACATATTTTATAATATCTCATGAATTACACAGTAATGGAATAATGGAGAAAAGAGCCCAAAAGTTGTTGAAATGGAGAGAATGAGGAAATCACAGTCAGCCTGAAATGACTCGACTTCATCCCGAAATCCCAAAAATGATGACTCTGGTCTTCTCAATTGCTCTGTTCATTTTCTTATATTAACCCCGTGGATAGAGGTTTTTATCAAAGTTTTAATAGCAACTCAATGTAGCTGACAGACATGACATATGAGTTCATGCTGTAACCTGTCTCGAGGCAACATTTAAGCACCACTGCCATATGGCAACTCGATTTTGGAAGCGCTGCTTCAGTGGATTCCTGAAAGCTGTCTGGTACTGTCATTGCTCATCGTACAGACAACAGGAGAGTGTATCTTCCCCAACCTCTATTCCTCATGGACAGTATGGAATTGACTGAATGGACAGGCAGAGTAGCAGATTAGATAAATAGATGACAGATGCATAAATGCGTACATACATTATATTCATACTCTGCCTACAGGCTTCAATATTTATATTTTAAAACCTCAGCAAAAGGTTGACTCATAAATCAAAATCTGAAACAATGGTAGCATTTACAGCCACTTTCGTAGAGATGAACTTCACTGGCAGTATCCTTTGGAAACTGGAGCCATAAATTTTATTACTATTAAATGTTTCTAAAGGGAGTTGACAAATAGTTGAATGGAGTTGACTTTCCCCTCCTGCTCTTGGCACGGCTGCAGGGAGGAAAATTCCCTGTCTTGAACAGAAAAAAAATTGCACTCACATTAGTGCTGCCAATCCATTCATCTTGATGCTGTTTGAGTGTAATTTAAGCCTTTTTAAAACGCCTGCTGAAAATACAATGTGCTTAAGGGCAGTTGCGAGCATTTTATGAGCACAATAAAATTGTCACTGCATATGGATTAGATGGATTTTGATATACGGGCATGACGGTTTTCATGGGTGTTTACAGCTGAGTGTTAATATGACTGCTGCTGAAGGAGTAACTGTAGGCTGAAATTATTCAGATTTAACCCTCGATGGCATTAATCATAATCTCTGATTAAGAAAACAGCAATACCCCCTGAACATATATTATACATACATATAAATGAAGTCAAACATTCCTGCTTAAAATCCAGATGTAGATCTTAAAGTAAACTGAGTATTAAGTTTACATATACAAGCTGGCCATTCACTGAACCCACTCCACAAATAGGGAGGGTCTAATCATAGTTAAGCAACTGTACCAAGGCGAAGCAGGCCTGCCTACACATGTTGAACTGTTGAAGTAAGAGTTATTCTCATTAATAGTGTTTTCATGGTGGCCCGTTTCCAGACTCGAGAACACTTAAGAAAAAGTGTGAGGAGTGGATTACACTGTGTGATGGTCTGCTCTATAACCTAACCTACAAACTTAACATTTCCATCTGACCAACTTAACGCAACCATGCAAGACATTTACATTATTTGCCTTTAGTCATTTGGCATGCTCCGTTAAAGCAACTCAAAAGTGAGGGACAACACACCAACACTTTCTTCCCAAGATCATTGTACTGTAGTTCAGGTTAAGTTACAAAAACAACACTCAGAACCAACACATTCATTGTGTGAGAGCCAAGATACCATTCTGTCAGAGTTTATAGAAACATTGGCATGGCCTGCTCTTTACTGAATATCAGAAACCTCGAGCCAAACTTGTAATTCATGAAATCCAAGACCCAAGTCTCAAAAGCCAAACTGAAATAGCTATTGTTTTAGAAACAAAACAAAAACATAAATTGTGTTTTTAAGTTAGATTTGTCATCTTTATATTCATTCATATCATTACTCAATTAACACCTGTGGTAAATGTTAACTTTTTCCTTGTTACATGTAATAATAATAATGACACATTTTATTTACAAGTACCTTTCTCGACACTCAAGGTCGCCTTACGGAAACAATTAAAAAAGAAAGCAGCAGCAAAGGTCAACAATGAAAACTTAAAGGGAGTATGCAGAGGGATGTACAGTAGCATTAGCTTTAGCTTAAATTTGGGATTTTTAAGATCCTTATACAGTTTTTTTTTTAGATTATTACTATTGTTTACTATTAGATATTGGTTGTTTGATAGCCAGAGTTGACAGATATCTGTCCAAATGTGGTGGTGTGTTATAAAAAAAAGCTGTCTAAAAGTTTTTCTAACCTCTAACCCATAAACAGTAGTTTACCCACAAGTCTAAAGGAAATATCACAAGATCGCTGTCCAACTTTATTGATTTACTCACCAACAGCTCTTCCCAGCTGTAGAAAGCACTGACAGCCTCGACTCTTCTATCCAACACATCTTTTCTTCTCCTGACGTTAGCATGCTAACCACCTAGCCCTGGCTACAGCGACTGACTTTGGCCTCCAATCTGCCCCAATGACGTAGCACTGCTCAGTGTTATAATCCGTCTTGTAAACACGACGACCAAAGCCTTTAAAAACAAATAATATTAATCTCTTAACAGTAATTCTTCATGTTCCAATTCTTCAACACTTTTATTTCAAAATGGTCCAAAGTGTCCTTATTTATGCTTTAATGATCTTTCCCATTCGCTTGATTATTTGTTGTCTATTGCCAGGGTCACGACAGCTCCCGTAGCACAGTCCATCTCTTGTCAAACTAAATCCAGTTGCCATTTTCACACAAAAAAAAAGGCAGTGCAGCTGACTGCAGCCTTTTATCATCTTGTCTATCTGCTGGCGGGTCAAGCCGCTGTCAGTGGAAAAGTTACAACAGTTGTATCTATCAGTGCCAAAAGGGAGAGGTCCAATTTACATCATGTTTAAACTCAGATTTCAAGAAAAATGTTTTAAATATGTATTCATAATTTATGCTATATGTAAAAAATTTTCATTCTGATAACTGATATAAAATAACATCCAGCGGGCGTAAAGAAATCCAGGTGTGTAACAGGTGAATTGGGGTGGGGACGTCGTACATCTGTATCGGCCTCAGTCGTCAGGAAACTGTTACTGTATGTCTGTGGTGCTTTTGTGTAAACAAATGCTCGGCTTGTTTGACAAAATGCATAATTACTTGCGAGGTCACTGAAAGGACACGCGCTCATAATTCATACAGACCAAAACATCAAGAATCTGGGAATAGCCTCAACATCGTCCTGCCGTCAGCCCTGTACTCATCTAACCACAAGATGATTTTGTGGAGACAGACTTTTCCTACCATGGCTTTGGGTCAGCGTGATTTACGCACATGTTTACTGATGTCTTTCAGATGGTTCCTCTCGCTGGTTATTGTCTTCTACTATTAGTTCCCAGATGAATCACGAGTGGACAAATTGGGGGACGTCTCTGTGGATCTGCGATATTTATTGAGGTTACGCATCACTGTGGACCTCTCCATTGGCTTCCCAATGTGACGGAGGGAAAAACAGATGGTCCGTGGTCATGGCATGTTTGGACATTGAAACACTTGGGTTTCATGGTGCTTTTTATGCCTTTCTGAACATTTGGTTTACATCTTGTTCAGAGATCATGGCAGGCTTTCCTTTTGTTCTTCAGGATGTTAAATATATATTTTCATAAAGTTGTTTTGAAGTTTTGTAAGATTTCAGGGCCGCTCCTGTTCTGCGAGCCCTCTGAATCATGATCCTTGACCCCCTGCAAAATCACTGATATATAACATCCTCCTGAAGATATACGACTTAATACCTCGCACCAGCGCTGCATACTGTCAATTGTTGAGTAGAAATTCCTCATACCAAAGCAATTCACTATTTCTGAGTTTATACTGCAGTTTTTTTTAATTCCCCATTCTATTACCCAGCTGGTAATACTCCAGGATGTTTATTTTAATAGGGCAAAAATAAATGAACCGCAATGATTAAAGCAGATATGTAAATATTGTGTCGTGCAATTCATGGAGCAGGGAGCCCCACTGATTACCTTTAAGTAAAGAATAATGAACTCAGCTTAAAGTTAAAATGACAATGAAACTATTCTATTGATGCATCTGTGCACAGGTCTGTTTTGCAGCAGAGACTCTGCTGTTAGTTTTACTTTTTTCATGGGGTGTGAGTATCACTGTAGTGGCAAAAGTTTAGCGAGCAAATAAACTGGCATGCTGCAGAAATATTTCATACTGTTTGCATCAAATTAAAATGAGCCTCATATGGGCAACAACTCAGGAAGTATACAGTTTAGAAGTCATACACGTGTAAGCAACTTGTTGAAAATTGCCTGTTGGATAAATAAAACTTGGCCTGAAACAGTTTATTTCTTGACTGTTATCTATTTATTACACTGTCAGTTGGACTCTAAGTAGATGACTCCATAAACCACTCAGTGATGTTGTGGATACCATCCACACACTACTGCACCATGCAGTATTCATCTTACCATGACAAGCACTTGAAGCGCAGCAGATGGTGGATGTTTTATCCGCTTAACAGACACACCCTGATAGTGATTACTAACCTACAACAAGACTGTCTTAGAAACACAATAACAGAGCTGGAAAGAAACTTAAATACTCCAGGGACCTGTTAAAAGCATGGCATGTAATATTTTTTCTGACATACTTTTTTTTCTTCTTCTAGATATGAATAATATCTTAATTCTGTTGCATGTTTCTCTCCTGCAACAAGAGTACAAGATTGGAGCAGTTTAAAGTGAAAACAAATGGGCAAAGGAGGAGAAAAAAAAGAGGAAAAACTTGAACGTCTTTAAATGCTGATACTGGAGCTTGGTTCAAATCTTGAAAACATATGGAAAAGCCCCCCTTTTGAAGCGCACTGGGAGCAGTTTAGGCGGCTGCAGAACTTCTTATTGTTTACCTTTCAACCCCCAACCTCCTTCCTCCAAATAAAAAGGTAAAATGTTAAACCTTACAGGGGTGCACATCGGCTCAGTTCATTATACCCAGCTAAGTGAAGACTTCCTAATTCACCCACCACCCTTCAAAACCCCCCCTGAGTATCTCCTATGTGGTTTTAAACAATCCCCAGTTACTTGCTCCCAATTAAATGCTGCAAATTGGCCTGAAAACCCAGATACTGCTGTCGCCGGACAGGGTTATCTAAAAACCAGCCAGTGATCTATAACATATAAGGCAAGTTTTTAATCAAAATGATATATGTTTTCAAAAGTGAGCAAGTATTATTTCATCGTTATAGCTTCCTTCTCTGGCTAAATTTAAACCAAACGCCCCTGCCATTATATTGTGTGGCTGGGAGATGACCCTCTGGAGAGAAACATTACGGGTGAGAGGCCTGGATGTATTTATCTTTCAGTTTTTCACCTGTCTTCAGATACCGTTTCCTTTTTAAGTTGAGCAGTAGGGATTTACTGGGCTGCTTCCTTCCGGGACCCAGTGGAATACAACATTAAACTGCAGGGAGGAGAGAAAACCCGTAGTGCACTAAAATAAAGTTATGTCAAAACCATTCTGCTCTTCCTGTAGTCTTTCCTCAACCTTGCAAGTATCCTCCAAGGGCCTGAGAACATTACAAGCCATTCAGTTTATATGAATGGGCACTAACAGACTTTTTCGCCATTTTGATATGTCTAAATTTTGCAGGCATATCCTGTGGTCCATCAGGCACAGCCTTAGTTTCAATTTACTGTCTCCCGGTGGGCCCCTGTCTTCCCATTTCATGTGGAAATTGTATAGAGTTTTTATCCCTGTGCGCTTTCAGCCGCTTCAAAGCTGGGGATCGTTGTTTTTCACCAGGGAGATGTACAAGCTAGCATTTTAATGTTTGGAGAGGATTGGCAAATCATTTCACAAATAGCAAGGAGGAGACTTGGACGTGGACGTCCCAACACCGTCTGTCCGTCATTGACTTCTTCTTCTTCAGCCAGAGCGGTCAAAGAATAAATAAATGATATATCACCATTTAGCTGTAATTGAACAGAAGTCTGCAAAAGTCTTTGAAAGAGGAAGTAAAGCACCTGTACTTTTATTGCGGCAGGCTTGCCTTATACCACTCTATAAAGTTTGGACACTACCAGGGGAATCATTTCTGATGATCTTTAGAACAGCAGTGCGCCTTACTTCACACAAATTGGGCCCGAAACAGATTTGTATCTGGAAGAAATGTTTGAAAGTGATGTCAGTGAAAAGAATTCACTTGATAGGGCAATTAGGTACACTTATTTTATTTCATATAACCTCTCTGCAGTGGCTCTTTAATGAAAATCGTTCTCAGTTTACTGCGTTAACCATAACAAATGTGTTAACCACTCGGTCGTCCTAAGTGACATGTACTGTAGTAGTGAACATTCGCAGATTTCTCAAAGCAGACGTAGAATAATTCAGTGGCAGAGAGAGAGTTCAGTGCAATCGTATCCCATTGTGAATAGCCTTTTCCTCTGGTCTAACAGCTGAACAAGACAAACGCGACATAAAAATACCTCTCTCATGATGCTCTACGTCATTAAATAGAGTTGCAGGAAGGAAACGTGTCTCATCCAACCCAGATCAGTCCCCATGTCTGGTCTGGAAACGCATACGTCTGTAACAAAGACCAACAAAACCCAGGAGTGAAATCCAAACCTTTAATTAACAGCAGTGAGTACAGTACACAAATGGTCCGTTTAGGAGGAAAAAAATCAAAAGTGAGCACTAGTACAGTCATACAATGAACTACTACAGTATAAGGATCTGAATGTGAAAGTAAAAGCAAGAAATAACTTGAAACACAACACTGTGTGTGTGCTGTGGTCAAACTATTCAGAGGGCCACTGTGATCTCTGTTTACCAGCCAGAATTAGCAAGTCAATATAAACATTAGGCACCCTGAGGACTTCACTACCCACAAGTCATGTCACAACTTTGTCTGAGTCAGTATCTTTTTATCCTTTTTTGTGGGAATTTCATTTTTCTCCTCACTGACTCATCAGCAACTGTTTCTGGGAAACGTTTTTTATTTTCCTCTTACATTTTAATTATTCACTTCCTGAATGCTCAGGTTACAGTATTTCCCACTAACAATACCACAATAAGTTTTGACCCTATAAAACAAAAACACTGAGGATATGATGCATCCGTCCTGTAAGATTGGTGTGGTTTTCCTCTGAAATAGTTGTCTGCAATAAAGTCATGAACAAAATTATGTTTGACATGTTTTCATGCTTAGAAGCTGATATTTCAGTCAGATGGTTCGTTGTCACTCAGAGTTAACCTCTTAACAGATTCACTTGTTTCAGCAGCTCATAAAAGAAAGCATGTAGCACATGTAGAGAGTAATGGCATGACAGCGTCTCTCTTACATCTGGCTTTTATCTCTTAATAACAACACGTCCTGCCACCTAAACAACCAAATAGCAGATATGACCCAAAGAAGTGTCCGTTGCATCTATAGCATCTATATACCTCCAAGACGGCAACAGCCAGAGTCAGGGGCCGTGTTGTTTTCAGGTTGTCCATTGGTAATTTTGGCTATAATTCAAGAACTCAATTAAAATGTTCACCTGTGCTTAGGTTTTGTTGGTCAAAGGCCAAAGTGACCGCTGTCCGAGTGCATTACATCAAACACAAGAGATGTTTTTGATGGAGGCCTACAATCACATGGTGGTAATTCTTAACACCAAACACCGAACCGAACGTACCAAACATACCAAAAGGACGTAACAACACTGTTATCATCATGGCTATAATTATAGACATGGTTAAGTCATGTCTATATCAAAAGTGAGCATGGATGAAAACTGTTTCAAACAAACATCATTCTCCACTTTCAACTTAAAAAAAAGCTTGATAAAAGACGTTTAAAGCAGTCAAATTTTACGTTTTGTGATGTGATTGGACTATAGATGCGGTGACAAACCGTAGGTCCAAGACTTTTGGGCGAGCGTCCAGGATGTGCTGGGTTGTAGTAATTATATCTGCTACAGCTGCCACTTCATCATAGATCTTAAGGACAAATAGATTCCGGGAAGTGGACCGGCCACTGTGGCCGTTCTGCTGAGTGACAGTTGTGTTGCCAGTGGCGCAGAGGACGTCTATTTGGAGACTGTCTTCAAAACAAGATAAAATGCTTGTACAGAATACGTGAAGCTAAAGTACTCACGGCCAAAAGCAGTGAAAAGTAGTTATTTGGTCCAGAGGGAGAAGCTGTTAGATAGAAATACCTCAAACTGAGTGGCTGTTTCATAAAGTTTTAGACAAATTGTAATGTCGGTGATAAGTATGGCCTTATCGTGTCCATGATGGCTTAACAGCACCGACCTACAAGCTACCAAAGATCTACACCAACAGCTTTTAGAGATGACCTCAACATCATCATCACATCATTACATACCATCCATGCTTCCCCTCTGCACATCCATGTCAGATCCTTTTCAGCAATTAGCCTTGAACTAGGAAAGACGATCAGCTCTGGTTTCCCATTTCTGCGTCCCTCGTCATCTTGGACTACTTTGAATCTTTCCCCCTGCGTCCTAATTAAGACCTTAATGCTGCCTCCCACGGGGATCTGGATGCCCCGCTCCCACCCAGCCCATTCCTTCAGGCAGCCATCAAAACTGTTACGATAATAGTCAGCTTTGCACAGGTGCAAATTGCTAACATTTAGTCTACATTCGCTCTCAATCACGGCTCATCATCAAAGCCCAGCTCTATTTGGTTTAACCATTTGCTCGCAAGTGTCAAATTTGCTTGGATGTTATTTGAAAGTCACACTTGTTTGCGCAAATTTGTTATGTGGGTGCGTCAGTCCATTGAAAACTATAAGCGCCGGCCTCGTGCTGATGTGCTCTAAGACCACCTTCTTTACTCAAAGCAAAAAAACACAGAGCACAGTTGTCATCACGAACATCAACACTTTGACATGACGATAATTTATTTAGACCAGGTACGGCAATAAAGTCACATACTTATTCCATTAAACCTCTTCTTGACCTTCTAACTATTATTTTGGACTGGTGCCACATAATGTGTATAAGCTACCCAGAGCAATTACAAAGACCTGGGATTGAAAGAGAGCTGTCATTAGGATGTGCTTTCACATACCAGCCTGCAGAGTCTGGCTGCGGGCCAGGCTGGCAAATGGGACCAGCTCCAGGGAAGGAGAGCCGGGGGCCCAGGCCGGGGGCCGTGGGGGATAATTAGACAGTTTTATCCCAGCTTGTTGATGTAAATGTGGCCGGCTTAGCCCCCTACACCCTTGCTCCGTGGTAATGATCATGTCTAACAGGTGGCAGGCAAACAGACGGGGGCATGAAATGGATACCTCGCTTCCTGGCCGCGTCTCCTTTTTTTTTGTTTTGTTTTGTTTTCCAGTCCAATCGGAGCCGCGCTCTCCCTCCATTGTGGTCGCGTTCAGGATTGTTGATGCAGGGGAGTGTTGGATATTTGTCACCATCTCATCACATTCTAGCTAATCTCAACGTCCCCGGGGAGCCTCGTAGCGAGGGCCAGCCTCGCTGAGGGTAAAGGAAAACACATCAGTGTGTTTAACTCAAGTGGGTTTTAGAGTCTGATGCAAAAGAAAGTTGACACTCCTCTTAAATAGAGACACACTGTTGGTGAAAATGTTTACATTTTTTCTTCCTCGTGTAGTCTTTGGAACAGCCTGCTCATGTACTCCACTTTGTGACTGACATGTGCATGAGAACACTTTTATCTAATAGGGAAAACATGTTTATGGAGGCATGGAAACACATTTCTTCTACTCCTTTCCTCCCCATTTCGGCTTCATTCACGATCTCCAAGATGTATTTTGGAGTTACAAGCCTCTGGATTGAGTCATCTCTGACATCAGGGGCTCTGCACATCCAAATCTCCTGTATCCTGTGTGGGGTGGTAGGAGGAGGGGAGGGGAGGGGTGGGGGAGCCTGTGCTGTTGAGGTATGCATGTGAAGAGGCTTTGGAGACCACTCAACTCCAGGCTCCTGATTCACTGTCATATAATGGATCATTTGGGGCAAAAAGAAGCAGAAAAAATGATGCATGTATTGAAATTTACTACCTTCCCAGAAATGTGCGGAACAGATCCGGGCCAGTGGACAATGCTCATTTTCTCCAACAAATGCCTTTTTAATTCGCGCAGCCTGTCGAGCATAGAAGTGTGATTATCTAGATTTCTGTGTGGATCGTCTGATCTGCTGATGGTCTGTCCTGTAACCGCGGAGAACCTATACAGTAGTAAAACATCCAGAAGGCTCCCGCTGCCCCGGCCCTTTGGTTTCGCGGTCGCTTGTGTCCAGCTGATTGCGGAGGCAGAGCTCCAGATTTAGGAGCCTGATCCTCTCTGGCCCGAGCTGCAGCGCTGGATTTTGTTATAATTTTCACCTAGCGAGTTGTTTTTAAAAGCTTACCCCAACCTTAACCCTAATCTTACTCTCATCAGAGGCTTAAAGCGTAACCCTCGCTGTAAATAGAGTTGAAAAAACAAGTTTTATGATTGCAAATTTTCAAACGATATAGCCTTTTTCTTTTTTTTTTCCCTTCTGTGTGGTTTGGCGCTGCAAAGTGAAAACCGATTTAGGGTGTTTTGTGGGGGAGTCGGGCTTTCACTGGGTTTGTCTGAAGTGACGTCCTCGGACCTTCGGGTCACTCCGCCTGTTGGTGGTGAGGATTTGGTATTTTTGTAACAATTACCATGTGCTCAAATCTTAAGAATTGAGTTGATATATGGACGCATGCAGGAACACGGGGCAAAAGCAGCCAGAGGGGGGAGCGTGGACGGGACAGCGGGACAACAGGCCGAAGACATCATCGGCTCTGAACTGGCAACACACTCGGGCTGCATAATCCAACACTCTATATTTGTTTGATTGCCCGCCACAGCTGACAACAGGTCATCCACCTCTTTTTAAAACGACAAGCGTTGTGACGGAGCCTCCTCATTAATAGCCCTGCAACTTCGCACAGTATTTTTAGTGTCGTGCTGCACAACGTTTTCCACAACATTTCCTCGAATCTGTTTCTCCTCCTCTCCTTTCCTTTCCTCTCCCTCTCCCTCTCTCCTGTTCTGAGGGGATCTTGGCTCATTTTGTCGGTGGCGGAGCTGGTTCAGGTCACGTGAAGCTCCATTGCACTGCACATTGAGCATCTAACATTTGTGTTTTGAAGCATTGAGCTCAAGTGGTGCAAACAAACCCCGGGATCGCGTCGAGGATTTTTTTTGTATGAAATGAAATGAAGCAAATAACTAGTTGTTTATATTATTTTTTTCAGACACATGAGATGTTCGTTCAGAACCACTCCATGAAAAGTTTTTTTTTTTTTCGTTTGACTTTCCTGGATGTTACTTTGAGCATATTTTTGTTTCATTTTCTATTATACATTTCTGCTTTCTACTATAAAATCTATAAAATCAAGTTGTAATGAATGAGAATTAACACAATTTTTATGAATTCATTTCAAAATTAACATTTTCACTTATGGTGACAGGTGACCTCAGTTTGCTATGGTCATGTTACTGCAGGAATTTGTGTTTTTTTTAAAAGTTGACAGCTTCATCATTACTTGTATATTTCCATTTGTGAATACACAGTGTGTGTAAATGCAGAGACCAACAAACTAATTTACTGATCGGTAAAAGAAAGCCATGTGTTTTAGAGCGTTTTACAAACACCTGCCCCATATTGACATCTGTTACGTATCACATCTGTAATATATGGTAATTGGAAGTTCAAATTATAAATGAAGAGTGACAGCTGCTGTGTGTCCTGGGCTTTGTCCACGTGTGTTGTAGAGAGACGGAGGCGAGGCGAGGCGAGGGCGGCTGCAGGAGGAAAATACTGAGTTGGAAAATGCATTTATGCTCGTTGTCTTGAGTCACTCTGTTTACATATTATATTTTCCTTTTTTATTTTGCAGTAGGAGTTGTTGTTTTATAGAAAACTATGCAAAATAAACTTCTTCTGGCGTTTTAAATCCAGCAGTGTGTGAATGTGTGTGTGTGGGAGAGAGTTCACTAACAGCTAATTTGCACTGGAAGCCAATAAAATCCACCAAATTTGAATGTGAGGTGTAAATGTCTTTTCACACTTGTTTGACATAAATGTTAAGTCATTCGTACTTCATCATGTAAATACTAACCTGCAGTTAATACAGCTGTTGATGATGTGTCAACCCCCCCACAGAGCTGACCTCTTGTGAGAGAGCTGAATACATATTTTCCTACAATCCCGCTGGTGTCCCGAAACCTCTCGTGCGTGCGTGCGTGCGCTCCATCCCCCTCGTGTGTGTGTGTTTGTTTCTTTTTTCGTCTCTCGTCTGCGTTCGTGATCGAAATATCTCCAACTCAGAGGTGACAAATATCGTCCCCCTGTCAGGCAACAAAACTCAAAGGTCTAAATTTGTCTCTTTGTCTTTGTGTCTGAATCCTGTCCAAAAGCTCTGACGTCTTCAGCCTCCAAAGAATATTGCCCTGTCATTGTCTGAGGCTGCTGGCAAGACGTTTATTTTTAGCAGAGACACGCAAACTCCACATGTACATACGCATCCTTATTATTAACCATTAACCATCTGCTGACCCACAGCTTTCAACATTTTTAATTCAAGATCTTTAGATTAGATTAGATTAACGTTTTCTCATGCTGGATAGCCATTACAGAGACATGAGATGAGATGAGTATATCAGTCACACCATGCACAAAAAATACAGAAAGAATAAGGAAAAAAATACTTTCTACTAGTTAGTTTAATTCTAATACTTCTTTAAGTCACTAATTTAGAAGGCATCTCTCTTTCCATGTTTAACATCACTGTATTTCTACATCTCTGTGTTTTAGTCTGATAGTTGGACAAAACAATGTGAAAATAGGATATTTTGCCTCTTGAATCTTCGATCTTAAATGTTCTGGTCCAAAATAAAAACAATTGATTAATGATGGAAATAATATTTTTATTAAACAGTAAGCAGCCCTATTTTGGTGTTTAGAAGGAGAATATTCAATTTTAACTAAATTGTAGAAATCTTCCAGGACCTCATCTGCTCAATTGATTGCCTGGTTCCCTGTTTGCAGTTGATTTTTTTTCTTCTAAATGCAATGAAATGTGGAATTGATAAGCATCCAAATTATCAATAGCTGCAAAATATAAGAGCTTAATGCAAGAAATGCAAAGAAAATATATCCTTATTTAGTTTTTTCTTCAGAATTGCAGCAGCAGGACAGTGTTGTTGTGTTTTTTATTTTGCTTTTACATTCCTCGATCCAAGGTTGAGAAATTTAGCTCTAATCTTAATTATCTAAACGCGAACCAGAATGACCTCACTTTGCAAAACGTCCTCCCTCTAAATTTATATTCTAAAACTCATCTGGTTCCTACGTCGATGTCCACCTCCCGAATATTGAAGCTGATAAGGTGTCAAGGCCCCGTGGATGCAGCTGCTGAAGTGCCGTCCTCAGTGATACCTCGCCTCATTTAAAAAAACTGTGATGTGCGGTTTGACTCACGTGTTGCTTAAAATACAGCACATTAGCGTGTCTGCAGTGGGAAAGGTCCTTGCGGAGACGCTCTATTATTACAGCCGTTATTATACTTCATCAGAATCCAAAGGCCAAACTGGAGATGTTGTTTCATCCACTCAGGGCGAGAGAATCACCAAGCCTTTGGCCAAAAGGAGGTTAACAAAGACAGGAAGATTAAATAATACATCCATCACATTCTGAGAGGCCGGGGGCCAAGTTCATGTCAAATCCATAACAAGCAAAGTATCCTCGGCCCAGCTCATTTCCCCACACACACGTCACACTCTGCTGGAAATCTGCGTAGAGGATGTATTGATCTTACTGGTGCTTCCTTTCTCACAAGCTCACAAACAGAGCCGCCGTATCACAGGCAGCGCCGCAAAACAACCCCCTCCACCTCCCAGCCCCATAAAACAAAATAATAAACTTGCCGCTTGCCAAAATAATCCAAGTACCTTTGTTTGTGTGTGTGTGTGTGCGTGCGTGTGTGTGTGTGTGCACCTTTTGTCTGCGTGCAGCCTGTGCTAATGCACTGTTATTTGCTTCCTTTCACTTCAGTAGATGAAAATAGCCTGTGGGGTGTATGTGCAGTACGTGTTATCAGAGGTGAGACGACGGGCGATCGGACATTTTACCTGCTTTTATTAGTCGGTCGCAATCATGTGATCCTCTCTCTAGGTAGAGAAGTTTTATAGTTTTGTCCAAATACTAAAGTATCAATAAAGATCCAAATGGCACAAATTAAAGGAAGGTTAGGCCTATATAACACTGCTGTCCAATAATCACACTCTTTTATTCCATTATTATTATATTGTTTCCACCAGTTGTTCCAATTCTTCACTTGCATCTAGCTGTTATTGTCATTAGTGATCCATCTTATTTTGTTATTTTCTCAGTTGTTGTATGAAATGTTTGATCTGTCAAATATCAGGAGACTTTTGAAAAATATTGAACAGTTTCTTTAAAATCCAAGGCAACGCCATATAGTTTTTGTCAGATCAACAAAAACATATGTTTTATGATAAATAAAAGCTGCTGGTTATATCAAGACTAATGTTTGTTTGAGAAATGACAGTTCATTGACCAGAATAGCTACTGATTCATTTTTCTGTCACTAGGTTAATCGAAGACTAATCTCTGCAGCTCTAAAAAGTTCAACATGATCTCCTCTTTAACTGTAAATATCTTGTTACTTCTTCTGAAATCTTCAGATATTATCATCATTAGTGAAATACATTCACTGTTTAACTTATTGATTAGTCTGTATGAACTATTTATAGATCCAGTTTGCTCATGTATGACATTACTGCCCCACAGCCCTTTGTCCATAATGACTATAATGATGATCTTATAGAAAAAGGACAACACCCATTATAAACAATACAGTTTATATCAATGGGAAACCTTCAAAATACTTGGAAATGCTTGAGTAAACTCCACAGTTTTGCTCCATCATCACGTATGTGGCTCCTTGGAAGCCGTCAGACTTCCTGTGGTGATTATGATTGTTCCTGGGAGGACAGCGTGTTGTTTACAGCTCTTGATTATTACCTTGTTTGTCCGGCCTCCAGCTGCCAGCACTGATCTCCAGATCCCTATCAGAGCTTTATTAATGTAGTGTATAGGATCATCAACAATGAGACGCAGGAAGCGAGGCACTGTGTCCGAGCAGAGTGCATTAAGGCGGCGGTCCATTCCTGAAAACACCGATTTCTAAGATTTAACCTTATTTAGGGAGAAGCTTTTACTCGACATGTTCAACTGAATATGATGCAGCCTATCGTCACACCTTCGTTATGTTTTATCATCATCATCATCATCATTAACATCATCATCATTATGACAAACAATACGCACAAAGTCACCAAGGCATCAAGTTATTGTTTTTAATTCCTCAACTATAATGTGGGTTAATGAACATTAAGATAAACTGACTCCTAGTGGCTGTAAAGAGTCACTGCAGCCGTCAACAGCTGATGTGTTAACACTGAACAGTGTCATGTGCTGGTGGTATAATGCTGTGTAATGTGTGGAGGAGGTTAACCACAACCCATACTAATGTTAATGAATCTTTATATATTATGTTTTTATTTGTTTTTATTTTGTTTCACATGTTTAATATTTGGAGGAAATATAGTGTCTCATATATTTCAGAGTTGAGTGTGATACTTTTTTTTAATTTTTTCTTCCTCTTTCGAAGTATATTTTTGAGCATTTTTGCCTTTTAATTGATAGTTTTAGTGGAGAGAGACAGGAAATGGGGAGGCAGAGAGAGGGGGAATGTCATGCAGCAAAGGCCAACAGCCTATAGGACGCCTCATCTACCAACTGAGCTAAACAACGCCCCAAATGTGATACTTTTTACATGATAAATTTATTTTACACATAAAATTCTGATATAAAACCCTATCTATATAAAAAATAATACATATATTATAATTAGACCAACTTTAAAAATGATATGCAGATTGTACAAAGCAATAATCATCTAAATGAAAGGCGGCTCTCTGCTTATAGGTTTTACTTGTGACAGAGTATTTTTACACTGTGATACTTTCACCTCAGTTAAAGACACAAACGTGATCCACCGCTGCTCATTTAATCCACCTACTGTAAACATAATTACACCCCTTCTTCTTCTTTATTCTTCATGGAAACGACCGACTGTGGCTTTAATGAGACACCAGCGACATAAATGAAACAGTTTTTATGTTCGACATCATATTTCTGATACGTTATGAAGAAAAATGTCAGGACCTCTGCGTGAGCATTTTCTCAAAAAAGAAAAAAGAAAAAAAAAAACAGTCAGAAATGTAAAAACACTCTTGATTACAATTGCAGAGAACTCCTGAAACACGACTCCAGCAGCAGCGGAGAGGGAAAGGGAGATTTAAAGGGTGAGTAAAAGTGTGTGCTGACTGGGTGACTTTTCGCTCTCACCCTCTTTCCCTCTTTCTCTCTCTCTTTCTCTCTCTTTCTCTCTGTGACACCTGACTGCAGCGCTGGCTGGTGCCTTTTAAACTCTTCTGCAGAAAAAAAAAATACTTTTCATTTCGGGTGTTGAGTGAAATTCACATCCCCTGGGCACTCGAACATTTAGCCCGAGCATGCCAGAAATACATGAGGAGTCACCGAGGAATTTAAGAATTACTCTTTTTCTGCATTCCTGACAACAGAGGAGCGTATTTCAATGCAGATGCAAATCCATTTGTTTGCCAGCAGTTATCGTTATGACAGCTCGACAGCGGCCAGCTTCGGCTCTGACTCAACCTTTCCACCTCTTTTCTCTCTAAACTCGTCCAAATGTGCTGGTAGCCATGGCCAAGGCGAAGCCCCCCAGCGCTGCAGAAGGTCAAGGCAGCTGTGTGTGGCCCTCTGTCCTTGCTGAGCCTACCAACTGGTTAATTAGCCTGCCACATGGGGCAGGAGGGGGGCAGGCAGGCAGGGGATTATGGGAAGAGAGGGCTGGGAATTTTGCTATTGGTTGCAGCAGGTTTAATGGTATTTTCTAACAGAGTTGTTTTTTTGAATGTTAAATAAGTCAGTTAATAGGTTTGTTGAAAGATATGTCACATGTTTATTCTCAGTTAGAGTAGTTGTTATGTTGTAATCCATTATTATTTTCTATAATATGCATTAATTTATCCAACTTTGTTTTAACTCAGGAATGGATTGAGATAGAGACTTCATTTACAATGTAGCTGAACGAAGGATTAAAAGGTCATAGACACAAGAAACAACAATGAGCTCACCCCAACATCAAGAAGAAATAAAAACCTTAAGATTAATTGAAGTATTAAAATAAGAAGGTTCATATTAGCAAAAACAGGAACATCTGGAAGTAAAATGTCATGTAATCAAGGATTTAAAGTTCCCGTAGGATTAAAAATAAGAACAAGTATTTTGCAAGATTAATAGATAGAAAATAAAAGATAAGTATTTAGTCTTTGTTCAAAAGTTGGAGCAGTCCTTCACTCTCACACTGGATTTATGTCGTGCACCTGCACAAGGGATGGAAAGCACAGGATACAACAACATAGTTTTTACTGTTTTTGGCCTTATTGATTGACTTGTCTTTCGTGTTTGGGCTTTTTTATTACGTTTTCATGTTATGTTTATTATATCAACATAATGTGATGAGAGCGATGTAGACGTAGGAGTTGCTCATCTTCCTCCGCTGTGATGGTTTTTGACCGAGCAGCTTCTCTAGACATAGTGGATGAACTTTTAGAATAGAAGTCTTTATCGTCATTGATACTCCGAAGGTGCACATCATATTTCACATGGTTAGGGAGAAAAACAACACACACATCCATACACATCCACGTGTTAAAATTAAAATTGATGTAGAACATCATGACACATATTAGAAATTGATGTAAGGACATCATAAGACAACAATAACAATAGTCGATGAACATAATCAAACTGTCATTTTGATGCAGGTCTTGTGGATTCCTTCTGCCGTGTGAGAAAAACAAAAGTGTACACAGTCTTTTGTTGCTCTGATAGAAGTGATACAGTTTGTTAACTTGCCTTAAATGACGTCACTTGACAGGAAGTGAGCTCCATGGCCCCGCTCCTCATCTCGGCTTGACTGCAGCAGTTTGCGACGACATTAACCACCGTTAGCATCACACACTTGTGTCTCTGACTCCGACTGAACTCTCATTGTGGGCGATGTAGGCACCACGTTTGGACGAGGAAGGAGAATGGTGTAATTACAGACAGTGTCTCTTCAGTGCAGCGTTAAATCGGTGGAGGACTCATTTAAATGTCATTGTTAAAAAGCACAGCCGCTGAGGTTTACAGTAATTTTAGCACAGCAGCGTCTCTCCTGGGCTGCATGGGGCTGACGGTGCGTCATAGCTATTCTCAATCACTGCTGGCCACAGCCTCCAGTGGCTTGTTGCTTAAATGAAAACAGAGTAGTGAGTTATTTGCTGTCCTAATGAGCTCTAATAAAAAATAAATAAAAGCGAGACCCATATAGCATGGGTGACCACCGTCACTAACACCATTTCCACCACCCCTTCTCATCTTCTCCTACACACACACATACACACATACACACAAACACATCCTCTGTACTTGACTGCATCTGCTGCAGCAGGATCCCATCGGCGATCCGGTTTCAGCCCGCCTGGCCGGGGTCTTGCATTAGTGGCGTAGGAGAGCTGTGAACAGGGAGTATCAGATGCTGTAATATGGAAATTCCTCTGTAATGCAGAGGCTGCGGGATTGTGCGATTACTTAATTCATTTAGCTGAGTAAATGTTACTGGTCTGCCAAAGCACAGAGGGGGATGTGGAGTTAGAGTGTGTGTGTGTGTGTGTGTGTGTGTGTGTGTGTGTGTGTGTGTGTGTGTGTGTGTGTGTGTGTGTGTGTGTGGGAGTGGATTTGTCTTAGGGAGAGATGGCAGCGCCGAGAGCGTTAGCCTGTGTTTGAGCATGTAATGGCACGCATGTGTGGTTGCGGGTGCGTGTGGGTGTGTGTCACGGGTAGGTGGGAGTACAAATGGGGCCTCAGTAACAACAGGTCGGGTTTAAGGCTCCGGTTTTATGCGTCCAGGGAACAAACCATTAAGAAAGAGCTGGGAGCCCACCAGGCCCACCGCTCCTCCCGTAGCTACCCACATGACCTATCCCAGACGCTGATTTGTGGCTCCTGACACTTTAATTCATTGGAAAACACAAGTCAGGACCCAGGAGTTAAGTAAGTCCATTAACACTATGCAGAAGTAATGCTTTCCAGTGCAGTGCCAGTCCTGCCACCCAGTGTGATCAAGCATGCGGGCCCAGTGATTTCACAGTGGGTGAATATTTTCCTGGAAGTTTCCCACTGAAGCCGCTGACAACATGATATAAAACTATTGTATTTTTATGTGAACTTATCAACAGTAAATAATCATTTTATGATGACACTTGATTCCTCTGCCAATTTTAATAATCAATGAATGAATGAATGAACGACCAGGCCATCATGCGTTTGCTGCTGTGTGGCGGCGGGCGGCTGCTATAATGAAATAAATGGATTAAACGGGTTCACATGCAGATAAGTGATGTAAACAGTGCAACAAAGGACACATAAAAGATTCAGATTCTGCTTTACATGCTCCATCTGACGTATTGGTAATATTTTTCTTGGATGTGCAGTAGGTTTTATACGAGTTGTGTAGTGTAAGAAATACCCAACTGTTGAATGGGTACCATATGTATGGATCTGAACGGATTTAAACATTTTTGGCAAATTTTCATTTTTATTATGAAGTCAATATGGAAAATGCATCAGTAACACAGTGCATCATATACAGTATAGGGCTAAACAGGTAATATATAATAGTTAGATTTTGTTCTTCCCGTTTTCCATCATGGCTCAGTTTCTATAACTTAATTTCCAGTGGATGCCTGTTGACAGTGTGCAGGAATTCAACACTTTGTTTTACCTTTTAAACTGAGTAATGAAGATGAGATTTTCCACCTCATTCAATCTCTGTCTAGATTTTCAACACAATACGGAGTCACAGTGAGATTTTTATCAGCTGTTGTATTCACTGAATCCATCATCTCCCTGAGGGGCGTCTCTCAAAAAATGATTTCATTGTCCTCTAATCCATTATGTGGAGCGACGATGTCAGCTGAGCTGTAAATGACTCAAAACACAGCTGCTGGGGAATGGAAAACGTGGAGCCAAATTCAACTCTTAGCGAAATGGAAAAAAGGTGGAGTCAAAAAAAAAGCTGTTAAAACTATCTGACAGATTCGCCACGCTCTGCAATGTGGAACAGAATTATTAATTTGGGAGCTGGGCCTGTTAAATCTATCATTCCATTATTCTTACCGGGATCCAAAGGACATTCGCAGCCTCCAGTTCAGGAGTGAGTGAGTCCGATCTGTTGTTTTAACAGTTTAAAGTCGGTTTATCTTCCATTTTAAGACGAGGAAGTGTTTACCACACTGTGCAGCCTGCTGTCTGCTGGAAACTTTGCAGTGCCACCCCATGGACGCTCGGTAAACTCTCTGTATTTCTGCACATCCTCATGTTTTAATAGCATCTCCCCTCCTCCTCCTCCTCCTCTTCCTCCTCCTCCTCCTCATCATCATCATCACCATGAAGGCATCCAGTCACATTGCGTCAGAGACACTTAATCTGCGGTTTTAAGTTTGTACAATCTTGCGCACAGTTTGTATTTTTACACTTCAGCACTGGATTTAATCACCGTTGGCATTCACCCTCTGTCGCTTTGTTTGTCCTCTTCCTCATCATTATCATCATCATCATTTTTAAAGAAGCGGTTTTTCCTTTTTATAGGCTGGAAGACTGAGCAGAAGACCCACAAGGTTCAATTTATTCATCCATTAAATCATGGAAATTACAGAGCTCGCATCCTAATGAAAGAGAGAAGGTTCTTGCAGGAAATTGAGCCAGATATCTGTCTAAGTCTTAGTTATTCTTCATTCGCTGAAGTTTACCTAGAAATATTTTGACAGTGATGCTGATGATGGTGATGATGATACTGTGACTGTGAGGAGGTTTTTGGCAAAACTGAGGCAACAATAGACTTTTTGGATCATGCCCAGTAAATAAAAGTTGGCAAAAGATAAAATACTACCACAAATGTTTATCCAGAGTGTGGCTGGGGGGCAATTATACCAGATTAACTAGTTTTATTCTACCAACTGTCTCAAACACAACACAAAGATGTTCAAATAAATATCAAATATGACAAAGAAAAGGAAGCAAAACTACTTTTTTGTTGTTGTTTTTTTTAAAGACTTAACAATTTGTTAATTATTGACTATTAAATTGATAATTGATGACGTCACTTTACCTTTTTCTGACTGTTTGACTTTTGTGGATGGAAGTCTTGATGGTTAGTGGCTACGCACTTATTCCCTACTGTTGAAAACAGAAGGACTTCGAAGGACAAACAAGTTTCTTTGTATGGCATATTTTGCACAGATGAGTTAAAACTAAATCTTTGCACAGGAGGAACAAAAATATTGTTTTTTGTTGAGGCCACAACAGAGTTAATTTGGCAGTGTTGAAGTTTAACAGTCGTCATTCCCCTACAGTATTTTCAATTTAGAAATAGGAACACGACACAATCAACAAATCAGGTTTTGATTTGATTTGTCAATATTGTTTTTGTCTTGTGTGTTAATCTCCATAGTCTTTTTTTCTACTAAAACTGTGGGACCTGTAGTGTTAAACTTTAACAACCGGTGTTCACAGATGTCTCTGAAATCCATCAGGGCTGAAATCTAAAGGATTATAACTTTAAGTCTATTTACCTCTGTCTTTCCTCCGTGGATTTATCGTATTCCTTTGGGCTCTGAGCCTGTAACTGGACCTGTTTTAACATAATGACAAACTTATGAGACTTTAAAATAAAAAAATAAAAAATAAAAAATCTTTTTTATGGAATATTGCAAACCATGTCTGAAAAATCTCTGCCAGCAGCATTTAATAAATCCTGGAAAATAAAAGGAAATTGAAATACTATGTAGACAGAATAAGTAATAAATCTAATGAACGTTTGTCTGCAGAACTGATTTTTAAAGACTGCGTTTACTCTGCCAGCCTAAGCTCCTGAAACTGGCTCTAAAGCCTCCAGGCAGCATTGGCCCGGTGGCTGTTCACTTTCAGGCTAGGCTCGAAAAAAAAAAAAACCCCAGAGCGTCTTGACTGTGTGTTGTGGTTCAGGCCGAGAGGTTGTGGGGTCTCACAGCAGTGCCAGCGGGAATCACAGGGGGCACAGGAGCCTTGGAGGTCCTGGTTTTACTGCGCAGCAGTTCACAACTTACACCCCAGCCCCCGCTCTGCCACGACTGTAGTTTGTCACTTGCAGATTTATATTCCTCTCTATTAAAGCTCCTTTACAAGCCCACCGAGAATCCTGGAGATGTAGAGAGGGAGAGGGAGTGGGAAACATAAGGAGAGGCATGAAATGAAAGAATAAAGCAAGTGAGACACCAGGAACAAAGCAGAGTTTAATGGCTGTGAGAGAGCCGGGGAAAGTGTGTGTCAGTGCCAGTTCAACACAATGTAGAGCGTGAGCCTCTCGGATCCATTTAGTGGCAGGCCAATCAGTGTGGGACTAAATCACTGATGTCTAAAGGAGGAAGCAGTGAATCTGTGACAGACAGTCCACCTGAGAAAGTGAAGAACACACCGAGACTGAAAAAGGTCTGAGGGAGTGAACTACTGATCTCTGGAGCAACACTGATTGCTTATAGGTGAAGTTTCATATAAATATAAATATTCCTGAACAGCATAAAGCAAACTGCATTCTCAAATAGAAACAGCTGTGGAGCCCCCAAATCAAACAAAAGACACTCACCCCTGCTCATAACATAGATTTGTGAATGATGGAAATGGGACGTGTTCCTTGTGGGGAAAATAGATAAAAGTTTAAATGTGCTAATGCTAACAGCAAGTGATAAGAAAATAAAGGAAGTGAAAAGTAGAATCAGCCAGGGAAAGATGAGAGGTCAAGATTGTAAGATGGAAAAAGTTTTGCGTCCTATGAAAGTTTCACTAGATCAAGTTGATGTGGTGTAAAGAATGGCAGGCTGACATAACGATCTCCCACCCACTCTGATTACTTCCCCACATTCAATTGCTTTAACACGACAGAACAATCCATCAAAATGAGGAGAAGCAAAATATAAATCAAGAAAAGTATTAAGAGATCTCAGGAAAGCAAAAGGTGAAGTACAGATGCAATGAGTGTGACAACGATGCTAATGCAACCCCTACCTCAGATGGCCTTGAATAAACTGAAGCTACTGTAGTTCACTGGCTAATGTACCGAACAACATTAAGGCAGTTTTTTTATCAGGCCCTGGTAAATATCAGGGAAGATTTGAAATGAGTTAAGTGAAGCAGCATGAGGCCAAAATTGAGGAATCCAGTTTGAACTTGAAGAGGCACACCTGGATCAATGTAAATAAAAGTGAAAGACTTGGAATTGCTGTCTCTGCTAAATAAAATCCACATTTATGGATTTCTCAAAGATGAGGGGGGGTCAAAGCTGGCGATATTGACCAAAAAATGTTTTCAAATGCAGCGCTGTCACCAAGGTCTGGGCCTGCAACCGTTTTGCAATGCTCCTCCAAGATCCTCAGTGATTAATTTTATGGAGAGCAAAACCGAAGACCTCCCGGTTCTGTGGTCTCGCAAGACAAAAAAACCTGGACTTCAACCATGACTTCCTGTCTGAAATATTCAGGAAAAGTATAGAAAGTGATGGCAATGGACGAGTAGTGAAGGAAAGGGGGTGTGTGGTTTCAGATCCTGCCACCCGCCAAGCTCAAGGTGTTTCCACCATGGACCTTGACTCCATAACGACAGATGAAGAACCCAGCCCAACTCCAAAACCACTAGACTAAACACTTAAGACTAAAGATAATAAATATCTAATATCACGAATATATAATGGGCTACAAATCCCCGAAAATGATTCTTCTTTTCAGGTCGAACAAAAAATATTTGAAGGAATCGGTCCTGGAGATATTGGATCATGATTGGAACAATATCTTTGAGGGTCGATCTCCGATTGTGGCCTGAATTTTCCTACAGGAACATAGCACAGTATTTCCAAAATTGTGGGGTTTTCAGGGACAGGATGAATGTGTGGGAAGTCAATTGCAGATCATTTTCATAAATTTGGGACTGCCCTCTGTAATCCTTTCATATTGGCAAGGAGATCGCCAAAGAAATAAGGAACCATTTTTCGGAGCAGAAGTTGTTTCCTCTTTTCTCGCTTTCTACCTGGGAACAGTTCCAGGCAAACTCACGGCCCAGGATGAATATCTTCCCCAAAGTACTTTTGGCTCCGAGTAAGGAAGTCATCACACGGGAGTGGCTGCAGGCAAACCCACCATCAAAGGAGGACTGGATCGTAATTGTCAGTGACATAGACTGTTTGGAGAACCTGGCTTTTTCCATCTGATCAATATATTAAACACTGGAAAGAAGAAAAAAAAACAAACAAGAAGAACAAACGAGGATCATGGGATCTAGTCCATTCAACCGAAAAACACTGTTCTGTACTAATGTGTGGCCCAAAACACCAATAAAAAGAAACAGCCAAAAAAAAAAGAAACTCATCCTCTTCTGGTCCTTTAAGCTGGCATCACATTTCCTGGCTCTTACATCGTATCTATGGGAGCAGTAATCAAACCAGTCATAATATTGCTGATTCTCTCTCTCAATCCATCGAGGTGCTGAGGGTTTCCATTATTACTCCTCACTGTCCAGGACCCAGAGATTAGATTTTCAAATGAAGAGTCGCACCAACCTCCCTCCTCCTTCACAATATACGCAGTAAATTAAGTCTAACTCTCGGATAGCAAAATGAAGTTTAATTTATGTAGTTTTCTGTGCTCGCTTGAAGTAAGGAGTATCCACACCCTCGTAAAATCACTCTGGGAGCTTTTCACAATCCTGTTTTTTCCATCCTGTTAAGTCATTTTTCAATGGTGTGATACATCTCTCTGCCTTCTGAGACTGTTGTGTAAGAAAGAAGCTTTTTTTCTTCGTTCAGAGCTGATGTCTTTGCTCACTTTTGGATTAATGGATCCACTGTTTTTGCCTTTTTAAAGACCTGAGCAAATGTGCTTACATATACATATAGTATATATCGATGGCCGAAATGCAAAACCTCCTATCTGCAAAAATTACTTTTTTGAGAAAACTAAAAAAAACGTATTATTTTCTTGCAGAATGATATTTGTCAATGGTATCCAATGCATGATAAACTGTTTTTGGACTATATTACTATTATTACATATTAACAATACCGACCAGTATTGGTGCCTTACAAAGTGCAGATAGGAGGTTTTTCCCTACTTTTCCTGGAGAAAAGGCCGCCCCATGTAGAGGCTACAGTCCTCAACGCAGGCGTCCCCGGTTCGAATCCCGCGTCGGGCAGACCTTTCCTGCATGTCATTCCCCCTCTCTCTGCCTCCCCATTTCCTGTCTATCTCACTATGCTATCAAATAAAGGCAAAAACGCCAAAAAAATATACTTAAAAAAAAAAAAAAAAACATTTAATTGTGACAAATCTGCAAGAAAGACATCCGGAAGGGGGCAAATACTTTTTCACTGCACTGTATTTAATGGGCAACTTAGGTTTTTTTCAACCTGGGCCCTGTTTTCATATGTTTTTCTGTAGGCTATGTGAGTGATGGATAATACTTTTATTGAGGTTGCTGCAGTATTGAGCCGGGCAGGCAGCCTGCAGCCCAGCTAACGCTCTACCACGGGGCAAGTGGCCCCCGTCAAAGTTCGCCCTATAAACAGGCATTTTTTTCAAACTGACAGGCTCAGATGTCCGACAACATACTAGAAAGGAGAAATGAACATAATAGTCTCTACCTTTAGCTGGAGGTCGCTGTTTGCTGTGATCTGTGTCCAAATCTCACCACGCTAGAAATCTCGTTCTGAAATCTCGCGATAACTCGCGGAAAAACACAGAGGGGGATACTGTACCTGACTGAGGTGAAGAGAGACGACCGCCCGGAGAATTTACAAATTGTAGCAACGAAATGTTGGGCTGCTCTTCGCGCAGCTTTCACAGAGCTTTCACAAGTTAGGGCTAACAGTTAGCTGTGCTACAAATGGATGCTGACACTCCTGTCGATGCACTGCGCCGTCGCCGTGCCGACCACATGGTCTGCTGTGACCACTTAGACCGGGATGACTACTGCCAGTCAGAAGAAGAAGAGACGTGCTAAAGGTGGACACATACGTTCATTTCTCCTTTCTAGTATGTTGTCGGACACGCAGGCTGCCTGCCCGGCTCAATACTGCAGCGACCTCAATAAAAGTATTATCCATCACTCACATACTGTATACAGAAAAACATATGAAAACAGGGCCCAGGTTGAAAAAAACCGAAGTTGCCCTTTAATGGTGAGGGAACAAATACCTGATGGCTGAAAAAAGGCTGAAAACCACAGGACTAATCTGTCCTGCTGGTCAGCGGTGTAAGGCTCAACCAGCCTCCTTTCATACAGTAGCCTATAGGTCTAATAATAATAATAAAAAGTATAAGTCTACTTTATATAATTGTGGGACATTTTGATGTAATTATGTTTAGAGGGGTCCAAAGTGATGCATCGTTTTTTGTCAAGAATGTGAACATTTTCCACTTGTTCACATAACCCCGCCCCCCCCCTTGTTAAATCATGAACTAACTGTGATAATGATTTTTTTTGCATGGGGTTAAAGAAATTCAAGAACAGATGAAAAAACTAATAATTGACACCTACTGGTCTGGAAAGTGTTACAAAGACATTTCTAAGTAGAGCACCCGTCCCATGTGTTCAGGCTAATAGGCCTCACTGCAGGCGACCCCGGTTCAAATCCCGTGCTGAGTGGCCCTATATCCTGCGTGTCATTCCCCCCCTCTCTCCTTCCCATTTCCTGCCTCTCTCAACTATCCTGTATAAAAAAAGTGATGTAATTATGTACAGGTACTTGCTAACTACTAGCTAGAGGGGTCTAAAGTGATGCATAGTTTTTTGTCAATAATGTGAACATTTTCCACATGTCCACATACACCCCCCTGGACCTCACCAATTTGAAAACCCTGGCTACGGCCCTGTCCTTCAGGGGAAATGTTTAAAATATTCAACTCTTTAATTGTTATCAAATGTTTAAGTTTACTTACTTAAGTCCTTACAAATGACATGCTAAGATTTAAAGGGAAAGTTCACCATTTTGGCAAATTCGCCTATTGCTATAATCCCTATTGTCATGATGTAGGTACATGTTATTTTTTTTAGATTTGTGGGGTAGAGACGCAAGGTGCTAAGGGAACACAATGAAGGTGAACGGTACAGGTCCTCTGTCCCTCAAAACTCATCAAATACACAATCCAACCATCTTTGTCCACCTCTCATGGACAAGTTGTGATCTGCACATTCACCACGCAATGAAATAATCATGTAACATTACGTGACAGAGTTGTTTTCAAGACAAATGTATAGCCAGATCTTCAGACACGGCTGCTGGGCAGAGTGATTTCAAAAATGTAGTTTCATTGTGTTCACTGAGCAGCTCACGTCTCTGCCCCGCAGATCTCAGAACATACAACGATAATTAAAGGGGATGAACCTACTCCTATGACTATAGGGATTATGGTGATAGGAGAATTTGCCAAAATGTTGAACCATCCCCTTAAATGGGAATTTCCTGAAATTCAGTGTCTTTGCTTTCTTATGCAGTGGAAATGAACATGGTCAAGTTTTCTATAATGGTTAGTGATTGCATTACTAAATAATGACAAAGAGTACTGGATGTAAATAAACTCTGTATAAGGGAGTTTTTCCTCAGTTGATGTGAGGGTCTAACGGCAGAGGATATTGTTATGATGCTGTGTATACATGAACTTGCCTTGCCTAATAACATTGTTTTCAACTCAAAAAATTGCATGGAATACTGTATTTATTATTTTATTCAAAATCCAAAAATACCATTCACATGGTGACTATAATGTACTCCTGCAAAAAAGAAAAAGGGTTAGATGATTGGATGCTAAATTAAATTAATTTTGCATCCAATCATGTGAATAGGTAGGCTACTGATTCAAATGAAGCCCTGCCCCATAGGTTAACCTGTTCAGTGGATGCTTGAGCACCAGAGCACCCAGGAATTGGCACTTATACCTAACATAACACTGAATTGGCAGGAATTTCAAGGAATAGCTCACCATTTTGGCAAATTTGACTATTGCCATAATCCCTATATATATACTATATAGGGGTGTTTGTAGGGGGAAAACACAAAACAAAAAACATCTTGCAAACAGACTAAATAGGAGGATCCTTCCCTGTTCTCATCATTTTAAGTGAAATCCACAATTTGGAAGTTTTGCAGATAGGAGGTTTTGCATTTCGGCCATCGATATGTATTGCAGGTACAACCTAAAATTCAAAGCTCACAGAGAAGTCTTTTGCTTCATGCAGAAAAATGTAGTTTAGTTTAGCTTTTCACATACAATTGTTTCAGTTTGCAAAAAGCACCTTAGCTGGAATCTGTAGTGATTTGAAACTCTGCACATACGGTAAACTCGTCTCTGAAATTATGTAAATATGGGTATAGTCTCGTTCGCCTGTGGATATAATGTTATGACAGTCGGTTTCACTTTTGTTTTTAATGTGCCAGAAGATTTATTGTTATGGTTTAGAAGCTTGTCCTTTCACAGTGTCGTGGAACAACCCTATGACAATTCAGAAAAGGCAAATACTACTTTTAACTAATATTAATAATGATAAAAATAAATAGAGGTAATACCCATTTTCCACTCCTATAACAATATACTACACTATAATGTTGTTGTATGCAACTTTAAGAGCATTTTAATTGTTGATTATCTAAATAATTTGCATTAATCAACAATAACATCATAATGGAGTTATGTTTTATATTATTTTATACCATTTATTATGTTTATGTGGCAGCCTCCACTTACTGATGCCCTCGGGAGTTGTTGCCAAGTATAGCCTATATCTGCTTACAGCTGAACTATAATCTGTGTCAAGCAATTTATTAGATGTCTGTTAGTCTATAAAGGCTAGAATAAGAGATTTACTCCTCCCAGTTTCTCTCAAGCCATAATTTGACCTTCTTGTTTGAAATTGTGGTGGATACTTGATTATTTTTATTCAGCAAACATCAGATTATTCTCATTTCTGGTACTGCTCACCATAAAGGAACAAATATGCATGTTGCAGACATAACAGTAATGTTCAGTAGAAGTCAGTGCCGTGCTTGCTCAGAGCACTAGGGGGCGGTGTGTCCCTTTTCTACCTACCAGTCATTGCCAAGCACTCAGTCACAGGCCTGTTGTTGCTCTCTCTTTCTGTGCAGGAGATTAATGAGAGGTGTATAAATTCACAATGCATCACTGCTGCCTATGTGAACTGAGAAAGAGAGGGAGGAGGACACGAGCCGCATGCATATGGACCCGAGGCGAACCGAACATATGGAGGGGAGGCGTCTCTTCATCTCTTCCCTTCCTCCTCTATACTTCTTCTTTCACTCCCTTGTTCCCTATATGCCCTTCCTTCCTCTTGAAGCCAGCCACCTGCATTATGACAAAAAAATCTGCATCGGTGTCCAAAGGGCAGGCGATGGCACTCGTTGAGTCCAGACTTTTAACAGCATGTGCACACACACATAAAAAAAAAGCCTCAGAAATAGGCAGGTTGCGTAGGAACGGCGCGTGAGACATGTTTCACAAAAAGCTCAGTCTTGTCGGCTGAGTCACATCAGACCCTTTTTCCCCTAAATTCCTGCAGCCTTTCAGCCTCGGCCCTGTCGCGATCCGAGACAGCCCGCTGAATCATGGCGTCTAAAGATAGATGCTCATTTGCAGCAACAGCATGGGTCAAGCGGTGCAGGATAAAGGTGAATCAAAAGTCACGCTGGGGAGTTAAAAAGTTCAACTGCCTGTTTTGCAAAGCAGAAGAGGCAGGGCAATATGGCTGTCTTGTCCTCCCACCCCGGCCCTCCTGAGAAATGGTGTTTGTCAGAGTAATAAAGCTGTCCCATAACCCCATAACCTCTGTAATATTCATGATCCAAAGTTTGTGCCTCACTAGACAGCTTGATAAGTGTCGGACCGCGGCCTGTTCCCAGGCTCAACCATAACATGTACGTTGTCTACCTGGGTTTCCATGGGACGAGCTAGTCCAGACTCCCAACATCCCACGGCCGGCTTGTTAAAACACACTCCTCATTGGTTCACAGAGAGCTGCGCTGCTCTGTTTACTGATGTCACAGGCTGGACGCAGCCCATAATAGGCAATGGCTCATCTCAACGTTACGACCTGTTTATAAGCGAGGTGAAAAATGACACTTTTATTGCCCGTTACCGCGTCCCTATGTCCTGCCGTGCCCCGGGCCTGTCCTGCCTTTGTCCTGTCATATCAGTGGAGCACTTCTGAGAGGGAAGAAGTCAACAAGGAGACGGAGGAGAAGTGCACAAAAGAAGGAGGGGGGAGAGGGGGGAGGTATGTGGACAATGACAGCTTTAATGCAGCATCTCATAAACATGCATTAATCAGAGCAGAGGGCTGGTACAAGTGCTGCGGAAGAGAGGGGACAAGACGGAGAGACCGGTGAACAGGTGATTCATCCCTGATCAAGTTGTGTCTCATCCATAGTCAGTGTGGTTTTAACAAGAGCCGACGCGCACAGCTTCAGCAACAACAAGCAGCAGCAGCAGCAACATGACTGTCAGTCAAACAACCCTCAAAATAAATGACACATTTTAGTGAAACCTGAATTTACTAACTTTGATCTCAATAAGGAAAAAAAATGTCTCAAAGTCTAATGTCGGTGTTTAAAATGTTTTTATTGCACCCAGCTATGGAAAGAAATATCAGCATAAAGAGTCTATTAATCAATTGGATGAGATTTTTAAATAATGAATTAATCACTGTGAGTCACTTTTCAAGAAGGTATTCCAAACATTAATCAATGTCACCTTCTTAAATGCTTAGATGACTTGATGTTTTTTCAACCTTAATCCTGCTGTAACCAAAAAAAGAGTATTAGAGGTATTTTTCATTCACTACCAGTTCTGCTCTGACGTCTAACCATGAACATTTGATATTTAGTCTAAACTCGGTCAGAAATAGCATATAGACAAAAACTTAAGCTCTTTTATACTTGGTGTTAAAATATCTGCTGCTGAAAATGACTCAAATCTACAATTGTAATGGATTAAAATCTGGTTAAATTAAACTAAAATAGTAGTGATGTGTTCACGCTGTCAGGTCAGGCAACTGTTTCCCAAATAAAGTATTGAATACACTTATTTAGAGGTTAATTGAAATCTTACATATATGTCCTTGAAACACAAAACTGTTTTATTTTCAGATTGAACTGAAGTGTTTTAGACTGAGAGGAGTCACTATGTCATGGAGAAACAAGCATAAAGCAGCAGCTTCAGAGGAATCTGAGGGTGTTTTTACTGCAACTGCATTTGCACTAAGAGCTCATAATTATGCATCAGTTACACTGGAAATATGAGATAAAAATCTGCGGATTAACATCCACAGTGGAAATTAATAAGACCGTGTCCACAGCTTCCTCCGGTGTCCAGCAGAGAGCAGCAGTCTCCTCCTGCACGCCTCTTACTAGTATGTGTTGCTGCAGGGAGCTTCAGCAGCCCCACTGAGGAGCTCTGTTGTGTTATCACAGTTTGTGCTATTTATAAAAGTCCTGATTCAGCTCCACCGATGCCTCCATTCTCAAAAAAAAAAAAAAAAAAAAAGGACCTAAAGGAACAATGGATGTTCAAAGTCACTCGTGGAGTCGGTCCTGTGTAGAAACTACAGTTTACAGACATTTCACCGCCACAGCTGATGATGCTTTATTATCAAAAAACAAAACAAAAAAATCTGGGTTTCATTAAATTGCTGTATTGGTGCATTGTGGTGTTGATGTGTCACCCGTCTTTGCACTGTGTGTGAGCTTGGGTTGCCCTCCTGCTGCTGTGGGGGAGTCGCAGCGAGGTGAAAAGGTTTGGGACCACACAGGGCCATGAATGAGCGTGGGGAGAAAAAAGGCCTCTGTTGTTTATTTTGTAACGATTATAGTCTCCCTCTGCGATTCTGTTTGATTTTTATAGACAATTACAAAACAGACAAACCAAAAATCTGTTTTTCTTTTCCCCTCATGTCAAACCATGTCTGTCCACATTGGGCCTAATATCATTTTTCTATCTCCGCTGAGAGTCGTTGAACTATTTTCCACTACACATCTGATGCAATTGTGTGTTTTTCTTCTATTCAACAAACCCTATGCTGCTTTAGATATTAACTAGTGTGACAAATTTGCTGCTGACAGTCATTCTCAACAAAAAAAATGAATTTAGCACTAACCAGTGAGTTTGTAGCTGAAAAAAGCACAGACATGAGCATCAGATATAGATGAGCACATGCACACACTATCTTGGTGGGGGGGCGGGGTTTGTAACTTCACTCACCTGGACAGTCAGTTGTGTTATTCTACACTCTGAGTGTGGACTTCAGGAACATTTGTAAACTCTTGTGCTTTCAGATGTGGTCAGACCAGCGACAGATAATCAGGAAGAAAAAAAAAAAACAGCCCTTGGGCACAGAAAGGTAAAAGCCCCCACCCTCCCACTGTACAGGACCCCCAGCTATACTGATGATGCAACCCTTTCTTGGCCGTTTTGTGTGTCTTTGTGTACATTTTGTGTCTTTTTGTGGTAGATTTCATAGTGATTATAGTTGCTTTATCTTTTTCTGCTTGTTTTTACATCTCTTTGTTGTCAAATTGTGTGTTTTTGTCTCCTTGTGGTTGTTTTTGAGTCACTTTTTGGTTGTTTTTGTGTCTTTTAACTCTCTGTGATTTTTCAAGGGAGAAACATTAACAGTCGCTTCATAAAGAGGCTTTTGACCCCAGCCGCCTCTTCAGTAGCAACATACTACTACATCCGTGGGTTAGACAAGGCTCGGCACAAATTAGTGTTGAGCATAGTGACCTTTACAGACCCACATCTCTTCTTCTTGAAGGCGAGATGAGAAAAAAACAAGATCTGTTTGTTAGTTCACTCTGTAGAATTTAGCACTCCATGTTCCTGATTTCCAAGATCTCCATCTCTAAATTTTTATGCTTTTTTCGAAACCGGTTGAATTTTCGGTCCAATAGTTACGGAAAGAGTCTAATCTGTTTCATCGCTGTCTAAGTTTAGATATACAGTATTTTGAGGCTCACCTTCTGCACCACATCTGAGGCTGTTTTGGAAACGTCCTCTGCAGCCTACACACACACACACACACACACACACGCATGGAGTCACACTTTCACTCACAATTATTTTCCATGTCTCACGTCTTTGCTTTTGTGTTTATCTTCTTGCTTTTTCCTCTTTGTGATGCCACATTGGGTGTCTTTAGTCCTTAGGGAGCGGTCTTTCATTTCTATGTTTCTTTTTTTTTATTATCTGTACAAATCAAGAAAATAAAGACCCGAGCAGGCGCACTAGGATGAGGCTGTGTCTCTAATTCAGTCTAAAAGAAGAGACGCGTTCTCATATCTATTCAAGGACAGACTTTTGAATGAGGTTCCAGTTACCATGGAAAAAATTTACCTCTGTCCCACAACCAAAAATGAAGCCTGCAGCAACTTAATACAGCGACAGCATGCGTCGATGCCAGACAACATACCGCGTTACAGCGTGTCATTCTCAAAACGGGGGTAGCCTCCATCAAAATAACAAAAGGGCTGTGAATACGGATACATTTCCTGCCGCCGTCGAGCACGTATCAGATAGGTAGATGGGTTGTGTTGACAACAAGGAGAGCCTACTTTCATCATCCTGCTGGTTTTCAGGCTTCATGATATTTTAGCCTGTGTAATTGAGTGGCATGGCTGGTTTATTAAACTCTGCAGCTGTTGTTTGTGAAGACACCTAGGAAACAGAGGTAATTGATGGACCTATTGAGTTACACTCGCTGCATATGAAACCGCAGCGGCCCAGAAAGTCAAGGATACTAATATGAGCTCAAGTTTGCTCCTTAGCTCACTGTCTGTAAACAGAACAGTTAGTGTGACGAGCTGAGTTACTACACGCTGTTATGAGCTGTTGCACCCATTTGTGCGCGCTCATGTGCATGTAGCCTACCCTATACTGTACACATGTGCACACATGTACTACACCCATGCATGCCTGACCAAAAGGTCAGACTATTAATACTTAGATTCTTGAACTTGAACTGTTTCCTGAATAACAAGCTGAGCGTTGAATTTTTCTCAGCACAGCGAGCAAATCTTATTAAACTCCCACTTGGAACAATTATGATGCACTTAACACTTAAAGGAGGAGGTGTTGAAGACACAGCACCGCCGCGTCGTGTCCACCATCACGAATATGTGAGTCATCCATGATGATTAAGGTGAAACCGAAACTCCTGATTCAAATTATTTAAATAGATTTCGTCGTCGCTTCTAATAATCTAAAGGTTATCTAAACCCATAGAGGTACGGTTTCAATACCTCTCTCATGTCCGTGTTATTACAGTACATATGGAATTAGAGCCAAGAGGCGGGTGGCTATAGCTTAGCTCAGCATTAACACCGAAAACACCCTGTTGAACATTAAACTTATCTACAAACACCTCTAAATGTCACTAATTAACATGTTGCTCATATCTGATTAGTCTGAATTAGAGCACAAACCGTCTGTCTTTGGAGTGAGGAGCAGCCTAGTACATCTGTGTAGCGCCTACATTCACAGGCTAAGAGCTTCAATTTATAGTATCTTTAATATACAGTGTAAAAGAGGATAAAGGATTTGACTTTCGGGGAAAATGTGATGCACTGTTATCTATTATGTTGTGTTAAAAAGTAACAGCCTTCAGTGGTAAAAAAAAAAAAAAAGTCCGTCAAACGCCTTTGTGTAAAAACGTCTGCAGACGGAACGTGAGACTCGATCATCCATCAAAACTCCTCAGCATCAGAACAATGTGTGGCTTTGACTTCTTGTGCGAGCACTTAGCAGATAAGTGCTCCAGTGAAATGGGGTCCAAATTATTGTTTTGGCTCGGCAGGCCCCCCACCGCGCAATATAATAGGTGGGTTGAATGTGTCATAGAGACTGTGGCGGGGGGTTTCCCAGGGTAGAAAGGAGATGGAAAGATGAGGAGGGAGGAGGAAAGGAGGCAGGGGGGTGGGGGGGTGGAGGGGGGGCTGAGCGGGACCAGACATCTTTCATGACACCTGCAGTACAGACAGAGAAGGTTCAAACCCCCACTGGGTTAGTTCAGCTCGGTGGCAGTGTAACAGGAAGTTGATTGGGGGCATCTTAAAGGGGGCTGCATGAAGTGTAGGAAAATTAAAAGTCTGAATTTAAAATAAAAGGAAAGATCCATGTAACTTTGTGGATTTAAGTTTTCATTTTGGTGTAAAAAATAGTGACAGTTTAAGAGAGATACTTTCAAAAATACTATTTAAATATGTGTTTTAAAATATTTGTATCGTTTCCTTGAAGCTTCCTTTTATTCCCCACAAGTTATAAATACAGCTCAGGAAGTTCTTGTTAAATGGGTGGGTATGCAAGTGTCACAGATTTCTAAAAATAAAAGTGATTCATGATGACTTTCTATTTTTTTTAAGGATGTAATGTCCATGTCCTTTTTTTGCAATCTGGTGTCATGACGCCATTCAAAACCCCCACAATGGTTTCCCTTCAGGCCGGTGGTGGTGTGACCAGCTTGAACCCACCGCCCCGTCTGTGTGTGTGTTTGTGTGTGCGTGAATTATGGGGGTATAGTAAAATGAGGCCAGCAATTAAAAGAACATATCTGGAGCAGAAAAAAGAGACGAGCCGCAGTGAGGAAACAACAAGAGGCAGCTCGGCTACACTCATTACCCAGATTGACTGGCATATAGCTTTAGATTTTGGGGCACGCTCTACTTTTTGACACAATAACAATGATACTATCATTAGAACGAAACAGCATTTCAAAAAACCAACATGGCTTTCTGTCTATTGAGGTTCCATTGCAAAAAATAAAGGTCAAAGTAGGTCACAGCTGTGCAGAGCAGCTGCAGTAGCCATAAAGTTTCTAGAAGTTTGGACGACAACGTCATACTAACGAAAACGAAAAATTGTTCATCTTATAGACCGAGTCCAGTGTTTCTTAGACTGAATTTGTTTTTGTCTATTTAAATTAGACTGCTTTAGGTACGACTAATACAAAGATGGAATAAAAATATACATTTCCCCATTGGTGGGATTTTAATTCATAGCAGGAAATTGAAATAGCACTTAATGTGGCCGGGCAAGAAAAAGTTCCAGCTCTGATTCCTCACTTTTAGTCTAGACCTACCATCAAAAGGAGAAAAATATTATTTGTAAATATTAAATAGTGTTTTTTTGTGTGCATGATTGGTTTAGTGTCATTTTCTGAGCTTCTATAGGAGCACACCAAGAGATCAAACATCTAAAAGTCACCATGAAACAATACAATCAAGATAAAAAACAAAACAAATGTCATCACTCTGAAGTAACAACCAGCCTGAGCAGCTCCATGGTTTTGTTAGGGGATAGTCCAGTACCACACTGTTTATCACACTTCTGTGCTCTGCTACTTTTTTATGAGCTCAGTGACGTCACAGCATTATTGTTCCACTGATCCATTATGGGGTCACATCATTCCAGTGACCTCCACCTCTGCTCTGTTATGAGGTCACAGTTCTCCTCGGAACCCTGTCGTGTGCAAAACTCCATTCTAACATCACAGTTTGACATTGTGAGATCACATTCCGTTCCAGCGGGGGGCACAGTTCTAGAATTGTACAGTTGTTGCATTTTGACACACTTGGACCCAACTCAAGGTTGTTTCTATTATATAACACAGTTTTGTTTTGTTTTTTAATTTACTTTTTATTTGTTTTATTTTAGTAACATACACATATGTGTGCCAGTCAACATACAGTAAGCACATCATACATAAAAACATAAAGATGCTGCTTGGAAATAGGGAAAAACATTTCCTATTTAAGGTTTTGCCCTTATCTTTGCCATCTACTGTATATGAAATTGAGTCTCACAGTTGACACATAGCTGAGCCATTTTGACCAGTTCCCTTCAAGTATATCAGTTTGGCTCCTTAGTTTGAATGTAATTCTCTCCGTAATATATAGGCCTAGGCCTATTATAAATTAATATCAATCCAAGGTCCAGGTCCAAGCCTTTTACACTCCACTAACAACACACTCAAAAGGTATTTGTCCGGCTTTGTATATTCAAGTCCATCCAGAGTCCAGATCACAAAGGTACATGACTTTGAAATTTAAAAACATTTTCCTTTGAGAAACAGCCTCGAGAAGCCCAAGAACCTCTCTCCAAATGGAGCCACAGAGGGACAGCTCCAAAAAATATGAAAACGATTTGCCGAAGTGTTTCCACAGGACCTCCAACAGGCAGTCTGATTTGAATTGATAGTTGGTCTTTTATGCTGGAAAACAAAAGGTATAACACAGTTTTAATCATCACGTAGAGGTGGTTCTTCTGTTTAAGGTCCAGAAAAAAAAAACATGAGCCAGGATTGTTGATTTTCAAGACAAGGCAACTTTATTTGTATAGCCCATTTTTACAAACAGTTAGTTTCAAAGGGCTTTTACACAGCATCATTACCACATCCTCTGACCTCTGACATTCACATCAACTGGGGCAAAATTCCCAAGAAAACCCTTTTAACAGGAGAAACCTCAGGGTGAGCAACAGAGGCGGATCCCTCACCCAGGACAGACAGACATGCAATAGATGTTATAATGTGTACAGACAAGGAAAACAGTTTATAACATGGAATATGGAATAAATAGGGATTGGTCAGTCAAGAAAGAGCTGATGAAGGCAGCTTCTGGTGGGCAGGCTGCATCAGGCCAGCTCAATGGGACTCAAGCTCCACAGGACATTAAACTCCAGGATCAATTTTCATACATGATTGTAAAATGTGTTATGTCATCTGATCATTTTTACAAACTGCTGCAACTGATGACTGTAAAAGAACATGACAGAAGCTCATTAGGTCATTGGGCAGATTAGAAATGTCATCATCTCCCTGGTCGATGGCTGACATCACATTTCATGTAGATAAGTCACATCTGACTGTATTTGGGGTGTGATTGGATGATTTAGTGTGTCTGACTTTACGTTGCAGCATGCGCACAAGTAAGCTGTTATTTAAATCAAAGCTCGTATGTGTCCACATTTAGTATCAGGCTGTCTCCGGTGTCCCTGAGTACGTTACACCTCATGAATCAGGAGGAAAGTGAGTGTGATTACAGCGCCGTGGATAAATACAGAGACAGTTATGACATGTTATGTTCTGATGAGGTCGATGTTCTGGTGGAGAGAGAGAGAGGGAGCTTGGCCTGTTACAAGACGCTACGACATATGGTTTGGTGTCACCACACTGAGCCCTGGTCCGTGTGTTGCGCAGTGGTCAGCGTGTGGCTATAATATGTAACGAGACGTGACACTTCAAAAGTCCAACATGTGCCACGAGCGATAACGAACCGCTGCTACGCTCACTTTGAGAGCTTGTGGACTCAGCAGCTCCAGATGACAGCGTCGTTATCTCATCTCCACGCCGCTGTCTGATATCATTTTGATCTTGCAGAATTTTTTTTTTTTTTTTTTCCCATTTGTGTTCTCCATCCGAGCTCCTCGTCCTTCCTCTGTCCTCGGATCCACTGTAGGTGGCATATTTGCATCTGCGTATTTGCAGACACATCACCATGGCGCCCATGTCATGCCCGGAGACCTCCTGTAATCTCCTTGGTGCGCTATGTGAAATGGGCCATGAACTCTCCTGCTCTTCTCTGCTATTTATCTATCTATCTATCTATCTATCTATGCCTCTCTGCTTTGTTCCTCTGTGCGCCCCTGACGTCTCTCTCTCTGTCTCTTTGTGATGCAGCAAGATAATTCATATTCACCAACTAAGAGCTGACTGCAGAGCATCACAGGCCACAGCTCATTTACATTAGGAATACATTACAGTGAGTGGGACAGTAGATACAGCTCATCCTGACTCACTATGAGGCCAAATGTATACGGACACCCACATAGTTTGATTTCTCATTATATGACTGTTGAACAATATATTATTTTGAAAACCAGCACTGGTGCAACGTCCTTCACTCTTCGTCTGTGGTTTTCCACAGGATTGGGGATTTACTCAGTTTCAGCCAGGAGACATGTAGTGATGTTGGATGAGTTCACCTCACCACAGTCAGAGTGCTCCAGTTCATCCTACAGCTGGTGGATGGGGGTTGTGGTCAGAGCTCAGACTTGGCTTTGTACACTTGGTTTTTGGAAAGAAACAATTCAAATGTCATTTTATGCTGTAATCAAATTGCAGTTGCTTCGCTTGCCTCTGAGCAGGTCGTTTTTGTTTTACTGTGGAGCTGAAAGTCTGTACTTTGGTTAATTTGAACTATGATTGAACTTTGAATACACCGACCTCCATGACATTGTTTGATTCTGGCAATGGGAAAATTGGAGAAGCTTGTTCATTCACTGTTTTCTTTTAATCTCAAGGACGGCAGAAAATATTACACTTTACACTGCAGTAAAATTGTCACCTTTGTTGCGGGGTTATGTCCTGCCCTGTTTTCACAAAAAAAAGCACTTGACCAAAAGTACACAAAAGTATCTGGACACAGTTAGAGAAGGACAACTCACCACAGCATTATATCAAAGCTTTATTTTAGTGGTTTTAAACCTGTTTTGTGCTCGCTGAGTCTTCATCAGAGCAGGCGGTTCACAACTTTTCTCACTCTTCAGCCCTGAAAATGAAGAAATGTTTCATTGCACTTAAAGGGATAGTTCAACATTTTGGCAAATTGGCCCATTAGCATAATCCCTATAGTCATAGCAGTAGGTTTGTTACCTTTAATTGTCGGTGCAAGCTATTTTTAGAACGGCGGAGCAGAGCCACGAGCTGCTCAGAGCTACGCTATGGAAGCTAATGGGATTTCTTGGTTTCCCTCATCAAACTCATCAAATACACAATCCAACAACTCCAAAACACTCTTGTGGACAAGTTGTGATCTGCACATTCACCACGCTATGAGATAATAACAGAACGTTATGAGACAGAGTTGTTTGAGCCTCCATATCGTAGCTCTGAGTAGCTTGCGGCTCTGCTCCGCCATTCTAAAAATAGCTTGCACCGACAACGAGTAGGTAACGAACCTACTCCTAAAACTGTAGGGATTATGGCAATGGGCCAATTTGCCAAAAATGTTGAACTGTCCCTTAACTAATGAAGGGGGAAAAAAGGATGAAAGTGAAACAAAATTCACAGCTTTGTGTAAAAGAACTGTTTTCTTCAGACCCTTTTAGTGATTAAATTAAACTTAATTCTATAATATAATGAACAGATCATCTTCAAAGCAGTAATACACTGAAGAAAACAGCACGTAAAAAATCAAATAGTAGTAATAATTGGTACAATCAGTCATCGTCAAGAGCTCCCTGTGGCATTTGTCCTTTGAGTTCCCATTTTCCTCTCATTAACCTCAATCCATATCGTCCTCTTTGTAATAATGTTTGCTTAACATGAGCAGCTAGCGTTATTTAATGCATGAGCTGTTAGTGCAAAGTGCAGCTGTAGTGACATTTAGCGAAGCCTCGACTCGGGTGTCGTGCGAGTGCATCTTCTTGTGACAAAGGGAGCTAGCAGCTTTGACGGTAGCCAGTGCAGCAGTCCTCTCCTCGGCCTCTGCTTTATTTCACCGCCTCCTCAGCAAAAGTATGTACACACTTGATTGTGCATGTGTCTGTGTCTGTGTGAGTGTGTGTGCACCTGTTTGTGTGTGCGTGTAGAAAAGGTAGGTTCCTCCTCCTCCTCCTCCTCCTCCTCGTCTCAGGCCTGCTTTGCCTAATACGTCCATGCAGGGTTTGCTGGAGAGCGGCGCGCAGCAGCACAAAGATCAGGGCTATTCTGGTGCTGCCCGCCTGCCCAGTGCTGATAGGAAAGGATTAATGAGGCGGGGCACTCATCACTCGTAATTAGAAACAACGCTAAAAACTATTTTTGTGCCTGTTCCTATGGAGAGATCTTGACCCTCAGGCCATCCACACACACCCCCCTTTTCCCTCTCACACACACATACACACACACACATGCCCCTTCCCCACTAGCCATGGGGCAGTAGATGCCTGCAAAGTTGGAGTAAATATAGGCCCATAACTCCTGCAGCTATGTGACACATGGTTCAATGGAGGGGAGCACAGATAATTCACAACTCTGGCTGTGTACTCCGCTGGATGCTCAAATGTCAAGAGGCTGATAGAGGCCGTCTCCTAAAATACACACTGTAAGGCCTGTTTTTGTTGTTATTGATCCCAATAATTAGTTTCTGAGTGTCTGCCGTTTCCTGGTCTACCACTGCGTCATGGGGACTTGGTCACGTGAAAACTTTTGTCCCCTGTTTGTCTGTTGTTACTTTATTCATTTCAGTCAATCAATGCCAAATATTTGCTAATTTTAGCTTCACAAATTCCTTGTTATATCATTATAAGTTGGTTATATTTAGGTTTTGAACTCTTGGTCAGATTTAAAGGGATAGTTCAACATTTTGGCATTTTGCCATAATCCCTATAGTCATAGCAGTAGGTTCGTTACCTTTAATTGTCGATGTCAGCTATTTTTAGAACGGCGGAGCAGAGCCATGAGCTGCCCAGCTGCTACAGAGGCTAATGGGATTTCTTGGTTTCCCTCATCAAACTCATCAAATACACAATCCAACAACTTCAAAACACTCTCATGGACAAGTTGTGACCTGCACATTCACCACGCTATGAGATAATAACAGAACGTTACGAGACAGAGTTGTTTTAGAGGCAAATGCAAAGACTGCTGGCTGAAAAATTGCCCCTGACAGGAACGCGGTTTAGCATGAATTTACCACTAAAACAACTTTGTCTCATAACGTTCTGTTATTATCTCATAGCGTGGTGAATGTGCAGGTCACAACTTGTCCACCAGAGAGTTTTGGAGTTGTTGGATTGTGTATTTGATGAGTTTGATGAGGGAAACCAAGAAATCCCATTAGCCTCCGTAGCGTAGCTCTGAGCAGCTCGCGGCTCTGCTCTGCCATTCTAAAAATAGCTTGCACCGACAATTAAAGGTAACAAACCTACTCCTAAGATTATAGTGGGTATGGCAATGGGCCAATTTGCCAAAATGTTGAACTATTCCTTTAACGTGCAATGTGAATGTCAATTTTTGATTTATAGACTAAGGAAATGAAAATATCTGTTCAATCCATCGTTTATACAAAAAAAATGGATTATAGCAGCTTTAAACACATCAGTGCAACATGATGACACTTTTTTCCCTCGTTTTTCTCCTTTACTCTGCCAGTAGCTAAAGAAACGAGTGCCTCTGCTGCTCAAATGAAACCAGGAGAAGACAAACTTCCAGGACGCCAAACCAAACTTGAAGCCTCCCTGTTTATTTCAAAGCTCACAAGTAGGGATTACAAAATTACAGTGCTTCAATTGCAACAGTTCAAGGAGTAGTAGGAGAAGAGTAGGAGAGATGACAGACAAGTTGAGGAATTCTGAGCAAGTCATGCAAAAAGGTGTGGGAGAAGGCCTCCGATATAGTAGCACCCTTTGTGGAAAAAATAAATCCATCTGTCCGTAGGTCAGTGCAAAAATAGTAATGAATATATGCATACAAAGAAAATAGATATATATATATATATATTTATATACTGTATATACTTGACCGTTGACTACAGACACAAAGAAAGATACGTAGACTTGTAGAGCGAAGCCCGTTTCCACCGGAGCCTCTGAGCCCAGATCAGAGGCTCACGAATAAGTCGTAAAGAACATGACAGCTTGATTATTGTCCTATTACAGGAGAACCGTGTTTTCCAAATAAAAAGGGGAGGGGGGGGAAGGGGTGGACAGGCCCAGATGTCTCTCGGAGCTGTCAGTCAAAGTCTGCGACCTCTACAGAAAGAGCAGTGTGGGAAAGACGGACAGCACCATAATGACTGTGAGTGTCCCTCACAGACGGCGGGAGCACACAGCATGCTTCTTTTCCAACCAGAGAGAGAGAGAGAGAGTTAACGTACAGTACGATGGTTACATTGTTCAGTCAAATAGATCATTACATACAAAAGCCATGTGCCGCCGCAGGTCGATAGGAACCGGCAGGTGGGACGAAAAGGTACATTATTCTTCTATAACATTGGCTCAGATGATAAGCACTCTCTTTTTTATGTGTTTGTTTATTCTTTTTTCTTTTTTTTGCAAATGGTAAATCACTGAATATAAATGCACAAGCTACAAACGTGTGTTAAATGGTTGTTATATACGGTTTTGTTTTGTTTGATTGTTTTTTTCATCATATTCAAATATATTGTGGAGCACCAGTAGACACCAATGACAACAACGCAACAAAAATACAAATAAGGACACGTCGCCACACAAAGGTTTGTTTTTTAACTTCTTCATCACACGTAAAACTCACTTCATTCTGAGGCTGCAAACTTTGTTATTCATGCTCGAGATGTTCGCAGAGACCTCACAAAAAAAACGAAACGGTTTCATGACAGCTGGGTAAAAGAAACGTCCCTTTTTAAAATTTCGTTTTGCATAGCGTGAGTTTTCACATGAGGGATTTTTCAAAGCTTATTGTCGCAGATGTTGGTGTTGTTGTGAAGCCGTACCGAGTGCGCTGCGAAGTTTTTGTGTTGGTGACGCTGTGAAAACTCCTCAACACTTTCTCTTTTATCTTTTTTGGATAGAGACACGTGACCATCTGATAAAACTTGTGGGGTTCAGTGTTGAAGATATGAGCATGTGGTGCAGACACAGATGTCGGGTGTTCTCTGACAATGATATCGTTAGCCCTGTGCTTCATTTTATGACTTTATTTTCATGCAAACAATGGAGAACTGAAGGAGAAAAAAACAAAACAAAAAAACATGTGGAAACAAACAGAACAGGAACCAACAATTGTGAGGAAGCTGCTTCAAGTTAGCTCAGTAGGAACTACAAAATACTGGATGAACTTTGACCGTGTTACTTCTTGTTTTGTTTTGGTTTTTTGGTCTGAATTTCCTGTTGTAACTTCAAGTGAAGGACTGCATGCTGTTTTTACATCTTGGAGAAAACTTTAATCAGCCCTTGGGTTTATCAAATCAGAACCAATCAGATCAAAAGTGCACCGTTTTCAGGCTAAAAACAAGGCTATTCTTAGTTTTGGACACTCGAGGCTTTCAGACAACAACACTGATGTCGACAAGGTGTTTACACTGTGTGCTCGGCTGTGTACAAGTGGTCAAAAGGACAAGTGAATTACACCTTAAAACACATGCATCCCACTCGGCTACATAAAAATCTTTCCCTTTTTTTTTTATTTAATAATTTCCTTTTAAAACAGTTAACGGCTGAGAAAGCCACACATGTAAAAACCGAGCAGGCTTTATGCAAAAATTGCGATTCTGTTCACCAACAATTTAGAAATCTGTGGTTTGGATCAGAATGAAGGCATGAAGAAGTAGAACTAGCAAGACTAGAATATATATTTTTTTAGCCTTTCTTCTTCCTCTTGATATATATTTGTTGAAGTGTGAGTCAATGGTGAGCATATTCAGGTGCATGAGGGGTGAACTTTGTGTGCGTGCATATACTCTTTACTACACTACTACTCAGTTGCCCGGTTGATTTACAATTCACGGTGATGCTCAGTTTTCTCCTTCAAATGCCACCACGAGATCAGAGTTACATAATGAGCATTTTTCACCTCAAGGCTCTTTTTTTTTTTTGAAAGCATCTTTAAATGCAGTTTGGTTAAAACTCTGCACATTGATCAGGAATAGCAGAAATAACCCTTTTTTAAAAAAGAGAAAACACACAGAGACAAAAGGGTGAGTAGGTTGCCTTTTGACTGGGAGCTAAAAATTCGACCTCGGTGTGATGATCTGCATTCGTCCGCACGTGATGCCGTACCATGCGCAGGCCCACTGGTGACACATGAATTAAGGCATTGATAGAGGCACTAGAACAACACGTGACGGCAGCTCTCGCCTCCGTACGGCAGAGGAGAGCTCACTTAACTGTAGCTTAGTGTCAGCGACAGGGAGTTGCAAAAGATTAGACGAGGGTCACACTGCTGTACTGTACAACCGCTGTCGAGCTTTAAAAAAAAAAAAAAAAAAGAGGTGCATGTTCGTTTGAGGCGCGTTAACCTCAACTCTGCTACTTCAGAATGGACTTAATCATAGCTGAAAACACAGGGCGTTGACGAAAACATCAAGTGTAGCTACACAGGGACGGTAAAACAGTGAAGTGGTAGGCTACGTTACAACAGAGCTGGTTTATGGATGAACTGGAGCAAAAGGAACAGAGGAGACAGGAGCAGGCAGTGAAAATCCTCTGCTCTGTAATATCACCAGTAGCCCTGTTTTTTTACAATATTCACTGATTATTTCAAAGTGTTCTTTCCTTTGCCAGCAGCCATGCATTAAAAAAAAATAAAACACACACAAAAAAAAGCTCTTATGGCTGTCTGGAAATATATATCAATTAATATATATTGCTTAAAACATACGCACATGTGGATGCAGGAATGGCAAAACGAAAAGAAAAGAAAAAAAAACACTGAAACAAATGCATGAAATATGAACTTGTGGTTCAACTGACGTCAACCCATAAGCTGCACTCCAAAAAAAACAAAAAACAAAACAAACATAATATCCCCCTTGTTTTTTTTTCCTCTCTCTGTCTCTGCACCAAAAATCTTACAGCATAACCGTCTGCACCATGAACATAAAACGTATAGAACTGACCGACAGTAATTACATTAACATCAAAATGGTATTTCAGCAAAGAGCTGGAAATGTTTCGTAATCATTAACCCATATATACACATAAGATCAGTTGCATTCCACTCTGAAATTATTGCACAGTAAGCCGCAGTGGGCTCGTCATGGTCATCCCCATAAACCCCTGTATAAAAATAGAACAACAACATTAACACACCAAACATGTCTTCATCTATTTTTTCTTCTCTTATTTTTTCCTTCTTTTTTTTTTGACAGGCACTGCTGTGGCCAACCCCGCCTGAGTCTGAAAACATGAACTGTGCCACAGTGTGAGCTTTAAGAGTTTCTCTTGTCAGTAACTTGCCCCTCAGCACATTGAATATCTTCTTTTTTTTTTCTCCCCCCCCTAAACCGATTTCTTCTTCCCCTCGTATTCGCTGCTCTGCGGTCACAAATGGAAATCTTGCCACTGACCACTTGCTCTCTCTCTCTCTCTCTCTCTCTCTCTCTCTGTCTTTTTCTCTCTCTCTCTCTCTACTTCTATCTCTCCAACTCATCTTCTCCTCCTCCGGGACATCGGCCAGGTCCAAACAGTAGGGATTTTTTGGCATTTCGCGCCGCCACTGACCCAGAGCTTTGGCACCTCCAGAGGGTCCAAGATGAGCATGAGGAGATTCAAGAAGAATACAGCAGCTCTTTCTCTCTTTCACTCTCTCTCTCAAGCTCCAAACCAGCTGGTCTCTCTTGAAAAACAGCGAGAGCGAGCACGTGTCTGAGCGACGAGTCAGACGATGGGTTTGTTTTGTTTGTTTTTTTCTTCTTTTCTTTTTTTTTTAGACGACGGTTTCCACACCAATCAGCTTTGGCGTGAGGATTCGTGGCGTTATTCCGTTGTTGAGGTCCTCCTCGAACTCCAGCAGCTGGCCCATGAAGTTGAGGTTCGGGGAGATGATGGGCCTCCTGGTCTTGACGAACTTGTAGGCGTCCGTCATGGTCATCCAGGTGTGCTTCATCAGGTAGGCGATCACGATGGTGGCTGAACGGGACACGCCTGCCTGGCAGTGGATCAGAAGGCCCATACCTGCTTGATGTGCTTCCTCTGCAGAGAGGGAACATTGAAACAATTAAAACACGATAAAATAAATGCTTTGTTCCCCCGAGGGGAAGTTCAGTCATCACAAGACTTTAACGCTTCCTTTGTGACCGATATTTTTCAGCTTTCATACCACGACTAGACAGAAACTGTTGAATGGCTCTGCACATTGACTGTCTGGGTCACTGGTTCTTTTATCAGATCTTTCATCACATATAATCACATTATATCCAACTGCTTTTGTTAAATGAAAACAAGATTTAATAGTAAACATGTTTACGTTCCAGGTTTTATATAATTCCCAGCCACCACTACCCTCACCTCACTAAATAAGGGTGCTTTCCACACAGGCAGTGTTTAGGTCGACCCAGTTGAACTTTGGGCCCGAGTGCGGTGCCGGTGGGTCAGTGTGAGCACAACCGTCGCACCAAAATGGCCACCCCAAGACCAGACTTAATCGCCATAGTCATAGCAGTAGATTTGTTACCTTTAATTGTCGGTGCAAGCTATTTTAAGAATGGCGGAGCAGAGCCGTGAGCTGCTCAGAGCTACACTACGGAGGCTAATGGAATTTCTTGGTTTCCCTCATCAAACTCATCAAATACACAATCCAACAACTCCAAAACGCTCTGGTGGACAAGTTGTGACCTGCACATTCACCACACTATTAACGGAGTTGTTTTCGAGGCAAATGCAGAGACTGCTTGCCGAAAAACTGCCCCCGACGGGAACACGCATCAGCGGTTTTGCATGAATTTACTCCAAAAACAACTCCATCTCGTATGTTCCGTTATTATCTCATAACGTGGTGAATGTGCAGGTCACAACTTGTCCACCAGAGCGTTTTGGAGTTGTTGGATTGTGTATTTGATGAGTTTGATGAGGGAAACCAAGAAATCCCATTAGCCTCCGTAGCGTAGCTCTGAGCAGCTCACGGCTCTGCTCCGCTGTTCTGACCGACAATTAAAGGTAACAAACCTACTACCTAAAACTATAGGGATTTTGCCATTTGCCAAAATGTTGAACTAAGGTGTGGTCTCGGTGTAGCTACAGTCGAACTCTGGTGCGGTTTATTTGTTGTGTGAACGCAGCCGCACCTCAGTCTGCACCCTGGTCTACAAGATTGAGCTAATGAGGCTCCCATAGTTTGCTCCCACAGCTGCGCTTCATTCTCATAATCTATTATTTGCGGAGAGTGGTAAATATGATATAAAAGGAACTGACCAGCGCTACAAATAATCGGCGTATTTGTGTTAAAGTTTAGTGTAACTTCTCAGAGTTTAATGTTTACAATCGGGACTGTGCCAGTGATGCGGCGTTTGGACCGGAGTGAAAACAAACGTGTGAACGCGGACCATACAAGCTGAAAAATGAAACAATGCATCATTTCCGCTTCTGTGTATGTGTGAAAACACCCGAAGTTTCAAACTGTAGACAAAGACCAGGCTCTAGGATCAGACACAACACCTTCGTCATACTGCAGCAGAGCAAACCACGGCAACATCATAAGGAATCCACCGAACAGCGCCGCTGCTTTGATACTGACCTTCTCAGAAGGCCCAGTGATCGGTTATCATATGAATGATTAGCCTGCCACTTCAAATACAGTTTCTTTATCAGTGACATTTAAAAAAAGGCACTGTTTCCGCTCTCTGTCACGCTCGAGGTCAAGACAGGACACCAACTCAGTTTTCAGCACGACAGCAGCCAATCTCTGCCCTCCTGATACCGTACATACAAAAATATATATATATCGGTTTCTCGCAGTAAGATATATACATTTTAAATGTTGGAAAAAATATATATATTGGTGCTGGCAGACACCCTGAGGTATTGAGTTGATAAAAATGGATGAACTTATCGCTAGTAAATGTATTGGCTGAGTTTCAGTGTATAATATTTAAATCTAATACTAAATAAAGGTTGTAACTAAAGCACAAGACATGATCGTCTTTAAAATATATGTCAGACTCCATAGTCTCACTTTGTAATCAGTGGAGTTCACTGGATGTAAAGAGAGATGGTCTGATAATGAAGTGTCACAAAATGATCCTTAGTGTTTCTTTCTTCCATTTCTTCTTTCAGCTTAGAAATAAATCTTTCTAGTTATAGTGCAAATATTTATTTTTATTCTTTTTAGTATCCTCTTTAATTATCCTTTTTAAACTATAGATAGTTGATTCCCCTCCAGCCTCTACAAAGTGTTCACATTCAACAATCTGAGAAGGTTAATATTAGTCTTTAACTTTAACTGGTGGTGTATTTTCTGGAAAGGTCACACGACGAAAAGCTGTCTCTAACGCCGATCTGAGCGACAGGACTCGTACCGATGAATTCAAACGCCTCCTCGAAGTACTGGCGCAGGTTCTGCTTGTTGCTGTCGGTGGCGGGCAGCCGCTTGTAGATGAAGAGGCCGGTGTCGTAGTGGTAGAGCGGCAGGTGGGTGGTCACGTTGAGGATGTAGCCGATGTTCAGGCGCTGCAGCAGGTTGGCGTCCTGAGCGTCGTGCTCGTTCCCCAGGTAGAGGAAGGGCAGGATCGGCGTCAGCTCCGCGTTCTCTATGTCCGGGGTGGAGGGCAGGGAGTGAGGTAGCGCCAGGCCGGCCGCCGCGTGTCCCGTGTCCAGGCCCTCGTGAAGGTGCAGCGAGTGTTCGCACAGGTTCTCGTGGCTCTGCCTGAAGCAGCTAAGGCCTCCTGTGAACACAGACGGAGATGCGTGACGTTAGCTTCAGCTTCAAACAACGGATAAAACTGTCAAACATCATTTTCTCAATGGCTTTATTTCTCTTTAGCCCGTCGCTAAATGCGGGCGCATGGCATCTGTCCGACTACCCATTTCTCCGACCATACATTTCTTTATTTTTGCGTCCATTAGTCCGACCTCCCACTTCTCCGACTTAAGTAGCCCTAACCCTTTACCTTACCCTAAACCTAACCTTAACAGTCAGTGGCGGCCTTAGACATCTGGGGGCCCGTTTCAATATTTCATATGAGGCCCTACCCTGTTAAACATTTGATTTGCCAGCTACGTGCCCATGTGTCGCTGCGCTTTAAACCCTGAAAGGACGCAGTAAACGCACTATCCAGGGAGCATACGTCAGTCCGACTGCCCAAAAGTCCGACGGCTCATTTCTCCGACTACCTATTACTACAGTGTTAAGGTTAGGTTTAGGGTAAGGTTAAGGGTTAGGGCCACTTAAGTCGGAGAAGTGGGAGGTCGGACTAATGGACGCAAAAATAAAGAAATGTATGGTCGGAGAAATGGGTAGTCGGACAGACGTCATGCGCCCGCTAAATGCAAATAGGCCCTGGTCAGTCTCTTCGGCGTGGAGCTGACACTGCCAGGGGTTAAGGGTTCAATTCTCACTGCTGTGATCCGTGCTAAAAATACACACGCACTCATGCTTCTGTCCACCACATGGCACGCGTCGGGAGTTGGGACTGACTGACTGACTAGGACAACTTTGAAAACACACCTGATAAAAAAAACAAACATACAAAAAAAAGCAACAACAACTGGTGTCAAATAGATTTGAAGCAGTAAAATGTAACAGAAATCTCCCACTGCCGCGACGACACCGTTAACATTTGGTTGTAATTTGAATGTCTGTATTTGGATATTAAATCAGTACGAAGGGATCAGCGCTGTTTCCATCAACAACAACCAACCCCTCTGTCCCGGTCGAGTCTGTTTTGAGAAGCAGAGGCCGCGGCCAAAATACCTCCCGAGACAGTTTCCACTCACAAAACCCGGCGTGAGAAATCCCCCTCGTTAATCTGCAGGTAAATAGATGTACTAAATGTTTAATATACTTCTCACTGGACATCTGCACTTCTCCAAATAACTGGTTTGCACCTGTTGCCAGTGATGCCATCAGCCAAAGTTTCCCCTCAGCACAAAGCTGTGGGGAGGGGGTGGAAAGTATCACACACACACATAGAGAGAGAGATACACACACACACACACACTGTTTCAGTTCATATTGCAATAGTTGACATCACAGCATGTGAGGTCATCGTACAACTTCCTTTTAATGACTGGGCAGGTGAGGATCTACTGTCAACTGTCTGACTGGCTGTGTGTTCAGCCTGATCATTAACCATGAAAAAAGATACTGACCTGATGTTACCAGAGAAGGATGATGTGTTAATAATTACTCCGTAACGGATAAAAGAAAGGGAAGTACAGTACTTTATATATACAGCAGCTGTGACACCAGACTCATGGGGGAATTTACACCCAGATTTATATATTTCTGACATTTCCAGTTATTGAGCTCTTGAAATGACAGAGCTGTATTAATGAAATCTGTTTTTCAGACCCTCAGAAATCCTTCTCTTTATTTTCAAAACACTATACTTGTCTTTCAATACAGTATCATGTGTACCTTTGTTCTGCATGCTCCAATATTTCAGTTTTTAGCCAGGCACTTGTGGTGTAGTTCAACATGTCACATCTAAGTAGGACCAGGCTGATGGTGGAGTTTTAAGGCCAATATCTAGATCGATATTTCAACATTGTATTATAAAAAGAGCAATCACATACAGAAAACCTGACTCAGCAGTTTGTGAAGCATTTTCGCCTCTTTTGTCTCATCGATTTTCATTTCACCAGTTTCAACTAGTTTGTGTTTAAAGCTGCAGGTGTTCACAGCCTTAAACCCACCGTCTACTGAACCTGACGACTTTTAACTTTGTCTTCCAGCACCAAATGGCACAAAAGACAAAGTTAGCGACGTAGTGCAACAGTTAGAGGCTGAAAAAGCCAGATATTTTCATCAGGAGGTGGTGGAGACCAAAACAGAGCTACAAGAGTCAGAACTGGACTTATATTAATAAGGTGGCTCACAATCAAAATTTAAAAACAAACAAAAATAAAACACGGATGTTATCCTAATGTGTTGGATGTGTTTACTCATCCATCCTGTTTGGTCACATGTTGGCCATTAAAACCTTTATGTGTATGTTATGTAATGGAGACCCCGTTTTTAAATAGATCTCTTCGCTTTTCCACTGCAACTCTGTTTTACTTTTCTTCACCACGTGACACCGCGACATTCACAGTTAATATATATACTACTTCACAGCTACAAAATATTTACCAAGCACGCATAAACTAAGTCACAGTGAACTGTGAAAACGGCGTCCTGTTTCGACTCGAAATGAACCAGCATCATTCTTTTTTCAGGTCAAGCCGAACTGATAAACAACACTTTTCCGTAGCAAACTGAGAATAACAGAAGCAGCACGTTGCTGTCAGATGAAAATCTGTCGAGTGTGACCGTCTGTCATCATCTCTGACTAAACTCACAGAGGAAAACATGAAAAGTGTCTCTATCGCTTTCATAAGCCAGTGGCTCAGTTCCTGCTTAGAAATCACCGCTTCTGCCTCACTAGGCCTCTCACACCACAGACCCGCTGTTTCCAAAGCTTACCCCTAAACCTTCCGACACCACTGACATGTTGTTTATGGCAATTCTGACGGATTAAATGTAACCTATCTGTGCTCTGGGGCTGCAGCGGGGTTAGGGACACAAGATTTTGTGTTTCCAGTGGAGCAGAGACTCACACTACTATGACCATATTTACAATAGATCATGACTAAGAGCTGCTTGTAACAGCAAATGATGTAGTGTGAGTAAATTATTCAGCAACATTCATACTGTACATACATGTGTGTGTGTGTGTGTGTGTATATATATATATGTGTGTGTCATTAACACTACTGCTTGAAATAACCAACCAATCCCCCTGCCTACTTCCTCTGTTAGATTATAAGGAAGTGAAGTATCGATCGCTGTTAACATTTAGAGGAATATAAAAGATCGACTATGTAATCAAGGCTCAGCCATTATAAATGTTGATCTAATAAATCATGAATATAATATGTTTGATCACATAGGGGACATCCATGATGCAAATAAACACAGGAGTAATCAGTGATATTAAAAACTACTTCATAATATCAATAAAAAACCGAGGCTGAGCCATTTCATTTTCCACCAGCAGAGAGAGAGAGAGAGAGAGAGAGAGATGGCTTGCGTTTTGCAATAATGAAAGCAGTGGGGACAGAGAGAACAAGACAGTCTGCCTGTTCCTCCCACTGGGGCCGGAGCTTCAGACAGACGCCGGTGCAGGATGAGACACTGGAGAGGAGCCTCGTCCATCAAAGCAGCACAGGAGGAACCAGAGGGCCGGACAGAGAGCGAGAAGATATCAAGGTAGCCGTGATCTTACGGGGACCGGACAGCGGCTGGGAGGCTTTCAGAAAACACTCCTCTTCCCTCCTCCCTCCTCCCTCTACACGACATACTGCTCCAGCTTCAAACACACTCTCACACACCAAAGATAGAAAACATGGCAGCGACCCAGGGACTGCTATCTCAACAGGCCGCCTTATTTACTAACAGCTGCTTCTCGCTGCCTTGCAAAGCGCTTCGTATGTGTCATATAGAAAGCTGTCATGCATATGTCTCTGCGTGCAGGCGATGCATACAGAGTCTGCAAAGGCTCCACTCTGTGTGTGTGTGTGCAAAAACCTGTTGGTAACGTGGTTAAATGCTTCACTACAAAGCAAACAGGATGATACAACTACAGCCAGTGTGTGTTGTGTTCATAGGCAATACCAGCTGACAGGAAAAAAAAACAACAAAAGTTAAACAGGCTTCACTGTTCACTCACATAATTACACATTATTATGCACCCACACCTTGTTCATATTGGTTTATACTGCCATTAAACTTCTACTGCTGCGAGATCAGACATTACTTTGAGATGTCTCCCTTTCAGAGTTAAACTAAAACCCGTGAAATTGTCGTTTTTTTTATCCCTTTTTACACTGGAAAGTATAAAAAGCTTTGTTAAAAACCTGCTTTATGTTACCTTTGAGGATGATGGGGTCCTTGCCCTCCCTCCTCAGCGACTCCAGGACCACGTGTAGAGGCTGGGAGGACGCGAGCCGGATGGGGTCTGCGGTGCTCTCGTCGTAAACCACAATCTCTTTGGAGAAGATGCCCTTATAAGAGTCCTTGCCCTCGCGGCAGGAGATGAGGTCCAGCACAGTGATCTTGCCCTGCTGCAGCCGCCGCCGGCTGATCTTGTCGGAGCAGTTGATGTGGACGGCCCCCCGGATGTGGCTCTTGTTGTACTCCATGAAGGGCCGGCAGTCGATGATGACCGGCACGGGCCCCACGGGGTGTCCCATGGGGCAGCAGGTCATCCTCTTGGCCAGCTCATTGGGATGGATGACCCTCACGGTGGATACGGCTTTGGGAGTGCCCGGGGCGAGGCTGGGGGCACTTAATGCTTCGTGGTTGCTGACCATCTGCGTGGGGGCCCCGGCATAGCTGAGGTTGGGGCTGCTGGCGCTCACCTGGCTGTGGCTGAGGCTCTGGCTGTCCTTCTCATAGGTAGTCACAGAGCAGCAGCTGGCACTGCTGCATCCACACGACAATGAGCGCGTGGAGCCCTTGGATGAGGGCATATACGTTACAAGATTGGCCGTCGCCCGGATCTTCACCACGGTGGTGCTGATGACTGTCTTGCTGCTGCTGCTGGTGGCGATGGAGTCCAGGTAGCTGGTGTCCAGGCGCAGTTGGAGTTCCTGAGGTCGGATCGGCCTTGGCAGCGCCACCACAATTCTGTCGTCAAGAGGAGATGGAGGCATGGGGAGGCCGAGGGCTGGACGTCTATGGAGAACTCAAGAAGCCGCTCTGTGGAAGGGAGGGACAGGAACAAGAGGAAACGTGAGGGCGAGGGAGGACAACACCTACAAAAGAAAACAGTGAGGATCAGTGACTCCTGCAGCGACTCAGGTGGAGGCAGCGAGTGAGCAGAGAGCAGAGAGCTGACAGGCCGACCTCTCGTCTGTTTGAACAACATACAAACTAGAAAACGGCCGCTCAAGCCAAATATTAGTAGTGTCAACACCTGCAGGGGTAACACCCAAGTTGGTGGGAGAATTTAGATGTGACAAACTGGCCACTAATAATAAACAGTGAAATCATCACAGCCCTGTGTGTTTAACTGTGTCACTGATTCACTTAGAGTGTAATCAGTATGAATCATCCTACACATATTGTACATGTGTGTGTGTGATGTTCTTTTTTTTTCACTCCCAACTCCAGTCAGTGTGTCTGGTCCAAGAGCTTCTATACAACAAGAGAGGAAGGGGGGAAGAAGAAAAAAAAAAGATAAAATACTGCATCAACGCTACGCCGCAGTTTGGTCTCTCCCCCAAATGGAAACTCGGGGTACAAAAAAAAGAAGAGAAAGAAGAAGAGGGGTGGCATTTCCTTTTGATCCCCAGGATGAGCGTTTTAAAAGCATGTCATCGTGGCACATTACGTAAAAGACACCCGCCGAGCATCGCCTGTCCCGGCCATCGCCGTCCTTTTGTAAAGCAGCAGCAGCACGGTGCAGGTTCAGCTGAGGCAGGAATCATTCATGGCCAAATTCATTGAAGAAACCGGCATGAGAACGTGCCGTGAATGTGATATGACTCCCGGACGAGACGAGGCTGAACAGATGGAAGGAAATCCAATTTCACACCATCATGTATTATCAAGAAAAATAAATAAATAAAAAATAAATAAACAAAATAAAAAAACACGGCATGGCTGCATTAAAAAAATAAAAATAAAGCAGAGGTTGTAGCCCAACTTTGTGTCAACGCTGTGATAAAACGCTGCGATTATAAAACACTTAAATCATGATGTTGGGAAATAATAACACATCAATAAAAATAATAATAACAGATGTGATAATATAATTTTAAAAAAAATAGCAAACACTGACCAGCCCAAAATGGTTGCAGCAATTTGATATTCCTCTTCATTAATTATAGAATCGCGTGAAATCTCTATGACTGTGCATTTCAGCGGCAACTTGTGCCTTGGACGCCAATTACCAAACTTGTCTCGTCCGTGCTCTTACCGGTGTGTGTGTCGCTGTTCACTGTAGACGGATTTATTATCTCCGCTCGCTGACAGCGTTGCCTCCATTCAGTCCATCCCAGTGTTGTGGATCGGCAACATTTTTTAGTAGTTTTACCCAGCTCCTCCACCCCCCCCCCTTCCTCAGAAATAATATTGAAGGAAGTCTGCCAGCCTACTGAAGTCGCGCAGCGGGATTGACGCGACTCGGAGCCAATGCGAGACTTCATTAATATTAAATTTGATCCCTTTTTGTACAGTGAGGTCCGGCCCCGTGATGGGAGGGGTTTGGCCGGGGCTGTCTGCCTCTGTGTGGCTGGTGGTGGTGTGGAGTGGAGTGGAGGGGGAGAGGGAGGAGGAGGAGGGGGAGAGGGAGGAGGAGGAGGAGGGAGGGGGTGAGGGAGAAGGAGGAGAGGAGAGGGGAGGGAGGAGGAGGAGGAGGAGAGCCGTTTGAACTGCCTTCAGTCTCACGTACGAGCAGCGATGATGTCACTGGCAGCCAATCAAAAGTCTCTCCAGGAGGCTCGAGGAAGAAGCCACGGTGCCTTCACGTGCTGCTCGTAAAGTTCTTAATGTACAGTAAAACGGAACCTTAGATGAATATAACAGAGCTACTTTATACTAATAAAGTAAAAGCATCTAAAGACATATATGATATTTCTTAGAGTAAATTATTGTTGCTGCTCAGTGTTTTTCGTAGGTCTTACGATCAAGGTTATTTCAATATAATAGCCTATGTTGTTTTAGTTTTATATATACGTCAGTGGTGTAGTCTATGTGGTGTGATACTCAGGTAGCCTATATTCAGTATACCCACTGAAAATGCATTAATATTTCAGTATACCCACTACAACAAAACTATCTAACTATAGAATCAGAATGTATTTACAGCAGCACAACCAGATTAAAAGCTAAAACCTTAAAGTGCAACCACATAGAAACAAGACAGACAATAAACAGTAACAATAAACAACCAGTGCCGACATTCAGTTATTCAACAATTATGTATGATCCACTATGAATAAAGTGACAGTGCAAGTGCATTGATGACTAGGAGGGTAAAATATAGGCTAAGAGTATCTACTGTATATAAAAATATAAAAAAAAAAAAAAAATACAGTAAATACAGGTATGAACAGTGTACCCACCTAGAAACAGTAGCCACTACAACAAATTAGACTACACCACTGATATATGTTGTGGCTCAGTTAGGGCAGGTTGTCCACTAGCCACATGGTTGGTGGTTTGATCCCTTGTTCCTCCGGTTCACATGTCGAAGTATCATTGGGCAAGACACTGAACCAATGTACAGTAACATCGTTGTGTGACTGTGTGTGCATTTACGTAGATGTTACGATGTCAAATGCTGAATGAATGACTGCAGTGCTTTGAGTGGCCGTAGAAACTAGAAAAGTAAGTCCATTGACCATTATCTAGTTTTTTTTGTTGTTTTGTTTTTTCCAAGGAGGACAATTCACCTCACAAGCTCACTTTATCCAGAATAATTTGAACAACATTTTATATGTTTCAAAAACACAAATCAACAAACAGGATGAGATAAGAAATAAGTGATAAGTAATGAAAAGCTATAGACATTCATTACGTCTGTATCATGTACAGTCAACCCAGTCGCCAGAAAGAAACGTTCACTATGGACTATTCTGCAAACTCCAGAAAAGTCCAGGATCAACGTTTCCGAGCGAAAATACGTTATACGCCAACATTACGTTGCCCATTCATTTAACGTGAGCCAATTGCTGCGTTCATTATCAACGTTTTACATGTGGCTGTACAACGTTATTTTTTCGCTGGAAAAACAACATTTTAGGATATATTTGGCATGGTTTTGATGACTTTTTTAGCGAGAAATGTGTGTTTTAGTTTCCAAATGTATGTTGAATTAATGCAAATAAGCTTGTGTTTGTAACATATTCTGCGAATTTGAAAATTGAAAACGTATATATTCAACATTATTCATTAAGCTTTCTGGCGGATAAAATGTGATTATTTGGCACTATTTGAGGACATTTCTAGCGAGAAATGTGTCTTTTACTTTACAAATATGTTGAATGAATGAAAATTAAGTTTTATTTGTAGCCTACTCCAGCGATATTTTATCCGACTGATTGGACTCTCCCACTATGCTGTGGGCACTGAATTATGATTATGAAAACCTGATACTTTTTTCGTTTTGACGAAGATTTTTTCAGCTTGTAGTTGCTGTCGTGGTTGTTTTAAACGCTATTTTATGAATGTAATTTTTTTTTTCATTATTGTGGTAGGCCAACGTTTGGTGCATTATTTTAATCATAAACGTTATATTTATTCAGTTAATGTGTATTTCGTTTGTTAGTTATTACGAAGATTGCTCAGATTTCCATCGTTGCTATGGTTACAGTGAACGATCAGCTGATTTCATTGTGACTGACGTAGCTTCCGGCAAGTCCGTCATCGTCTCACCGACAGGCAGCCCCAGCCCCCGTTCAGGTAACGTAAACAAACAACATGGAAAATTGTGATAAAATAATTAACAGTTAAAGCTATTTTACCTCCAAAAACCAGCCAGTGTCGTCAACCACAAACAAAGTTTGACAGATGTGGTTGATCAAAGTTGTTAAACTGGCTGACTTTACTAGCTGCACTGTTTGATGTAGATTTTAATGATTAGGCTAACGTTAACATAGCTAGGCTAACATTAATGCTACATGCCAGCCCTCACTGTACTTTTCTCACTGTTTTACAGGTAACAGATAATACCTACAATGGCTACAGCTGAAGCTGAGTTCAATGAGATGCTCAGTAAAACGAAGAGCCTGACACAAAGGTAATTTAAATATCTTATTCCATGCATGGGGATCAGATATTATGATGCATTTGTGCAGGAAGTCTGTGTGGTTAACTGCATTACTTTGATTATATTGTGTTGTTTTTTTTAGGTCAAAAAAGAGGACAAAGGCATCAGACCTGCCACGATGGAGAAAACGTGATGATCATCTCTGTGTCCTTGAGGAGACCGGTGTGGAGATGCTTGATGAACAAGAGCCAGGATTTGGTATGTGATCGTGATAATTTGTGCATCATTATTCTTATTTTGGTAGAAAAACATCATGTTAGGATTTCTATGCAGATGTACCAGTCCAAGAAGCTTTCTGAAGTCTGTAGTAGTTGTAGTCGTAGGCCTGCACACCTCAACATCACCATAATACTTCATTTAGAATGTGATTTTCACAGGGCCTGATTTAAGCCACAGTACCACCTTAAATTAGCTCAGTGCAGCATCACACCGTTGGTGGTGCTCTTACCAATCATATTTCCAACACACGCAACATAACACCACCTGAGAACTCTCTCCTAAACTTCATATGGATGCTGGCAGAAAATGGAGTATGCCAGGGTGGGCTGGCTTATGCAATATTTACAGTTGCCACCTTTTAATTCTACATATAAGTGTATTTTCAATTATTCTGTCAACAGACTGGCAAAGTGTGTTTGAACACCGTTTTACCAGAGTTTTATGGAGTGGGTGATAAGCTCTTTCAAGGTGGACAAGCTGTGCGCAGAAAGAGGATGACACTTGTTGGAAATTCCCACGGGTCACGTGATTCCCGCGGGATGGGAGTCAAAGTTTTATTAATCCTGTGATTGGGACGGGACGGGAGCGGGCAGGAGCGGAAACTCCATTAATAGATGATGATTTTCAGCCGTGTTAAACTACCAAAAGGACAGATGCGTCCATTTTTGCCGTCATCTTTCAGTGAGCCAAAACTATTTTGGCTTGCGTTAGTTAGTTAAATGGGGAGTGGGCGCAGGAGACACACAATAACAACAAAATGCAACATTTTTGCAACATGTTTGGGGTTCATTTGTGTATTTTCCACATAGATTCTCATTGAACTTCTTGTACTACTTGAAAGTTTATTTTTAAAATAACATTAGAAACTTTTTGTCTTTGTATGCACCAGGAAAGGGCATCTGTGGTCGGTCTCAGCTGAATGCAGCAAAGGCGAGGACAACGAGGAGGAGTAGCTCCAGCCTTGATGAGCAGGTGTGTATCATATAAGAGTTATGCCATCATGGCATTATTCTTTGTGCTCTAAATATGTATGTATATCCACACATCAGCTGACCCACACTATAGGCCCAGTTCCAATCCGCCCCATAAGACTCAGGCCCTGAACCCTCACTGACTAAAGTGACGTCAGATCTAAGACAGAGTGTGAGAGACTGTGAGGGTCCAGATGCTGTAAACATGACTGGAACAGCACTTACCCACTCTCACGATACGTTACCTTGACAACAAAATGTTGTTGACTCCGGTCATGAAATGATAATTCAATTTGCCTTGATGAGCAGGTGTGTATCATACAAGAGTTATGCCATCATGGCATTATTCTTTGTGCTCTAAATATGTACAGGCAAGTACCGTATAATAACATTCTTATTCTTGTTGATATAGTCCTCAACTATATTCTCCTAAATCTATGCAACCAACATGTTTCACTGCTTAAGCTGACACACTATACTCTTCTCTACAAGTCATTTTGCACTTCATCTATTCACAACCGTACTACACTTGAATAATTGATTAAGGTTTCACTAACTCACTTTCACAGACTAACAAAAACCCAGCAGTTGAATGAATCTATCTATTGGGCTCTTTTGGTTTTGTTTTGTTTGTTTGTTTTTTGAATGAAGACAATAAGAGTTTAATTGCAATTTTACTTACTACTTTTTGTGTGACTGTTAATATATTTTCACCATCAGTACAACAATTACTGCTATTAATGCTGTATGCAATCCTACAGGGGAGAGATCTTCGCATATCCCATGTTCTCAAGTCCTCCAGTCTTCTGTATGGACGTAGTTGGCAAGTACTGGTCCTACATAAATGAAGCCTGCCCAGAATACAGCCACCTGACCACCATGACGTCCTTGTTGTCTGTGCTTTATGCCAAGGCATATGGCATCAAGTGAGAGGTAACTGTAACTGTTTCAGCACAGCTGACTGACACTATACTCTTCTCTCCAAGTTATTTAGCACTTTATCTGTTAACAACTGTACTACACTTGAATGAAAATCAGTGTTGATCAAGGGTCAAGATCTTGTATACAGGGATGCACATGTACAGGCAGGTGTATATGCATTCACACACATCCATTATGTAGATAGCATCACTAACATTAAGAATTGCTCAAATTATTTTCTAAGTATTAATATTTGTATTCATGTCATTCATGGATGTCTCTATCAAAACAAGTGTTTTAGTCATTTCAGTAATTTAGCTTTTTGTGCTTTTATGCTAAACTTACAAACTTTCACTCATTTCCAGACTGTGATGTCCACATAAACCTGTAGAGCTTCCCTTATTCCAAGATTGTGGGGCAAAGGATTACAAAGTAAGTTGTCCTTGTGGTGGTTGTTGTTTCTGTTGTTTTTAGTTGAATACTGTTTACTAGTGTGCAGATATTACAAGGGCTTCTACCAACACTTCTCATCTTTTCAGGGTTTTATGTAGGCTACATGAACCATTTAATATACACATTCACCATGCAGAGGAGAATTGGGCAAGTTGAGCATAGGAACATCTAAGTTGAGTCCCCCCCCGACCCCCACCAGCTCCCACCTCCCCCTTTACTTCATATTCCACCTGTCCAGGTGGCAGGTGAACACAAACTGCAGTGACCTGCTGCTGAGCCACCAACTCACTGAGCTTTGGGGAGTTTTGTGATTACATTGCATCTTGGGAAGAATCCTTCATCTTTCTCTTTTAAAGTAATACATGGCTCACCATAAACAGCAGCTTGTTTTCAGCAGCGTACTTATTGTAATCATAATCCAGAATCCTGATTTAGTAATCGGGACAAGTAAAGACAAAATACATTCATTTAGGAGCGTCAAGTGAGCAGATGACAGTCCTCACTGCAGGCGGCCCCGGTTCGAATCCCGCATCGGGCAGTCCTTTCCTGCATCTCTCTCTCTCTCTCTCTCTCTCTCTCTCTCTCTCTCTCTCTCTCTCTCTCTCTCTCTCTCTCTCTCTCTCTCTCTCTCTCTCTCTCTCTCCCCATTTCCTGTCTCTCTCAACTGAACTAAAAAAAGGAAAAATATAAAAATACATTCATGTAGTGTATGTGGCAGGTGGCACAACGTACCCCACAGTTACCATATTGACTTTAATACTTCCCACAGCTAAAAAGTTTCAACTGATGCATACTACACATTTATAATAATCTCTTTTGGTCTAAACACAATTCTCATGAAACTTGTGATTGACAAAAATTCACTTTCGAGAGTTAAAATGTTTTTTCGGACATAGATGTCTAACCGTTTAACCCATGTGGTTCTTACGTCACAAATTCCATGAAATGATGCCTTCCTCGGTCCTCCTAAATATTTGGTCACATGCTCTATTTTTCTTAATGGTTCCCTAGCAACAAGGGGTGGCTCAGCTTGCCCTATGCTGCGTACCACAGTCTCCCCTACAGATTTACTGCAAACTTTCTATAATCACCATTTCACCACACACAGTTTAAAGTTAAGATCTTATGTTATAATAGCCTGACAAGCCAGACTATATCATTAAAATGTCTAGTCTGGCAACGACCGGTAGACCTCGGCTCAATCCAGGGGGCGGGATGAAGGCTGTCTTTCAAACTGCCTCTGCACGTAATGGGGTAGTGCTTGAGCGCTACGACTAATCAGAGCAAAGAGCAGGATGACGTTAGCCTGACAAGCCAATTAAAATGTATGTCGTCATGGCGTTAAGCCGCCCAACGACTCTCTAAACAGATAGAGCGCTGTGATTGGTCAACACAATATTTTTGCTGCCGCTAGGGTGCGTCTAGATTTCTAGGCTAATGTTATAATAGATATTATTATAGATTATTATTTCTGCTTATTTTTTGTATTAATTTTCAGTCATTTTGGTTATTGCTTGTTTTTCAGGGGTTTAAGCGAGGTGAAGGTGAAATGGCTGCCCTGCTCAAAGAGGTACAGTATGTATGTTGTGTCATCATAGATGCATTACCACAAATGCAACATCTCAAATTCTGTGCACAACTTTGCCATGAAGCGTAGCTGTATGAGAGGCTTCTGGGTTACAGGGTGAACATTCATGCTAGAGTAACAGATATAGTTCAGAACACTGTAGTTACCAATCAACATTGAATGCAAGTAACACCATACAGTATTTCTAAAAGAAGTGTGTACGTCATGTTCAACATCATGTTTAATTCATGATTCATTGATACTAAAGCAACTGTTACTAAAAAGAATTTCTCTTTTTTCCATTTCTTCTTTCTCGTAGCAACATGATGGAGAGATTCCTGGGTGCCACACAAACAGCTTAAAACAATGTACAATTATGTGGTTAATGATTATAGTTACATTGTTATGAATGATTGAGTGGTGGATCAGTTGATAGATTGGCTAGTTATGCTTATCCAATTGTACAGTTTTTGTGTGTTTTTGTCCTTTTAATCATTTTTTAAACGGTAGTCCATGAGTTCATCAGTTGTATACTGTATTCATGTTTGAAAATCTCTTCCCACAGGTAACAAAATAAAAGTATCTGCATTCATCAACCCGAATGGAAAATATGCATGCCTGTTAATTGAAGAAATGTAGTACATTTACATACACTATGTTCTCCAGAGTACAGTTTACCTTGTAGTATGTGTTAAATAAAGGTTGCCTTAGACTGTCATCTTTCAGATTTCGTTTTTATGAGCATTTGCGTATACAGTAAGCCCATCTTGACAAGTCCATCAGTGGAAGAAGAGAAGACCAAGAAGAAAGGGCTGATCTCACTCAACCAACACGATTGACTGCTTCATGGCTAGAGGATATTTCAACAGTGATCCAACTTCCCAAACACAGCCACTGCAATACTGACAATAACTATAGACAAAAACAATGGTTTCTGTGTGTGTGTGTGTGTGTGTGTGTGTGTGTGTTTTGTACAAATGAAACAGCAATCACTAATACCTTTCACTAATGCCTTGGAGAAAAGGAAGGTGAGGAGACCATATGGCTTTCAGCCATTATAGAATAAGGTGTTATAACAGACTTATAACAGAGTTATGTCATTTTTTTTATATACTTGGGGAGGAGGGGTATCCCATCCAACATACAGTGCACTTGTGATTGTAAGACTGTAACATATCCTAAATTTGGGGGAGGGGCTAACACAAATCAAAACTGCAGTATCAATTTGGTGTAGATTTATAAGAGAAATTTAGATTTATAGATAGATTTTTATCAGGGCAAGTGGGAAAATTGTATAGAATGATTGGTTAGGCTATTTAAAGTTTTGTTCTCTGCTGCTGACCTCCTTTCTCAGAGTCAGGGCATCCTAATTAGAGAGAGGACAGCTGGTCTTCCTTGTCTGACCTTTGTGTAGATGTAGATTATGAGGAAAATTAGTCTAAACTGGTCAAAATTTTAAAGTCTAACAGTGTATAAGTCAGACACCAACATCTTGAACAATTTTTGGCCACTCACTACCCCTGAAAACATGTTTGACTGATTTCATCCAGTTAGGCTCATAGATAGGGCTAGGAACGTATATCTCAAAGGGCCATAGTTTTCAAGCAAGATGAAAATTAAACTTTGTCGTAGGACAACAATGAAGACATCGTTGGAAAGGTCTTGACCTAGGGAGTAACATGTGTCAGTATGAAAACTGAGGTCAGCTCTTGCTCCCCACAAGTGACCTTTGAACCTTGATCCTGACACACTTTTAAAGGCTTCTAGAGCAGCAACAAAATGTGCTACAGACAAGTTATACACATTTTTGGAAAGCTCTTGACCTCTACTATCAGGTCCAATGGCAAACCAGCAGGAAGGGGTCAAGAATAGGGTCAAATATGGCACAAAACACATTTTCTCCCTTTTAACAGGAACACACATCAAATCTGACCAAACACATGTGCTCGGCACCCCAGAAAACCTATAAAAAGATTACAATGTTCCTGGTCTTAGACAAACATAATAGGGAAAACACATTAGAACTACAACCAACATGGCGGAGCGCACATACAGTCAACGTGTCACTATGGCAACATGTAGTTCTTGTGTCGTTCTCCTGGGTTGGGGTTGGGGTTGTCACACTAGGGTTCAAAAAGCGTCTATTCGCTCATTCTTTAACAAAAAACGCATAACCATGACATATATGTTTATATCGTGAGAGATTGTATGTTATAAAATATAAAAATAGTAATGTATTAGTGCTAGTTTAGACGTGATTTCTGCCACGCTGTTTCGCGGTCTGAACGGGATGCGTTCAAAGGCAATAGGATTAGGCAACGTTTCAAAACGGAACACCCAAGCATCATTCCTCGACACATTTTTGTTGCTATAAAGTGAGAGTGTTGTTTGAAGACTGTGTTCATAATATGTGGCTTAAAAAATATGCAACCAGATGGGTTAATAGCCAGTTTAGCTTACATTAGAGCATTGAGCTATTGAACGCAGCCCAAGGTGTCCAAGGCTCACAACAGAGAGGTTACAAGAAGTTGTGAGAGAGGAGTTTTACTATATCAATTTTATCAATAAAAGATGGCTACATCTATCCAATGCAATATGGTGAAAAACTCAAAAGATTGCAGATTTCAGTGTAGCCTATCGAAATGAAATTATTATATATATTGGAATATGGTGATAGAAAGAAAATTGTGTTTTAAATACTAACGTTTCTGTACATTTGCAGGGTCAAGAAGTGAAGGAATCAAGGTCATTTGATTTGAATTCATTTAATTGTCATTTTATAACACAGGGTGGTAAAAACAAAACTTAAAGAGTCATTTTCATACTACAGATAAAGAATACATACACAGATCATTACAACTAGAATAAAACATGGTTAAGTAAGACCATCTACACATATTTATACACACATACACATTTAGTGGTGGAAAATCTAACCACTTACGGCATTGCAAGTTTATCTGTATAGCCTGTTTTTACAAACACTTTGTCTCCAAGGTCATTACATAGCAACAACATCCTCTGCCCTTAGACCCTCACATCCACTGAGGAAAAACTTCAGAGAGAAAAAAACAGGAGAAACTTCAGGATGAGCAGCAGAGGGATCCCACACCCAGGACGGCCAGACGGGACATAGATGTTGGACATAGAGTATACAGGACATATAGTACAGAGAAGAAAACAGTTCACAACAAGCAATAGGAAGTACTAAACTTTACAGTTTTGAGGAAAAACGTTTAATCTACTTTGTCGTTGACTACAACCCACAGTACTGTGGTGATGAAAAATGGTCACGAAATAAACAAAGCCCTATACACCTGGCCTGATCTGTTTCACAAGAATGTATTAATTTATCTCCTCCTTGTGGGTCTCTAGGCTTTGCCTTTGCCTGTGGAGATGCTGGTGTGTCTGGTGCAAAGAGAAGCTAAAGACTTTCATGAGCCCCTGTTGGTCACTTTTTGAGTCGGGTTTTAACTGTTTTAGTATCATGTTGTGCTCACTTACTGTAACTAACAACAATGTAGTCGGACTATTCCACTAAAATACCTGAAATACAATAGTCATGTAATGCTAAAATGTAGTGAAATGTAAATCATAACTCTATAACAATGTGTAACAGCCTAAAACAAACCTCCCTTACTCATGAGCTTAGTGATAATGGCAGTCCTGGAGAGGAAAGAGTTGCCCATTTCCTCCACCAACGTAGATCCAGCTCCATCCTGGTTGTCTGCTCCCCACTTTATCTGTAATTAAAGAACAGTGCACATCATTAGTCTGAGTCTGTGGAACATTCATTAGTTTGTTTGAGCGTTGTAATCCAGCACGCTCACTGGATTTGAAACTTTCCAATGACTGTCAGCATTATCATGCTGAGTTTCACCTTTAATAATGATAAACCATGTATTACCTTGTGTCTTATGGGTTGTAGAATTCAATACAATTATGTAAACATCATCAAATTATAGCTAATAAGAACTGTTAAATATCACTGTAATTGGATATGAAACGAATAATAAATAAAATGATATTGCACTTGATGCCATATGCCTTGGGATAAAGCACAGACAACAAGGACTTCATGGCAGTCAGGTGGCTGCATTCTGGGCAGCCTTCACTTAGTATAGTTGCGTACACCCTTAATAGCAGTAATTGTTGTTGTACTGATGGCAAACATATTAACAGTCACACAAAAAAGATGAAGCTAATATTGTAGTTTCAAAAAAAGAGCCCAATAGATAAATTCATTCAACTGGGTTTGTGTTAGTCTGTGAAAGTTAGACAGATTTTCATTCAAGTGTAGTACAGTTGTGAATAGATGAAGTGCAAAATAACTTGGAGAGAAGAGTATGGCCCAATTCCAATCCGAGCCCTTACGGACACACTGACTAGGGTGCACTCACACTAGGCACACTAGACTAAAGTCCTGATTCTATTGCCAGTGTGAGTGCAAGTGTACCGTGCCTGAGCACGGTACACTTCCCTGGCCCGGCACGGTTGGTGAGGTGTGCACGGTACGCTTGGCCAGGAATGCGTACAGTAATGCGTCGCGGGCTCGTTCTCCACCTCGTGTCTGCAACCGCGTGTAAACAACAGTCACGATTGCGTCGCGCCATAAACATAGCTAGTTGACATCGCTTTGATTAAACTTCAAGATGTTACCATGACAACCGGTCAAACAATTAAAAAGCGCTGTTCTTTCTGCAGTCAGAGCGCATCATGGATGTATTGGTATATCAACGCGATGACGTATGTGTCGGAGGCAACTGTGCTTCAGCACGCTTGGGTTCGAGGTAGTGTGAGTGCGGGCCAGCGGGGGACAGGGGAGGGGGGCATTCGGGCTTCAGCACGGTACGGATCAACTGGCCCTAGTGTGAGTGTGTCCTTAGAGGCGCATTCACGGGAATTCCGTGAGTGTGTGAGGGCTGTTCCGTTGTCAGATCATCAAGTCAGTGAGTCAGTGAATGAGCCCTTACTGCCCCCTTACCGTAATTTAGCACTGATGCATGGTGATGCCGTTGGAACGCAAGTGTTCAAAAAAAAAAGCAAAAAGCAAATAAACAAACGTAGTCAGAGAGAGCTCTGCCGCTCTCTTTATTGTTAATGGACAGGGGCAACAAAAAAATAAAAAAAGAAGTTTACCGTCAGTATTAACATGTGCAGTTTGCACACGTTAATACTGACGGTAGTAGTACTGCAGAGTATTGATGATGATTTGATCAGATCTGATCCAGGAACATTTTGTTTTGAGTCCGTCCCCCTCACACACTTTGTGCGTGTTGAAATTACAGTAAATTATCATTTCATGACCGGAGTCAACAACATTTTGTTGTCAAGGTAACGTATCGTGAGAGTGGGTAAGTGCTGTTCCAGTCATGTTTACAGCATCTGGACCCTCACAGTCTCTCACACTCTGTCTTAGATCTGACGTCACTTTAGTCAGTGAGGGTTCAGGGCCTGAGTCTTATGGGGCGGATTGGAACTGGGCCTATAGTGTGGGTCAGCTGATGTGTGGATATACATACATATTTAGAGCACAAAGAATAATGCCATGATGGCATAACTCTTATATGATACACACCTGCTCATCAAGGCTGGAGCTACTCCTCCTCGTTGTCCTCGCCTTTGCTGCATTCAGCTGAGACCGACCACAGATGCCCTTTCCTGGTGCATACAAAGACAAAAAGTTTCTAATGTTATTTTAAAAATAAACTTTCAAGTAGTACAAGAAGTTCAATGAGAATCTATGTGGAAAATACACAAATGAACCCCAAACATGTTGCAAAAATGTTGCATTTTGTTGTTATTGTGTGTCTCCTGCGCCCACTCCCCATTTAACTAACTAACGCAAGCCAAAATAGTTTTGGCTCACTGAAAGATGACGGCAAAAATGGACGCATCTGTCCTTTTGGTAGTTTAACACGGCTGAAAATCATCATCTATTAATGGAGTTTCCGCTCCTGCCCGCTCCCGTCCCGTCCCAATCACAGGATTAATAAAACTTTGACTCCCATCCCGCGGGAATCACGTGACCCGTGGGAATTTCCAACAAGTGTCATCCTCTTTCTGCGCACAGCTTGTCCACCTTGAAAGAGCTTATCACCCACTCCATAAAACTCTGGTAAAACGGTGTTCAAACACACTTTGCCAGTCTGTTGACAGAATAATTGAAAATACACTTATATGTAGAATTAAAAGGTGGCAACTGTAAATATTGCATAAGCCAGCCCACCCTGGCATACTCCATTTTCTGCCAGCATCCATATGAAGTTTAGGAGAGAGTTCTCAGGTGGTGTTATGTTGCGTGTGTTGGAAATATGATTGGTAAGAGCACCACCAACGGTGTGATGCTGCACTGAGCTAATTTAAGGTGGTACTGTGGCTTAAATCAGGCCCTGTGAAAATCACATTCTAAATGAAGTATTATGGTGATGTTGAGGTGTGCAGGCCTACGACTACAACTACTACAGACTTCAGAAAGCTTCTTGGACTGGTACATCTGCATAGAAATCCTAACATGATGTTTTTCTACCAAAATAAGAATAATGATGCACAAATTATCACGATCACATACCAAATCCTGGCTCTTGTTCATCAAGCATCTCCACACCGGTCTCCTCAAGGACACAGAGATGATCATCACGTTTTCTCCATCGTGGCAGGTCTGATGCCTTTGTCCTCTTTTTTGACCTAAAAAAAACAACACAATATAATCAAAGTAATGCAGTTAACCACACAGACTTCCTGCACAAATGCATCATAATATCTGATCCCCATGCATGGAATAAGATATTTAAATTACCTTTGTGTCAGGCTCTTCGTTTTACTGAGCATCTCATTGAACTCAGCTTCAGCTGTAGCCATTGTAGGTATTATCTGTTACCTGTAAAACAGTGAGAAAAGTACAGTGAGGGCTGGCATGTAGCATTAATGTTAGCCTAGCTATGTTAACGTTAGCCTAATCATTAAAATCTACATCAAACAGTGCAGCTAGTAAAGTCAGCCAGTTTAACAACTTTGATCAACCACATCTGTCAAACTTTGTTTGTGGTTGACGACACTGGCTGGTTTTTGGAGGTAAAATAGCTTTAACTGTTAATTATTTTATCACAATTTTCCATGTTGTTTGTTTACGTTACCTGAACGGGGGCTGGGGCTGCCTGTCGGTGAGACGATGACGGACTTGCCGGAAGCTACGTCAGTCACAATGAAATCAGCTGATCGTTCACTGTAACCATAGCAACGATGGAAATCTGAGCAATCTTCGTAATAACTAACAAACGAAATACACATTAACTGAATAAATATAACGTTTATGATTAAAATAATGCACCAAACGTTGGCCTACCACAATAATGAAAAAAAAAATTACATTCATAAAATAGCGTTTAAAACAACCACGACAGCAACTACAAGCTGAAAAAATCTTCGTCAAAACGAAAAAAGTATCAGGTTTTCATAATCATAATTCAGTGCCCACAGCATAGTGGGAGAGTCCAATCAGTCGGATAAAATATCGCTGGAGTAGGCTACAAATAAAACTTAATTTTCATTCATTCAACATATTTGTAAAGTAAAAGACACATTTCTCGCTAGAAATGTCCTCAAATAGTGCCAAATAATCACATTTTATCCGCCAGAAAGCTTAATGAATAATGTTGAATATATACGTTTTCAATTTTCAAATTCGCAGAATATGTTACAAACACAAGCTTATTTGCATTAATTCAACATACATTTGGAAACTAAAACACACATTTCTCGCTAAAAAAGTCATCAAAACCATGCCAAATATATCCTAAAATGTTGTTTTTCCAGCGAAAAAATAACGTTGTACAGCCACATGTAAAACGTTGATAATGAACGCAGCAATTGGCTCACGTTAAATGAATGGGCAACGTAATGTTGGCGTATAACGTATTTTCGCTCGGAAACGTTGATCCTGGACTTTTCTGGAGTTTGCAGAATAGTCCATAGTGAACGTTTCTTTCTGGCGACTGGGTTGGTACAGTAGGGGCACCACATCTTAAGTGTCTTCGACTTCTACACAATACACAATGTAGTATTTTGTATGGACAAGATGAACGGCCACGTTTCTTTCCACACTGCATCACCCTGATGAACACTTCAGTCAATCATGTGTCAGAGAACAATGGCTCTGCTGTCACCCTATAGTCAAAACATCAATTGTAACGACAAATTATACACTATATTGGCCTGCTTTCCGGTGTGAAGTACACACTGTGTCTTAACGTGTATATATCATAATTAGTGTCAAAATAAATCTCGGCAATATGTAAAGTTTAAACTGTGGTGGTATATAATATATAAAAGAAACAGACAGTCAGCCCTCTGAGCAGAGATAATAACATTTCCTGCAACAGCTCAGCTATAATATTATACTTCCTCGTATTAAAGCATCTTAATTTCTTGTGAATTCTCATTGCCCTTGATTTAATTTCTTCACATCCTTCTGGTCAGCTTTTTTCCGAATGAATCATTCGAAGGGGCCTGCTGAGCGCGCTAGATGTTATCTGTATCTTCACGAACAAACAAGCCATCTGTAGATTTTCATATTCCCACAGTTTCTTTATTTCATCTTTGCTTAAGTTAATACTTTTAATTGCGTGCGAGGAGAAGCGCATGAAGATGAATAATCCAATCCAACAAATTTGTCTTTGTTTACAACCGTGTGTTAATGTTTCACACCACTTTTAAAGGCAGTTTCCGTGTGGTTGACACTGAAAATGACTCAATCTGGTTTAAACATTAACCAGACCTGTATGGCAGAAGCTTGAAACACACATGACACCGCTAGTCCCTTTTATTACTCCTTTTAAAAACCAGCCAAGCAGACCGGGTTAGTTAAAGTCAAATGACATCAGGCATTCAGGGCAGTGTGCCAATGTGTCCAGTCAGTGTATTCCTTTAGTTTGACTCATTTTTCCTTTTAAAAGCTGCCGGAGACTCATAATGGTTGGTGAAGGGAGAGTCTAGCTCGTGTAAGACAACTCAACTGACCTGAGCGCCGGATGGAGAAGTAACATTATTGGTGGTAATAAGTAGGTGTCTTTGGCAGCAGCGCTCTGAAGCGAGTGCCAAGTTGGCCGACTGCACCGTCCCATATGACAGGACCCATGTTGCGGTTAAAGGGTCTCGCTGGCTTCAGACCCCAAATATAATCTGAGCTCTCTATTTATCCTCATTGGCAACCCAAAGCAATTTAGGGCATGTATTATTGCTGCTATTCTTAGCCCCCTGTACTGTTATTTTTAAATGGACACAGCTGATCAAAGCTTATTCAGATTGGATTCCCAGCGTGTCCTGTTTCAATGTGTGATAAAGGGTAAGTGAACAAGCACCCCCTCTGCCTTTGGATGATGTGTTTTTTTCTGTTTTGTTTAGCTTTTTTTTTATTCCACAAAATTAAATATTTACTATTCTTTTGAAGGACAAAAAGTGAAGCTTATGTGTGCCAGATGTAGCTACATGATCACGGCCCCCAAACCCTGGATTTATGTTGTGACCCTTTGAAAGAGGGGTCAACCCCAAAGTCAGGAACCACTGGGCCAAAGAGTCATATAGTAATAGAAAATACTACATTAAGATGAATAAAACTTTTACATGTACACATTTTACACTTGAGTAGGTACTTATAAATTGACATATTGGTAGTTTTAGTTAATTAAAGGGTCTGAGAACTAAATCCATTATTGACTTTGTGGATTAAAAAAAAACTATTATAAATGTAATGCCAAAAAAAAGCCTCCCATTGATCTGTAAACTGTCTTTGTCAGTTCATAAAATGTTTTGGAGATGGCTACTTAGATACCAGGCAAATAGTGATATAATATAATAGTCTGTAGTAGTCTAATCTCTAGAAATGATCACATTAATATTAGTTAACATTTACGTATGTATATTTATACAGTGGGAGGATAGAAACATGTGCTGATGAATAAGAGGGAGACATTTGAGTAAACATTTAAGAGATCTGTTGGGAAATCAAACAGTGGCTGCATCATGACCTGAGCAGTTATGTAAATTGAACCAGTTCTGCCTGTGTGGCTGGTTTCCTCTGGACAAACGTTTGTCACGCGGTTACCATGATATTCTCTCTCTCTCTCTCTCTTATAAATGGAAGTTGGATCTACACATATTAAGACCTTGCTCTTCAGCTCAACGCGATTCAGTGGGTTGCATCACAAAAGACTGAAGGGATTACCGAGAATCAAGTTCACACAATCAGAACTGTGAAAATGATTTGATCAGAGATTGGTGTTTTGATCAGGAGTTTGTGGTTATTTCGTGATGACATTTTAGTGATGATGATCAGGAACAATGAAGCAGAATTACCGGGAAGTGGCGCCGGTTCCTAGAAGGACTCAGTTCTTATTACTGTAGATCAAAGATTTCTGAATCAAAACAGCCTTATGTCAACCCTACCTCTTAGAAATCTATGCTGGTGTACTGGTTTGTTTTTGTGAATATGTCATAAAAGGAAACATCTCTGCCTGAATTCTCTTAATTGGCATCATTAAGGAAAAGTGTGGGATGAGGTTCGGGGTAGATGTTTGGTTGCACCCAGGTTCATATCACTTTTAGTTCACAGTCACTTCAGCTTTTAAGCATAAACTAAGACGGTTTTCTTGCCAATATGTATTGTAAGAAAAACATTTGCCAAGTAGCACAGATCTCAGATAGACAGGTGTGGATGGGAATGTAATGTCACTCACTGCCTTTTTTTAATCATAAACAAGAACGTTTGGCACATTTCTCAAAATTTTGATCTGATGGCAACACAAGCCAAATTTAAAGGGATAGTTCAACATTTTGGCAAATTGGCCCATTGCCATAATCCCTATAGTTTTAGGAGTAGGTTTGTTACCTTAAATGTCGGTGCAAGCTATTTTTAGAATGGCGGAGCAGAGCCACGAGCTGCTCAGGGCTACGTTACGGAGGCTAATGGGATTTCTTGGTTTCCTTCATCAAACTCATCAAATACACAATCCATCAACTCCAAAACGCTCTTGTGGACAAGTTGTGACCTGGACATTCACCACGCTATGAGATAATAACAGAACAGAGTTGTTTTCAAGGTAAATTCATGCAGAACTGCTGATGCGTTTTCCCGTCAGGGGCAGTTTTTCGGCAAGCAGTCTCTGTATTTGCCTCGAAAACAAGAGCGTTTTGGAGTTGTTGGATTGTGTATTTTGGATGCCAAAATATTGAACTATCCCTTTAAAGGGGAACTTAGTCTGGTCACTTCTTCACTACTGTTTTGTTTTTTTTCCTCTTCGGAGCTCCCCCTACAGTTTCTGAGTGCACATTTCACTGTCGTAAAGGGCGAAAACAGAGCTACTCCATTCTCCCCGTAACAAGTCATTTAACCATCACAATTAGTCCCAATCTGTTTAATTAAGGTAAGAATCTAACATAGTTCCTATTTAATACAATTCGTCCCCAATGCAGACATGAATGTCTTAACAGAATTTAATGCCAATTCAGCCAATATTTATTGGGAAGTTACAGCTCAGAGCAAAGTGGTGGATCGATCGGACTGAAATAACCATCCCCACTGTCGTATAGCTTAGCTCAAAATGTAATTCAGTTGGCTTTGTTGTTTCTCTCAAATTGTATTGGTTGTTGCAAATTTGTGGTATAGAGACCTAAAAGACAGTATTCCTGATGAACCATATACTAGTGTGGTCAAATATGGGGATGTACCCTGTGTTAGAAAGCAATGCAGTTCTCCTGTTGTTCAAAAATAAATGAAGAAAAGACCCAACAGTCTTTGTTTTAGTGGCAGATATTTGCTTATTATTTTATGCTTATGCTTTTGAGGTAGCTGCCTTTAACCATCTGTGGTTTGACAGTGTGGAAAGATCCCAAAATTACATCAAAAGGCTACCAGTAATTTCTCAGAGGTGTTGTGATATGAAACCGAGAGTAGGTGGATGTCAAAGTGATTGCTGCCGATTAAATGTTTATAGATGTTATAAGCTTCTTTTTTTTATTATTCATTGTGAGTGTTCAGCGGGATAAGAAACCTCGTTTTACAACCATTTTCTTCCTTTCGCAAGATCTTGATCTGGATTGAGTCGACTGTCTTCCTTTATAAATGTCAGCGCATGGAAAACTTGACAGAGTCAGGCTTTGTGTGTCTGTTTAGAGATCACACACATGATATGAAAACTTTGATGTAGAACACAGTCAAGTGGTTAGCCCCCTTTTCTTTTTTTTGTGTGTGTTGTTGCTCAGCATGGAAAATGTGACTGATGGTGGTGCGATACTCGTTGGCCCAGATGAAAGACCCAAACCACTTCCTGTCTTCAGCAAGGTGCAAACTCAATGTCACATTTAGAGCAGCACAGGAAGAGCTTCACCTTATGTAACCTTAGAAACCAGTTGTCATTTAGAAAAGCCCCAGGAGGCCGTGTGTTTGAATTACAAATTAGCCCATTTACTAATTGATGTTTTTAGGGCTTTAATATGCAGGAGGCTGCCCCCTTGCTCCCCAGAACTTCTGCCCATCTGGCCATTAACTTCATCTCTCTATCAAAGGATTTAAGAAATGGAAAAATGTTGCTACCGATGATTTCTGAGAGGGAATGGCACAGATGGGCGCACTGCAGACTCAACAGCTTGAAAAGCAACATGTCCAGCGACGGCAAGGACGGGCACTGCCAAAGATTGAACAGCCTGTCGACCTATGGCCGTTTACTTTCTGCGTGTTTATCAGCTTCCACTCCGTTAGCCTGTAACACAGAACAACGCACGGCTTCAAACATGTTTAACCTCTTGAAACTTGATGGCCTGATTATCTCTCTTAGTGCCATTTTAAATCTATTTCACCGGCTTCATTAGGCAGTTTAATTGAACAAGAGAGATCTTAACCGAGCATTGCCACAGCTTTCCAAAGTCACATTCTGTTCGTCACTAAAGCTGCGCGACTATCATTGTCTGAGCTTTGAGAGCCCCGCAAGAAGAGAAAAAATAATAAAACACTGTCAGCCCAATCTGTCGATGCATTATGGTGCCTCCCTCTGAAATACTGTCACACACCGTGACTGCCTTTGTTTATTTTTTGATTTACTGCGGGAGGAAAGACGATTTCCTGTCCAAACTTTTGTACAAACTGACAAGATGTGACAGAAAAGTGAGTTCTGGGGGGTTTCGCGGCATATTTTAGGTTTCAGACATCACATGTTGAGAAAACCCCCCAAAATAGCTATGTAATATCTGAACATCTGATAACACCTGCAACATGTAAATTGGTAACACAGTGAAGATTTCATCTCCAGACAGAGGAGTCAATAACTAATCAGTCTTACAGCAATAGAGGGAAACTGAATCTTGTGATAATGATTGAATTCAACAATGAATAATTACCAAACAATCAAACAGGCATTGAAATGGATGATATGAATAATGAAGCCTGGCAAAAGAAAGCCTGTTTTTTTTCAGGATCCAGACCGAGATTTTCACTGGTGATACATCAAATGACATTTCAGCTGCTTCTGTCTTTTACCCATCACCTGGTTTTGTCAGATCCTTCCAGCAGCACTCACACTTTTTGACTGACACCTCAAACCCTTTCAGGCCCCAGGTCTTCACATTTGAACACCAACTTTGACAGACTTTGACTGTCCAAACACAATTTAGTCCAATAAGGGCAATAACTTTCTTTCATTCAGTACCTTATAATTTCATCACACCTGCTTCGACTGACACTTGGACTCCTTTCAGTGCTTACATTTCAAAATCCCTTCAGGTGTCAAGTCTTAATGTTTGAGAAACAACAATGAAGAAGCTTCTATTGTTCACGCAGGATTTACACCATCTGCTTTCTCGAAGTTACTGTTCAACCGGCACAGTATACCTTCTCCTTTCTCCTCTTTCAAGTGACATTTAAACTTCTTTCATTATTAGCAAGTACACCACATGTTAATTCCCCCTCTTTTTTTTTTTAACTGTTAACACTAAAGGACACAAACACATATGATCGTAAAATGAAGTTTGTAAAAGTGCTTCCTTACATTATCCAAACAACATTTGGAAAGTACTGTAAAAAAGCTCTCTGACACCATTGTACCTATGTGTTAGTAGAAGTCACATTTATAACACATTACATAAGTCACCTTGTGATACCCACTTCCTCCAAAAACCGTCTCACAAACCCTTAGGGGAGTTCCAGCTGAAGGTTTAGAAATTCAATGAAATTAGCTGCTGAATGGAGGCAGTGAATATTAAAGAAGAAAAGAAAGAAAGAAAGAAAGAAAAACTATCTGCTAAAAGCACACGTCTCTTTAGGTGTTGCCTAGGAGAGGGAGGGGACAACAGGGGGGGGGGGGGGGGGGGGGGGGGGGTGACAGATTACCAGGAGAAGTATGGTTTACACCGAACAATAACAGCTCCATCACTGAACTCAAAACAACCCTATTTTCTCTGAGTTGGGCTCGTCTGCTCAGTATTATTCATTCAAGTTGGCTTGTCCCTTCGCCTGAGGAGGGGTGACTCATCCTCACGGTCACTTAGCAACTACCAAATATTGTTTAGTTAGCGATGAAGAAATTTAAACATTCGCTCGCACTTGCTGACGTATACGCTCGCGCTTATGGTGTATAAAGCCGGTGATGGAGCATCCCCGGCTTTTATACACTGAAGTGTAGGTATGTATATATGTAACAGTGGCTGTGTGTGCACTTGCGATTTTGATTTACCTCATGCTTTGATGAAATGTGAGATAATGATCTCAAGAATAGCAAATTTGGTCAGTCTGCCTGCAGTGGAGAGGCCCAATTTAATTCTGACCTTATCCCAGAATGGAAGCATATCATACACATGGATGGACTTACACGACTGAGGGTATTAGATGATGTCCCCCCCACTGATATTTATACCCATCACCCACAGTGAGTGTCTGTTTATTAAACGTCTTCCTAGAGGTTATAAACCAAACCTCTCAGCCGTGACCCTCCAACAGAGCGACTTATCAGAAGTACACGCTGCCCTCAACCCACGAAACAAACACAGGGATAACACAATATAAATAACAATGACTCTTGTCTGCACCCGTCGCTAATCACGTCTAAATAGCAACAGTTTCTAGGACAGGGAGGGTCACCTGCTGCATGGCTGTGTGGGAGCCAGCTAGGCCTTTTAGCTGTGCATGGCCCGTCCCAGAGGAGGCTGAGGTTTACTTACCCTCTCTTGGCAGCTGCCTCCCTGCTCTGGGAATGGACGACCGATCTGGACTGTATCTGCAGTAATAATAATAATAATAGGACTGTAAATTAATGAGAGACAATGTAAAACAAGTCTAGAATACAACACTTGGAGGTGAAACACTCGTCTACAATTATCTGAATGTGAGGCGAAATGATTTTGCGTTGTTATTGAGACGATTTTTCAAACAAAGTGTCAGTTTCTGTGTTCTCACCTCTCTGGACAGTATAACTAACACAGCTCATGCTAACTAACTCCTCCCTCCTTTTTATTTAACACAAGCTGTTGAGGCTGTCAAAAATGTTAAACGCTTCACCTCCTGAATGACAGAGGAAAGTCAAAGACTTATCGGACACCAGGTGTGTAGAATAGTAAATAAAAACCTTATCTGAATTGGCAGCTTTAAAAAAAAACTTTTCACTATCGTTGGCTCCAGATTTGGCGTTAGCATTAATGTTGTTTATCAGTCACAAAACATAAAAGTTGACACATAGCCTACTAGCTAACACCTGTCTGAATCTGTGGAAAGCAACACCACCATGTTAACCACACTTGTTTTGCCTCCATTTCTATCACTTAGTTAAAGCAGAAGTAAGCGGAATATTTGTGTTAATATAAGTCTTAAATAGTTATATCTTCCGACAGCAATCACTTACATAGAGTGTTTGGTCTGAAACACGGGTCTGTCCGTCACTCTGCTCTGCTGTAAGCCGAGGAGAAAACTTTCCTTGTATCCTAGAACCTTTATCCAATGAGGAGAGAGAACGGCATAAAGGGGCGGTCCTCTCTGTGTGTGCAGCCAAGGGATGCGCGTGAATGTGGTGACGTAGGGACGAGGGGTGGGGACTGCTAACTCCATCGGCTGACAAGAAGTTAGCCAAAACGACCGGATCGCTTACTTCTGCTTTAACATGGGATCATCCCTATGTTCCCCACTTTTTCCCCAAAAGGACCCGGGGAACATGCCATTTTTGGTCCCATACCTGGAAGTGCAGTTGTGACTTTGCAGATTTTTGCTTATTTTTGAGTGAGAAGTTGAGTTGTGACTTTGAGTGAGAAGTGGAATTGTCCCATTGGTTGGGTTTAGGCAATGAAGAAAGGAGTTGGTTAAGTTAGGTCAAAAGACCAGGTAGAGGCTAGACAGGCTAGATAGATAGAGAGTCCAGATAAGTAGAGAGAGTCCATCGACCAGCAACAGCGGGGAACATGTTCCCCGGTATGTATTGCGACCGGGGAATATAGGACCCTTTTTGGGAAAAACGGGGAACATGGGACGCTTTTTCAAAAAGAGGATAGGGGAACGTAGGACCTGGGGTAGGCTACATTGGACCCAGGGAACATAGGTACGCTCCCGTTAATATGCTAACAGCTAGCCCTGACAAAGCGGGATTTTCTTGTAATTTTCTTATGAGTCCATGTAGAGTCCAGTTAGAGCTCCTCAGAGGGTAAATATAAGGTGTGTTTTTTTGTGTGTGTGTTTTTTACAACAAAGCTCAAATGAATAAACTGCATGGGATTTAGTCAATTAAAAGACTTTTAATTCTGTGACCTTTTCCCATAAATCCAGCTGGGACACAATCTGTCTACCTGTGGGTTTTTAGACTAAATCCATCACTCTAACTGTATTCAGCTGCTGTATGGAAACTCATTTGCATTCAGTGTGGAGTCTCTGCCTTTATCAACATTGTCATGATAACATCAGACAGATATTGTTACAGCTGCTTTTCATACACCGGACCAATATGACAGGTAGTTACATAAGTGAAGACGGTGTGAAAATAAACCTGTCATGTCATGCCCAAATCACAATGACATATACTGAAGGTTTTTTCATATATTAAATTTCAGGATCTTGCATTTACATTTTCATGCAAACAGTACAAACGTAAACGTGAAATGCAAACGAAGCGGTGAAATAGGCTACACACTGGCACCAGACAGTAGCTGACTACAAAACACAGTGTCAAGCTGCTTTTCATATCTTTGACTATTATAGATAAAATCATAATTATTTACACAGATTACTATAAATAACGTTGCTGTTTTAGGTTTTTCGTCAATGGTATTTTCTAATAATTAAGTTTTGTATCATTGCAATTGTGTTTTATTATATTCTTATTCATAATCTGTTTATATAGCGCCTTTATCAAGCCAAATCTCTGAGGGAGACTAATAAGAAACTTGACTTGAAATCTGTTCTACATTGTAAATAACATAATATAAACCATCCATGAATTTTTTATAGCCTATTCTCTGGTTAATCTGGATTGAAGTTGATATGAGGGAGTTTTGGTCCAACTATGTCTCCATGGTTGATAGTGATCCGTCTCGTTTTTGCTTATGAGAACTTAACCTTTTTAATAGATCATAACTTAAATGGTGTTTAATGTTATAAACTGTGTGTTGTCTGTGTCCTGTGAAAACCACAGACGTTACCAAAACATCTGCTTTTTCACGAGATAACAACTCTGTTTTCCTGTTTTCTGTTCTGCGTCAATGTATTTTTCATCAGAATCACCAAATATAGCGATGTGCGGTTGCTTAATTCATATGTAAACATACCGTGAGCCATTCACTGTTCTTTTTGCTGTAACAAACATTGGTAATAGTTGCTTATTTCTGTTTTTCTGCCATTGTGAACCATCATCGCTAATTTCTTTTTTTTAAGAAGATGACCCATCAGTTTTTGTTCACTTATTTTCCCTCCCTTTATCAGAGTCTCCTTGGAAAACTAATGATGTCCATTCATGCTTCTCCTCCCTGTTCACAGACTGACAAAGTGGCAAAGTGGAAGCCTTCAATGCAGGAAAGCTGATGAGTATGCAAATGACTGGAGACAAAGGAGAGAAATGAAAGCAGGGAGGCAGTAGTGGAGAGTGATATGTGTCATTTGGTGATGTCATGCATCCAAGCGTCCAGGGTAACAGCGGCGGAGGTAACAGCCTGAGTCAGAGGATGACATCAACGCCACAAGCTGTCAGACAGGTTGTGAAAGGGCTTAGTCCCACGCTCCCATTGTTCTCTGGTTAATGCTGTTATTCAGCCTGCCACCGGCCTTACCATTTGTTAATCTGACCTAACACACAGTTCGACACAGGACAAAGACACACAAACAGCAAATTTAAAGGCCAGCGCAGAAAAAACGGCCAGCGGTGTAATGTCAGCCTGTAATACACCATCACAGCTTTTTTTGAATACAAAAGAAAAAAGGACACAGTTTTGAGTGAGGTCAGGCAATAAAAATTTACGAGCAGACAGATTCAACAGAGGTTACAAAGCTGGGATTGTTTAGCTGTTTGGCTTCATCTGGACTGATGTTGACACTGAAGTGCACAAAAACATACTGATTTATTGGCGGTTATTGAATTTTTCTCTTATTTTAAACAGAAGAAACACACTATATTGATTCTTCTTACAAGTATTGCTTTGTAAAGCCTGATATATCGTATTCCTCTGTGACGTTATTTTCAAAAATCATTTAAAACAAAACACATTTGCTTGGTGACATTTTTATCACTCCCATCAATGTGGCGACTGAAGTGAAGTCTCACATACACCCCCATAAATACTTAGAAACTCATCAAACTTTCTGGCTAAAAAGAGTCTCCCACAAAGTCATTATTAACTCCAGTTTGAGTAATGTTTTAGTAATTACACTCCTCCAGTTGAAGAAGGAAATTACTCGATTCGTGCCTTATATTATTACTTTTTTTCTGAGAAAAATACCGGGCTTAGTCAGGGAGCATAGACAGACCGGTGAACTTATGGTTTGTTTGGTGTTTTCATTTGTCTGACAGTAAGAAACATACAGAATATCACAAAACATATTCTTTAAGATTAGGACAGATTTCTTCCTTCCACTGTGAATGAAACCACTTTATTTGAAAAGAAAAGAAACATTTCCATTGCACAAGTGTCAGTCAAATCACACTGACTGTCAACCTGAGCAACAGATGTGACAATAAAACTACATTACATCTATAGACGTAGATGTGAAGTCGCCATTTCTCTTAATGATGCTCTCAAGTTGTTCAACACAGAAACACAATCATCTCATTCATGATGCAGCAATATAGGCCACCGCTTTTAATTAATTCAACCATTTTTCTTTGAAATTCAGTCTTTTGTTTTTGGTTTTCAGATTTATTCGCCTCAACATCCACCGCAGTTTAACATGCTAATGCTAACATTCGCTAATTACCTCTGAACACATCGTACAGCTGATGTTGATGGGAACGTGATAAATAGGAAGATGCTTTATTGTCATTGCACATCTCTAATACAACAAGACTTTCTTTGAGAGCAGTCCTTATTATATCAGCATGAATTATAACAGGACTAAACAAGTAAAAGGAATAAGCATGGATAAAAGGTCAGAGTGACCATCAAATACACAGTGCACTGTAAGTTTCAATATAATTTCATAGCGATCTGAATTTTGTTGGTATCTTGAACATCTGTTGTCGATGGGTGAAAGCCCTGGATGACAAATAGCAAATCAACTTTAATCCATTACTCCCACAGTTGGCTTGTAAAGGGTTAAAAAGCTTGTTTTTCCCCCCCCCCACTAATGCATTTAATAACCTGTCCTATTAGGCATGAAAAAATCCAAATGACACATTCAGTAGTGATGTCAAAGTTACATAATATGGAAACGTTCAGCTGCATTATCTCCACTAACGTCCGTCCAGATACAGAAGGGGTGAGAGGAAGTTGTGATTGAGAGACAGATGAGTGAAGGCGGAAATACAGAGGCAGATAGACAGACAGACAAGCAGGCAGGCAGGCAGGCAGACCACGCTCTCCACCTCCCACATTCATTCAAAATGCAATACCATTTTTCCAACTACACAATCACCCACTATCTGCAGCCTCTGTGCTCTGACAAACTGGGCTTCTTTGGGTCAGGTCAGGCTCATTGTTTGTTCATTGCTCCACTGTAGGTAGACGGAGTTACAGATCAGAAGGGGCACGGTGAGTCAGTGGGCTTACATATGCTCGCATGAGTCAGTGTGGCGCACTTAGTCAACTTGGTCAGCTTCAGGAAAACCATTTCAAAGAATCATTCGACCTACCGAGAATTCAACCTGTAGAGTTACAGAGAATTTCACCTTTGTAACAAAAAAAAAAAAAAAAACACACACACACCTCATCTCATCTGCAGCCTGCAGGTTTGATAAGTGTGTGGGGTGTGTCTGTGTGGATGATATCACCGCTCAAGTAGTGTAAATATCCATTATGCTTTTATTCGTTTTTGGAAGAGAAGAGAAAAAAAAAGCAGAAGTAGATTGGGAAGTGAGACTCTAAGATTACATGTTTACTGAAAGCGGGAGGCATTGTCCTCCCCTCTATAGTCATAACATTCAGCAGCAGGGCAAGAAAGGGGCATAAATTAAGAGCTTACATCATGTGAATCCACACAAAAGGTGCCCACATGTTGAATAAAAGCTAATTTGATCTTCCAGATGCTCTATTCACACACTCGGGCCTTTCAACATAACCGTTTCAAATAAGAAACCTTTTAAGGCCGAGGGGTGCAGATAGGACTTCAAAACAAGAGTGAGGAAAGAGCATTAGAGACTCATTACGTCAGATACAAGCAGCGTGGTGCAGGTAGCCAGAGTGCCCCCTGCAGGAGAGGGCTATAATAACTCAGAGGGCAGACAAACCTTATTTAGAGTGTATAAGAATATATAGTATTCAGAATATGTTAGACAATGGATAGAGGAGAAGTCATATTATTTGATTATCACTTTAAAAGCACAGCAACAAATATAACTTTTTTCACAGCAGCTGATTGGTGGAGACGGCCAGAGAAAGCTCCTATAGAGATGATCATTTCAAGTCATTTTAATATATAATACAGAAGATATGTGTCTGACTGGAAACATACATTTGACACTGACCTCTTAATGTCCAATACTTTCACATTTACATAGGCTATGTAGATAAATAGACAATAATGGAAATCAAGTGCAATTTCAAATGCATTTACAACTATAACAGGCACTGTAACTGTCACTCAACAGCCTCGGCCATAAATTCAATAAATTCAGTGTTTCTATGATATGTAAGTTTGACACCATGTGTTATTCACTGCAGGTGAACTGCAGACATCACTTTTCCTGGTCACAGCTGCCATGGTAACACAATCTGAGTTGAACTATGGTAGCCAACCCCCCCCCCCCAAAAAAAAGAAAATATATATATACTCAAATAATCATAATCAACCATGAGTAGGCTACCTGAACTTATCACTTAAATTAAAAATGCAGCACATAAGATCTGTTCTGATAATGGAGATAGATGCAAATTTCCAATGATTTTTAGTGCCCCGACCTTTTTGGAAGGAAATTGCTTGAGTTACCCCTGAGGTGGGTTTAGTTTAGTGGCAACCCCCCTGGACGCTTCCATCACCTGGTGCCACAACCACCAGCAGCAGGGCGGCAGAAGCTCGGTCACCGTGAGTATGAATCTAAAAGTTGGTTTGTCACTTGTCTTTGTTAAAATATTCACTTCTAGATACAATATTTCATTCTGAGTCACACCACCCAAGATACTGTCATAAAAAAAGAAAAAAAGAAAGAAAGAGAGGAAACTGCCTCCCAAAGGTATCATCTGTAGATTGTGTCACAGCTGTCTTGCTTGTCTTAATAATTGATGTCTGCCTGGGATCCTGTTGTGCCTCTATTTTTTTTCAGATCATATCACTTTTTTATTTTTTTATTTTTTTTGCTTGTTTACTTGTTTGTTTGTTTTATTTCAGTCCCTGCCTGTGCTCCAGTTGGCCAGCCTCTGCAGAGCTTGAAGGAAAGTCACAGCGTCCGGATCGGATCGCCACTTGTCACACTCAGGCACGCAAGAAATTAAACCTCCATAGCCTCAGGTGAACGCTCTGCTGGTCAAGGTGCTTTGCATCTCAGAGTCATTACATTGCTGTTCTGCACTGCTTGTCTCCTGTTCAGAGGGGTTTTAGAGGGTGGAGGGGGGGTAGGAGGTGGTGGTGGGGAGGGTGGTCCATCAGCCACATGCATGGGCAACACTTGAGGGAACAAGTCCTGTGTAATTATCCGTTCTCTGTAATTGTCCGGTCTCCTGCTGATCACATGAGATCCCCATGTAAATATATGTAGAGGGATTTTTAAGCCGTTTATTTCCGAGGCCAAAGATTTCATTCCAGCCGGGATAAGTAGAGCAATCTTAGAAGTCAAGAGGATCAGTTTGTGTTCACCAGCCTGATCTCTTCTCACAGTCGGTGCACAGCAGCAGAGAAAGAGAAAGCTCCTGGTCCTGGCACATACACAGAGCCGAGCGCCGTCTCCCCCAGAAATCAGCTCACAGTCTTTATTCTCCTAATACATTATTGAAAGCTATTTTTGCAGCTGCACTCTGAGAACAAAGGTATTGCAGTTGTCACTTTCAACTTCACAGACAGAATGGGGAGGATATTTTGGGAATATCTTTTTTTTTTTTTTTTTTGCTGTTTTTTCTTTTTTTCTTTCCTCCTCTCCCTGAAGACTCCCCCCCCCCCCCCCCCCCCCCCCCCCAAGCAATTTTTTTTTGTCTTAGCATCTGCCAGTATCATAAGTGTGTCGAAAGCCTTTTGTTATCAAAAAAAAGGGGGTGGTGGGGGGCGTCATAGGTTTGGGATATACCCCCATTATACACTGGCGATTCTGCACCGAGAGCGAATGTAATTATGATAAGAGTTAAAGCTGACTTCTGCAGGATTTCCATTCATGAGTTTGATTTTTATTTCCCTTTCATTTCCCCTCAGTTTGATCTTCAGTGGTGTTTTGAAGACGGTTCTGTCTCCAGCCTCATGTTTTTCTGTTTTATCTCCCTCCCTTGCTTGTAGCATGCAGCACTGGCAAACACATCAGTATGTTAAGTCCAAATTGCATGGCTGAATTATCACGCTCTCTCCCCTCTGTCTTCCTCTCTCAGTCTCTCTGTCTTTTTTTTTTTTCCTCTCCCCACACTCTCAAACCATACCAGACTTCAAATGTCTTGCAGAGTTACTGAGATGTTACACTGTCACTATGCGAGTCTGGATTTTAGGTTACAAATCCTCAGAGCCCTGCAGACCAACCAAGCGAGACCCTGAGTCACCAACTGCAGTGTGTGTCTGTGAGTGTGTGTTTTCCGTGTTCAGAGGGGGAGGGAGAGGAACTGTACAAGAAGAGAAAACTCAATTAATGTCAACCTCACACAGCAGAAAAAGAAAAAAAAAACGCAACATCCAGGGCCTTTCTCAACTCTAGGCATAAAATTAAAACACCTCTTTTTTCCCCCCGCGCCATGGCAGCAAATAGATTCAGTTTGCAACCTGTGCTGATGATTAATTACACAAACAATTATAATGGCTGTCAGCTCACAGTGGGGTTAGGCCAAAAGACGTCAGTAAATTTCTCCCAGAGCTCCTGGAGGTTTTTAAAGCGCCTGGTAGAGTCGTCAGATGAGCCTGCAGAGACTCTTTTTTTGTTTTTTTTTCTTTCACATGATAGATTTTACAGTACGTCCCAACAACCTTGGCGTGCACTCCCAGATGCTCATACATCACCGCTCCTCACCCAGACTGTGCACCGACCGACCGAGCTGGTGGAACCAGTGGAGCTGCTCGGAGGCCAGTAATACCAGCGGATGTGCTCAGCAGCTGGCGAATGAGTAACACAGTCTCCACCTGCCATTATTCTCCCTCGTAAACATGGCACAGTGTGTTGTTAGTCCGCAGGAGGAGCACAGCACAGGTTACACCTAATGAGCATTTTGTGACACTGAGCCGTCTCAATTAGAGGATATTTCTGTCCCACACTAGTGATAACACTAGTTGAGACTTGACGAAAGACATTTGGGGAGGGACGCTTATTATTTTTCTTGCTGAGAGTTAGATAAGAAGGTCGACGCCACACTTTGCGTTGAAAAACAAAGAGACATTTAATCTCACGCTCAGACAGAAAGACGTTGTGTATTTTCTAAAATCTCCAACTATACGGTGTCATTCAAAAGTTTGGGCACCCCTGGTCAAAAAGTCTGTTAGTGTGAACAGTTTAGCAAGTGGAAGATGAAATGATCTCCAATAGGGATAAAGTTACAGATGACACATTCCCTTTACATTTTAAACAATAAATACATATTTTATTTTCATCTTTTACATTTTCAAAATGACAGAAAAGGAAAATGTTTGGTCACCCTGCATAATTAGCCCCCCATCACAGTGTGTAAATACTAAATATCTTGTCTGATGCCTTGGTCAAAGTTATCTGAGAGCTCAAGTCTCCTGGGTTTCCCATTCGTCTGCAGGATGCTGCTTTGTTTCCCCTTTTCACTCTAAAACTGTACAAAACCAAAATAATACACGGATATTCCTTAAAATATTGCAAAAGAGTGTTTCATGTTTAACTTTATGCCTTTTGGAGATCATTTAATCTTCCACTTGCTTAACTGTTCACACATTAACAGAAATTTTGCCTAGGGGTGCCCAAACTTTTGCATAATGCCACTGTAAAAGAAAATAACAAAATTATGTTTAATGGGGAATAAAACATCGATTCAAAGTGATATAAGCAAATACTTTAAACTTGTCAGTTCTAAGTCACACCTTTACTGTAATTGCTAGTGCCCTTTGGGGGACAATGGCAACACATAGTTTCTATATCCATATTATTCTGATGTCCAGCATCGGTGAGGTGGTAAAACAGGCTGAATACGATCGTCCTCACCGGCTCTTTACCAGCTGGGCTGAACATTGGCACTTACAACGTAATAAACTGAACACACTGCTTTATCTCCTCAGGTACCTTTACACACTTAAGGCACAGAGATGCATTCACTTCATCTCGGTGTATTCAGTTCATATACTGAACTATGATGTGCAGGTTAAATGAATCTTTATGTCTATATAATAGAATCTGTTACTGTCTCAGAAGAGGTTGAAGGCCACCGTTGTGATGTAGATGGCAGGCAGTAAAGATGTTGAATGTTTATGACCTTGACTATACTTTCTAATATTATACCATATATTTCTTTATATTGATATTACTTTTTAAAATCACATGTATAGTCATTTAAATCTGTATTTCTCAGTGTTTTGATCCAGCACATGGACACTGCAGGGAAAAAACCAGACTGTTGTGGCACCGGCGAGGACACGTTGTTCCAGCTCCTGCTGCTGGTTCAGGAGGTAACAATGAGCCGATGGTTGTTATTACAGGGATATTTTTGATGTTGATGTTGTTGTTGTTATGTGCAGCCCCTGACGATCCTTTATAGGCGATTACATCTTCCTCTAAGGTCGGACTGTTCCCCAGTTTGTCTGCTCCAGTCAGGGAGAAATTAAATCCTAAAACGAGCCAAGCCCTCGTTGCTTTCAGAGTTGGGGAAAAGAGATGCAGAGAATCAAACTTTTAAATCTTATCTCATCTTGTCAAAGTGCCTTTGAGGAGGAAACCGAACTCTCTACAGAGCCACTTCATGATCAGAAGGACAGCGCAGTGACCGCCTCAACTGTGAACATCTGTGCAGGTGATTTAAACAATTCACCCCACCACCACCACCACCTGACAAAACCTCAGAAAAAAAAAAAAATCTTAAAAAGGTCACGACCAGGACACTGTCCAGCGCGGTGACCGGCCCCTGACTCGATCCTCTCCACCGCTCCCTGACTTTTTGAATTTTCAAACGACATGTGTTATGTATTCCCAGATCCCTTCTGCAGCTGCTCCTGTGGTCGGGCGAGCGCTGTGGGCTTTGGTTTATGTAATGACTGCAAAGCAACACACACACACACACACACACACTCACACACAGACACACATACACATACAGTACGGCTGAGTGAGCTGCCGCATGGCCAACCAACACTGTAGCGAGCCGAAACAGAATCATTACAAACACTTTCACTTATTAAATTGGCGTGCTGCTGGATGCAAGACTTTATTTCATGGTTTGGTGCAAAGGGACTCGGGAGAGTAAACACAGCGTTTGAAGGCCAAAGGATCCCGTCACGCCGTTACAAACGTTCTTAGTGCAAACATTTTCTCCTCTTTGAATAGATGACATCGAACATCATGAGCCTCTTTACCGAAAAAAGACACTGCATGTTGCACGTTTTTCTGTTTCTGTAGAAAACAGCAGCACCTATTCAAGCTGCCAACAAGTCAGTGGTTAGAAGCAGGAGGCAGCGCTCACATTCAAGGGAAATCACATGTATTTGAAAGCTATTAGCAGTGACCACCTGTCAATGGCCGGTTCCCATTGACTCGAACCTCTGCTGCTGAAAGGTCTGAGTGGACTGTTGACAATAGAGCTGACAGAGAGAAAAATCCTCAGGCTGTGTGTGTATATGTGTGTTTGTGTTTGTATGTAGACACACACTAATGACCTTAAAATCCCTCCATGTGGCGGTCAAAGGTCGGCTGAGGCTGGAACGAGACCGTGCTCTCATTAAAATGTTTACAGAGACCATGAAAGCACCATGAACACTGATTCAGAGCCACGCTCAGTTTCTGTCAGGATGAGGTGGTCATACCCTCCAGACAGTCGCTGCACATACACAGAAGAACAGCGCCACACGGTGGACGACCAAGCTCAGGCTTCCATGAATGGCACAATTAACCAAAAACATAAAGGACTAAAGAACAGAAAAACAGAAGTTAATTTTTTGACCTTGGGAAAAAGAAAGAAAAATGCTGCTGACATAAACTTTATGTAAAAAAGTGCATTAATGAATGAGTCCTGCTCTTTATCAAAGACGCCTTTTCCAGCGTTTCTTCCTGTTTTCTCCTGGCAGCATCTCAGCGCTGTTCCTCGATTGTGAGTCATGAAGACAGATGTTTTTCTCTCATGTCTCCTTATCAAGGGCCGACCCCGAAGCACTGTACTTCAGATTCAGGTCTGAAAGAAGAAGGACATCGAAGAACTGTAAACAACTACAGACTGTTTCAGTGCAGTACGATGAAGAAAAAACAACTACACTCATTTCTTCTAAATCGTAAAACACATGTCGCACACATCGCTGGTGAAATATTTGCTAATGTTTCTATGCAGCAAACAACTTAATATGTCAGCTGGGATTGGGTCCAGGCTCCAGTGACCCGGCACAGATGAGTAGCAGAGCTGATGGATGGACAGAAGGTGAACAACCTGTTTTCTATTAACATACTAGGGCTGGGCGATTATGGCAAAAATCTAAATTAATAGAACTTTTTGCCTCAATTACAATTAATGAACGGTTACAGTGTGTAGTTAGAGCATGAGGGCTGAAGGAGAGGAAAGTATAAACAAAAAAAGGACACATTAGCTAGTGTGCCTCTGCCCCAATTCTGAGGCTTAGAGGTTAGAGGCTCTAAATGTCGTTTTTGGTTATTTTTCAATAAATAGCCCAGCCTTATTACATTCTACTTAAAACTTTCCTGTAAGGTACAACAGACTTAATGTTGCCTTAACAATTACAAGTGCATTTCCATGTCAAGTTTACTCTCACTCTCAGCAATGACAGTGAAATGTTCTGTCATGATGGTAATTAGGGCTGAAACAATTACTTTCATTATAAATTAATCTGCTGATCATTTTCTCTGTTAACTGGTCGATAAAATGTTGTAAAATACTGAAAATTATCACAACATTTATACGGACAACTTGTTATGTTGAACCGGCAGCGACCCAAAATTATTAGATTTGATCAGATTCACGTTTAAGAAAATAGAACTAGAGAGTTTTGATATTTTGCTTTTTCAACCTAGTGACTGACTGTTTCACATCAGAGATGATTGTATAAAATGTAAACGGACTTACCGGGACAGAGGACTTTGGTCAGCGACGCCTTCACCTCCATCAGCTCTGGGTTCTCTGAGTCTTTACTGGCGTGAAACCTGGTGAAGTGCAGTGCAGGCCAAAAGTCTTTTCTTCCAGACATTCGATCACGGACAACCGTTCTCCAGTCTTCTCTATTTTTCATACACAAAAACGCAGACCAAAGGTGTCAACAGCAAACACAACAGCAAAAACTACAACCTGTTGAAAGTTGAATCAAAAATAGAGCATACTTTAACTGCAGTTTCTGGACAATGGTCTTTAAACACTTCCACACGTCCAGATTGCTCCTCCAGCAGGCGAAGTCCAGCATCTCTAGGACGACTCCTAAAGCTTTTTCATGATCACTTTTTTTCTCTGGGTGAAAAAAACAACAAAAACACATCAGTTACTGGGAGACGTGTCTGTTACAACAGATTATATGTTTCAAGGAGACAATAAAATGAATTTTTGATGTTTCCAAAAGAGAGAAATACTGTACTAAAGTCATGGTTTGGTCAATTAAGACTAAATTGATCTTTCCTCAAGATAAATTTGATGAACTTTCTTTCAATTCTCTGTTTCGTTGGTTAGTATTTAGTTCAAATGTGCTTTTACCTGACTGAAGCAGGAGGGAGCTGTACTCCAACATTAACTCGTGGCTTGGGACAGAAACCTGGAGGCCCTGCAGCATAAGACAGATAAGGTTTAGTAACTGTGCTTATCTTAAATCTAATAACAATCAGGGATAAATTCTAGTTATGGTTGCAGCTTATGCAGTAACAATGATTTCATATCTTTCTTCAAAAGTAAAAGTATTACATTGATTAAGGTGCTCTAGTTTTCACCTTAGATACCAAACAAAGCAATACTTCAATACTTTACAAGTCACAGTGTTTTAATCTGCACCTTCAACACTGTCATCAGTTTCTTCTGCGGACTCTTGTGCCGCTTTAAGTACTGGTAGAGATAGACATGCGCGTTGGGGTTGGGTGGAAAACTGCTGTCATAGGCGTAGTCGCTCAGGACTTTCAAAGCCTCTTCGTCCATCTCGTAGAACTCCAGCATCTGCAGGGTAAAAAAAAGGTTAGATAAGGGTTGATAAATACACTTGAAAACATGAAACACAAAAAGGTAGCGTCTTGAGGACATGACACTGAGACAGATAATATCAAAATGTACGGCTATTGAAATCTCGACATCGTTTTTGTGCCATCTGTAAATGTTCCTGTCCAAAACTAAAAGACATGATGTGTAGTATGAAAAAAGACTCTATTTAGTTCAATATCATGTTATTAAAGGGATATTTCAACATTTTGGCAAATTGGCCCATTGCCATAATCCCGTTTTAGGCCAGGCAAGGCAAGGCATCTTAATTTATATAGCGCATTTCATAACAAGGCAACTCAATGTGCTTTACATAAAGACAAAACATAAAAAAAAAAAAAAAGGAGTAGGTTCGTTACCTTTAATTGTCGGTGCAAGCTATTTTTAGAACGGCGGAGCAGAGCTGCGAGCTGCTCAGCGTTACGCTACAGAGGCTCATGGGATTTCTTGGTAATGGAACATGAGTTGTCGGAGCTGACGTGCGTTCCTGTCAGGGGCAGTTTTTTGGCAAGCAGTTTTCCGTTATTATCTCGTCATAACGTGGTGAATGTGCAGGTCACAACTTGTCCACCAGAGTGTTTTAGAGTTGTTGGATTGCGTATTTGATGAGTTTGATGAGGGAAACCAAGAAATCCCATGAGCCTCCGTAGCGTAGCTCTGAGCAGCTCACGGCTCTGCTCCACCGTTCTAAAAATAGCTTGCACCGACAAATAAATGTAACGAACCTACTCCTAAGACTATAGGGATTATGGCAATGGGCCAATTTGCCAAAATGTTGAACTATCCCTTTAAATATATACGTATTTATGTTATTAAATGTGGCGGGTGGGCACCAATGCTTACCTCAACGTAGCTGAGTATGAAGGGATCCCAGACACCAGGACTTTTCAAAATCTCTTCAAGATTCACAGAGGCTTGTTTGAAGTAGTTACGCAACTCTTGATCGTCACCAGTGTCCGGTTGGCCTGAAACATGCAGCCAAACATCACACACACCAGAGCAGCAGTTTGTATCTGACATACTGAATAATACAGAGGGGCCTTTGAATACATTTTTCAGAGCATAATATTCAAGTGCAGTTACTGGGTCTGCTCTGTAGGTGGCAGTGTAACATCACACAAGAGCTGAAATTGCAGCAGCGTAACTGATCCAAGTGAATAATAGATGCTTTGGGGTGTTGAGTTGTACATCGCCTTACCAGCACTGGAGCGTGTGAACTTTTTGTCACACCAGATGATATAATCCAGCAGGCTCCTGTAGGCCTGGATCAGTTTAGTCCTCTGAGCCTGAGCTGCTGACTCCTTCCCACACCTCCAGCTTTCTGCGACAGTCAGTTGATGCTTTGCTTCTTCAATGTGACCGTGTAGCAGCAGGTGGAAGGAATGCTCCAGACTGATCTAAAAAAAAAAGTGCAAACGAACAGGGTTTTTCAAATGTTAAAAATGTAAGAAAGGAAATCAGCAAACTGTGCGCTGTGCATTCATGTCTGTCAGACAACGTACCATCAGGTAATTTTTAAATCCTGAGTGTTTCATTCGTTCATAGATCATGTTGTAATCGTCCAGCTTTGAGTTGGGGTGATGGTGAAGGATCTCAGTGCTGAGTTTCCAAATAAGCTAGAAAGAGAGAGTCAATATCAAGGATGTGGGAATCAAACTTGCATTCACTATAAACTCTATAAATGACTGGATCTTTAATAAGGAAAAAAAAAAGTCTGAAAATGTATTTCGTGAATGTGTTTTGGCTGAATCAGTTTAAAAGACTGAAGCTTTCTCTTTAGGAACAGAGACCTCACAGTCGGGGCTATAGTGTACAATTATGTGAGGTGATATGTGTGTTGTATCTAGAATCTAGATACAATGCCACAAAATAAACTACATAAACAAACCTACCTCTTTATTGTGCTGCGGTGACGGCCTTTGATGTGCGTCCTCTAGAATTTGGGGGTAATAAGCCATATGTTCTGCTGCCTCTTGCCACCGGTGATGTAGCATGGCTTCTCTAATGTGCTCCAAACAGATCCTGGTGCTCTCGTGAAACCCAGTTTCATATTGTGTCTCTGCAGATAATAAATAAAGTTATTATTTGATGACATTATGCATTTTCCATTCATATTATGATCCATAATAGCTTGACTGATACTGGATTTGCATTGCTTTATTGATTGAGTGATTGATTTTTTGATATTCAATCTTAAAATGTTTCTGACATATGATTATTCTTTCTGTACCAGCCGTCATAAGTGCATAGGACATTCACAATGGATTAAATATCTGCCCAGACAGTTTATGGGTGTAGCACAGCATATACTGTATAGGAGCCTAATGCACAACTTACTCACACACAGGCGTTTAACCAGAGGTAGCTTTTTTTTCTTCTGTCCTTTCATAGCGTTATCTGTAGAGCTGTCTGAAGAGTTGTCGTAAACCTCTACATTTTCAGGACGCCCCAGCTCGTTTTCCAAGTCATCCATAGTCAGCACAGTAGTTTGATGTTTGGTGTATGGTGACCTTCCTGCAGAACAAAAAAGTTCACTTCTTACACAGAGAAAAACAAAAAAAATCTAAAGTCTCTATACTTTCTTCAACTGCTCACACCAGTTCCCTGAAAAACCTGTAACTCATCAATGTATCTATTTATCTCAAATACTACACCCAGACCTGACCATGACAGTTGTAAATGTATAACTGCAATTTAATTAAGGTGTAATAGTAAACACACGAACAGACTGCTGCCAGTACAATTAGGTAATTCTTTAGTGATACCAAATGTGTTTTTTGTTAGCTTATTAGTTAAATAACAAAACAAAAAAACGTATCCTAACTGAACATATTGATTGTCATAGATATAGATACTAAGATAATTTAAATTTAAAAGAGTAGATATAAGCTAATAAACTTGGTTCCTACCTTCTGAGCAGTAACGGTACACAGATGTTTTTTCTAGCCAGTTAGCCAGATGTTAAGTGTAGAGTCCGGTGGGCAGAAGCTATTTACACACTGTGTCCTTCTTACAAAAAAAATGTGTGAGAAAGAGAAGATTAATTTGACTTATAAGCGAGGGTGGCATGTTTCACACAACTCACATGTTTCTCGATTATTTCTGTTTGGTGGATGCGGAAGTGGAGTGAAAAGCTGCATGCTTATTGGTTGACGCACCCGGAAAAGGCGGGGCAAAGAAGCGGTACTGTTGTTTTTTTTTTTAATAAATAACTTTATTGATCTTTCGCAGAAAAAAGGTAGTTTTTCATTTCATCCTAAGTAGATCCTATGGATTTAGAGCTCAGCCAGTCACGCCAAGGATTTTCATAACTCTTGAATCGTTTCACAACCTCTGTTGTTTCTATATGTGTGCTATATAAGTGATATTATCCTGTCTAAACTGTCAACTCAACCAACTTTATTGAACACAAGGCACAACTCTTTAACATTTTTGAGGGGGGAAAAATACCTCAGTGTTTTCCTAATGTTTATCCCATGCCTTTTTGTGTTTATTTGTTGTGTTTTAGTAGCATAAGTTATAAATTTGATTATACAGTGCAAAAGTGTCAAACACCAACAGTGCAGTGTATTCAGAAAACTATATAATTATATAAATTAACATTATGCAAAATGCAGTAAACAAGAAAAAAGAAGGACATACACACCTAAGGTTTAACTGCTGTTGACAAACCAGTTTCAATCAGGTTTCAAGATAACATCTGTTTATATGTCTTCAATCAATTACATGGCATCTTATCTGGAGCAGGGATAATTGCATAATGGCATTAACACAAATTTTCTGGCAAAGTGCTAATTCATCATTCATTACAGTTACTAATTAGATTTATTTATGTGTTGTATTATTATTTCATCAACAATTTCTCTAGCTTTCTAGGATCTATCAAATGGGGAATCTCTGTAAAGGAGATGAGGACTGCAGGACATTAATCCACCGGCCACTTTACTTATTTATATTGTAGGCTACTTGTGTTATCTGTTGTATTGTGTTATTGCTGTCCTCATTGTATGTCCTTTTATATGTGTGTGTGTGTGTGTGTGTGTGTACAAGCGAGTGATGATAATAAACCGGAGTCAAATTCCTTGTATACATCTGCACATACGTGGCAAATACATGTGATTCTGCTTCTGATCACAGAGGAAGCTGAATTTACTAAATGATGAGGCTCGCTACTTTGTGCAGTATCAATATCACACGTTTGTTCTTCTGTTCCCCCCCGACTGTCACCTGAAGCAGCCTAATCCCAACCAAACCCAGCTGCTACATCCTGTAAAGGGAAGAAAAAAAGAAAAAGAAAAAAAATCCTCCAGCAGCAGCAGCAGCAGCAGCGCCTACACCCACCCTACAGCCGGATCTGGATGTGGTGCTGACGTGTCGGCTCCTCCAGCAGCTCCACGGCACTAGTGCTCATGCTCCAGCAGCCGAGTCGAGAGGAGGAAGACCGTCAACAAAAACTGCCAGCATGGCAGCAAAAGTCTTTTACCGACAAGGCTTTTTATTACTTTTATTCAATTTTATTTCCACGGCAGCCTTGGAGAAAAGGTTTTCCGACCTTAAAAGATGCGCGGACCCAGAGTGCAGCAGTAAGTTTTTTTTTTTTATTACGGCTTGTTGTTGTAACTATCAGGGACTTCAAGGATGCAGCTCTCCCTCTCTCTCCCCCTCCTCCACTCCATCCATCCCGATACAGGCGCTGCTAGCTGTAAACTGCGGCTTATCTCTTGACCTGTTGCCAGTCGATATTTGTGAGCTGGATGACACAGTGATGCTGTGTGTGTAGCCATGTGTGTGTGCGTACAGTGTGTGTGTGCCGATGGTTTAAAAAAAAAACCAAGCCGAGCCTATAATATGTTAACATTAAAAGTCGGTAGCTTGGGAAGGTTATCCGTGCAGACGCAGCTGTGTGTTGGCCGGTTGCCTGGCAGCTCGGGCCTGGATGCTAGCTGCTAACGTTAGCAGCTAATTAGCATAGCAACCGGCCGGCTTCAGCAAAAAAACACACAATAGTTAACAATAGAGCAGCTAACAACATACAAGCCTGTGGTAGCTCTGTTGTTAGCCACATTAGCTTTGCTTTATTTAAAAAAAAATTGGGTCTTTTTGTTTACAACGGGTTGTTTTTAGGAGTAGATAAGACTCTGTTATTACTAGCTTTAGCAAAGTCATCAAAAAGACGAATTTACAGAGAGTTATAAGAAACATCAATTGTAAACACAGGTTTTTTTTCTTCATTTTAGTTTGTATACGATTTAAACCAACATCAGTCCCACGTTGTTATGCCCATAAAATGTCATCAAAGTGTTTACTACCACCCTCAGAGCTGTTTTAACTGATAAGACATTATCAACTCCAGTTAAGACCATTTTACGACTATCTTCGCAGAGTCATTAAAAAGAGGAACTTACTGAGAGCTATAAGAAACAACAAACGCAGAAAATGCCACCAAAGTGTTTACTCTACGACCTACAGAGCTGTTTTATCTGATAAGACATTATCACGCCTTGTTGGTGTTATTACATCAAGGAATATTAGGTTTGAGTCATAAAGAAACTAAGGTGAGGCACATACAGTAAACACACCAGACAAAGCAACACAGCCAGTTACTCCTGTTTGAGGTCATTTTTCTGTATAGAAAAATGTTGAAGTGAATGTGTAAACCAAAACCTTGGACTAAAGACAGGACTGAAAATTTGGGGTTTAACCCAACAGTTACATAGAGAGGGAAGTTGTAAAAACACTGACAGAAATGATTCTAATTCTTGACTTTTCTTTTGTCCTCCTCAGTGCTTCTTTGTCGGGGAAAAGCAGTGAAAGATTTCTCAGGACCAGATTGTCGGTTCCTGTCATTTAAGACATCAGAAACTGTCTATGTGTATTACAAACTGGGGGGTCAAAGGTCTGACCTGTGGGCTGGAAGTGTAAGTATAAGTACCTTTTCACCTCTATGTAACATCTGGGTTGGCATATCTTCAACACGTCTCATCTCTTTTTGTTTTCATCCATAGGTTGGAAGTCACTTTGGCTATTTTCCAAAGGATCTTCTTGCAGTTAACCACCATTATACAGATAAAGAGCTTGAAATTCGAGCAGAGGTATGAAAATATCTTGCTGAGTTAATCTGACATGAAAAGATGCAATAGAGCTCTCAAACTATTTCACGTAACAATATTTATACATTTATATATTTTTTTACAATAATTATTTTATTTATTGTCTTCCTTACAGGAAACAGATTTTGTCTGTTTTGACACTGGATTTGATAAATTTGACAATTATGACGTAGATATACTCTTGGGTGCTTCAGCAGAGGAGGGTGACAGTGAAAATAAGGAAACATCTGATGAAATACCAGTGGCAGAGGACGCTGATGGTGAAAGACAAACCGAGCATCAAGATTACTCAGAGGATCTCAATGAAGTCCCAGATGATGAAAGTGCCTCTTTACTTGAGCCTGACACGACAGCTGAACTGCCTTATTCAGAAGAAGTAGAGCCCGATACAGCGGCCGTACCTGATGTCACCGAAACAGCTGAAGACATTGAGCAGAAAAACACAGTAGGGTCTGTTGAAAACGATGAACCAGCAATAAGTGAAACCAAAGAAACACCCACTGAATCTGAGGGGGACTCTGAGCCCATGGATGAGTTTGCTGCAGAAAATGAACCAGTGTCAATTTCTGAAGGAGTGCAGATCCCTGAGTTGAAAACTACCCTTGGATCAACTTTTGATGCAGTGACCACCGATGAAGACATCACCAGGAGTGTTACGCCATATGAAGAGGAGGAAAACGAAGATGAGGAGATTCCCCTTGAAGACAACATCGAGGTTACAGAAGAAACGCCGCTGCTCTCTTTCTCTAAAGAAGCCGAGGACTCGCCATCATCTGATTCCCTCCAGCAACAGGAAGCTCCTCCAGCAGCTCAGGAAGATCAACCACAGGCTACAGAGGAGAAGAACATGTGGACATCAATCGGAGATGCAGTTTTTTCAGTCGTAACCGGTGGGGAGAAGACGGCGGAAATTTTGGATTCAGATGATGAGGAGGATGACGATGATGATGAGGATTATGTAGAAGAACCACTAAAAGAGCCAGAAAACATAGGTCATGTTCTTCAAGATTCTCCCGATTCCAGCTCTGCACAAACAGATAATAAAGAACAAACTAACAGTGATTCTGAGAGACTTTTATTTCAACGCGATGATGAGAGTGAGGGAGCGATCAGACCTGAGGAAACTTGGAATGAAACATCAAAACCTAAAGAAGATACACTACAGAGACACCATCGAACAGAGGCAAGTCCAAAGACAGATGATCTGGTACTACAAGAGGACACTTATGAAAACTCATCATATAAAACAACAGATGAACCCATGGAGCACCAGGAAGAGGAGGGCCACAAGGTGTCCAAAGACTCAGCATTAAATGATGATAGTGCATTTATACAGCACAGTGACATTGCGATAGAGCAGAGAAAGGATGTGGATGTTGTGTTAGAAGAAAATAAGACAGTGACCGATCGGGAAGTAGACAATATTGAAACTGAAAAACATCAAGACCTGCCCACTGAGGAGAAGCAATTTAGGGATTTAGGTGTACAAGATGATGAGAAGAAAGTAGATGACAGCTCGCCTAATCAGACCCATGACCATTTAGTGAGAGATTTTGAGAATATCAGTCGACAAGATTCGTCTGTTGAGGAACCAGAGCCTCATGAGGAACCACATACAGAAGAAAGGGAAGAAGAGAAAGATGCAGAGCCTGAGAAAGTTAATGTTGTAGAGAAAGAAGAATTACTTGAAGACGAAAATGCGCTTCTGTCCTCTCAGTCAGATAACGCAGATGTTGACAAATCTTCACCTGTGACTGAAAGTTTGCCCACTGCGTCTCCTCGTGAGCCAGAATACAGCGATAGCGTGATGAGACTGACCCTGCTGCGAGAACACTTCACAGAGGCAAGCATGGAGCGGATACAGAGGCTCCTGGGTCTCGGCAATCTCTTCAAGGTGGAGGCCATGTTCGCCGATCTGGACGCGGAGTTGCACGGCACCCGTCTGTCACAAGAAGGCACTACGCAAGACATTGAGAATGCACTGGAGGCCATCCTGGAAGCCTCTGAAAACACTATCTTGGACGAGATCGAGAAGATGCTGGATAGTCTTAACCCAAAACATGATTATAATCAGCACACGGATGCAAATAGTTTGGATGAGGAGACTGAAATACTGGACGACTTCCAGGAGCTGGCATTCAGCCTGCGTCAGAAGTATTCAACAGTCAGTGACAGCGCACCGTTAGCAACAGAGGAGGCGTCAAATATTCAACAGGGTAGGTTTGGATTTTATTATTTCATCAATATGATTCAGTATTTGGTCACTGGTACAGATAAAAACTGTAGGACTGAGTTATTTACCCAGGCACATTCTATGTCAACAATTAACATGACTCTTTCATTTCATTTTGATTTATTTCATTCATGGTATACATTCTCACATGGTTGCACATATTTACATGATGTACACATTTTCACCATGAATGAAAAGGAGCAGGATGAAGAAAACGTATAGTACCTGCCCCTCTCTGTTGTTACAATTACATTGGCTTACTTCAACACCAATATTATTCTCTGTTTCAAAATATTAAGAATGATGAAACATAGTAATGATAAGAAAACAAACAAAATAAACCTTTAACCAAGAGGTATTTTATATCCAGGTAGGTTTAGCCTTTTGTGTCGCAGGCGTAGCTCTGATGTGACCTATCACGTCCTGTTCACAGCAGTATCTTGTTTCAGATTGTGTCCTCGTCCAGTTAAGAGGGATTGCAGTTCACACCTGGCAGCAGAACGTGTCCTCAGTGACCATTTGTGATTGAATTTCACTTCCCTGCCAGCGCTGAATTGCAGCCTCTCGCCGGAACCACAAAGATACACATGTCGGGCTGTACAAGTCGGAGAAGATGATTGCACCGGCTATTTGATACCCCATCCTCTTTGACTTTAGAAGTCTCGTTGGTCCTGCTTGTTCAGTGTGCGATTTTTCATGCTCAGTCTGCATACCTGAACATGTGGAGTATTAGTTTGGTATCTAGTGTGCTGCTTCAGCTATTTGACAGAACTCTATCCTCAGTCTGCTTTGCCTGTCATCTGACCTGCACTTGTAATTGGAACCACATAAGACAGCGTGAACGTGGCCTACTTTACACACTGAAAGACAACTTTCTTCAACGTGTCTGTAATTACAGATGTGTGGATTGGTGTCAGGAGTGATGAAGTCAGATCAGTACATCCCTGAATGTTGATGTTGATGTTGTGTGCCATGAACTTACAGGTTAAATTTAGAGTAGTTTAGCTACAGGTGATTGTTCAGGATCTACTACTGTTTGCCTTGTGTTTCATTGTTCAATAGACCACACCTGTTGTCACTGTAATCCTTAGGTGTGAACGTAAACAAGGACACACCTCTAATTCTCCTTTCACAAATAAATTCCTTTGGATCCAGGATGTTAATAATGTGCCTCTAAAACTTCTACCCTCAGTAACAACTTGATGTGTTTTCCGATGTTTTCTCTCTAGATGAAAATGAATTGAAAATTGAGGAAAAAATGCCTCACATTGAACACAAAGCTGGCACTGTCTCCGAGCCTGACGGTGAAGACAATGCCACAGTAACGGATCACGAGGAGAGGCCCGCAGAGACTGAAAAGGAGCAGATCGTTTTGGACAATATGCACACTGGACCAGAAGTCAGCATGGAGGAGGACGGCGGGCACTTTAACAAAAACAAAGACAATCAGCCAGGCTTCAGCACATCAGATGAGATGCAGAAGGTCCCACAAGCCACTCTGGAGAATCCTTTAGACATGGGCCTCGGTGTCGAAGTGGAGCACTCGTCTTCAGGTTGGTAATGTAGATAGAACAAATGAAGAATTTATTTATTTTTAAGATGAGGAATCATTTGCTTTTGCCAAACTTGAGACTTCAATCAGACATTTCAATTCAAGACTCCTCCTTCATTCTGGCACAATGGTGTAAACCTATATTGAGCACGTTGGACATGTACTACAGTAAAATATATCACATTTAGGGTTGTTTCTGATGTTAGCAGGTTAAACTGTGAGGTTTTATTGTGTTAAAGCCATGAGTCTTGTTTGGTTGTATTGTATCTTTTCTTTACCCAGTTTTGGGAGATTTTTTTAGTAATCACAAGACTTAGCCCTCCTAATGTACTTTCAAATGACTCATTGTCCAACTGAGTAATGGGTCATTTCCGTTTCTCCAGGATCTTTGGACCCATTGGAGTCCGTGTCTGAAATTCACGAAGAGGAAGTGGGATTATTCTCAGCTGGAATTGTTTACATGGGCTGCATCCTTTCTATCATCAACACTAAGATGTCAGAGTGGGCCACTGTGGTAAGTTACAGGATTGTCAGCTTCGCTTCACACTGTATAATGTGTACATTAGCTTCATCGACTTTCATTACTCAGTGACCGCAAGTGCAACGTTAGCGAGTGGTTCCCAAACACCAGGCTACAAGTAGACTACAACAGGGCCAGGAAACATGACACAATTATTTAGTAAAAATATCAGAATAATTTAATAAATTCAGATGATATTTGTGCAGTCATTACTTTGTAGCAGTTTGTCTCTGCTCTGCTGCAATATTACTTATCACTTGATGTCATGGCCACAACAATAGGATACAGAAATAGGTCATTACAGATCATTACCCTAAATATCACCTGCTTAATCTTCATATGCTAACTAGCTAAGAAAAAATCAACAAAAACAAAAATGTGCTTCAGATTCTTAGGACAAATTGCTGTAGGAGTATGCCCTAATGTCCTGCATATTTTCATATTTTGGGTGTGATATATGAATAAATGTAACCTACTAGTTGCTTCTCTAACCAAAGACTCTCATACGATAGATGTACTGTGACAATTTCCAAAAATATGTTTGGTGGTGTAATAATCAGTATGTTTGAGAATTAATTTTCTCAAATATTATTTTTAAAATAGAAATCATCAGCGGAAATGAATCAAAAAATATTACCCCATTGGCCTCAGATGTGCTTCTTTAAAGGTGTACAGAAATGGCCATTTGTCCTGTTTGTCGCGCCGAGTTGTCACGAGCTGCAACACGAGTTTACCCGAGTAAGGAAAACGAATTTGATTGGTCGTTATCGAGCGGGCGGGATATTCAAAGCTTGGGGCGAGCCCGAGCTCCGTGTGTGTGTGCGTGTCTCAGACTTTGAATGACGGATTACGGATCCAATATCAGTGGCTGGTGAATCGTGTACAGGCTGACGTATAATCCCTGCGCCTGCATTATCCAATGCGAAAAAAAATACACATTTTCATCCCGGATTTACTTAAAAATAGAATTTTGCACAAAGTTTGGCCTTCATCGTCTGATAGATGAGTTATTACACTAATTTTATGACCCAGAGTGGGCTTAAATTCAGTTTTCTTTTCTGTACACCTTTAACACTGGATGTCACCCAGTGTTGTCCTCCTGAGGATGTATGTGCATCATAAAGTCATACAATAAATAAAACAAAGGCTAGGGCTTACTTCTTCTGTAAATCATATTTATCAATAATCATCTTTTTCATAAGATTGAGGGCTTTTATGAAAATGAGAAATTTGTTATGAAACATGTAAAACCTAGGAGTCGATTTTAGAAAGTAAAAATAGATTTAAAAAAAAAATTATCTTTGATGACATCTTCATGAGAGAAGAGATTTGAGATAAACTGAAGTACTAAATTGAATTGTATTCAAAACTTTGTTTCACAATACAAAAACAGTTTTTCATGGTAAAATGCAATTAATAAAGCACATTTATATTATACGCCAGGGGGAATTTATAAGTTTACAAAAAAAAAATTCAAGTTTTCACATACATTGATAGTCTTAATCGCTTTCTGGTTGTTTGAAAATTTGATGGAGGTTATGTATTGCTTGAGCTCACCGTTAAAAGCAGTAAAGGAAGGTTTTTTTTAATGAACTTACATTTTGAATATTACATTTTGCCATTCAAATAATAAGGTTGATAATAAAAGTTATGTTAGCTTTTTCCTTGGTTTTTTTTTTCAGGTCAGGGAGCCCAAACAGAACATTCCTCCAAAACAAAATAAAATCACCATCAACATTGATAGCAACAAAATTACAAATATCACTCGGTAGTTTTTGCACAATAGGGCAGAGCCAAAACAAATGGGTCACAGTTTCAGCATGTACAGAACATATAGACTGTAAAAGAACAGAAAGAACAGAAACTAAATTGAATTTCTCTGTGTGGGAGAAACTTCCTATTTCCGAGGTCACATGAACGCCACACGGCCGGACGCCCCTCCCCCTCCTGCCTTGTTGACTGTCGGCTGAAGTTCAACCAGCCGGTGCTGCTGAGCTGAGCTGGCCGCTGCTACAGCACTCACTACCACAACCGACTGGCCTTATTATTATTACCCCGGCGGCATGGAAGAAGGCAGATGATTATTATTTAACAACAACACATAGAGACCGGGGGATTTCAGATAATATTAAGCCTTTCCCACCGTTTTTTGTTGTAGTTGTCGTCTTGGTTGTTTTGGGTTTTTCCCCCCTTTTGATTTGGCACTGAATGGAAATCGACGGCTCATCTGTGATTACGACTAACAGCTTGTTGTTGCCAAGTCATTTCTACCACCTGCTTCCGCTGTCAAACGCTGTCGGTGTTTGTTTCTTTTATTTAAGTTATATTTTACCAACCAGACACCGCGGCTAACGGCTGGTTTAACGGTGGGAAGCTAACGAGCTAGCACGCTAGTAAGTTAGCTCGTAGTAATCTGTCAACATTTAGCTTTTAGCTTCACGTTTCAAGGTGCTAGTTCCGTTTTTGTTTTTGTTTTCATCACACACCGTCATGGAGAGTGAGACTGTCACTAGACCTGTAATGGAGCCGGAGCATGTTTACGTGTTTTTCCTAAAGGAGCTGCAGCATGTAAGTAAAGTGGAGAGAGAGAGGAAAAAAGAAAAGCGAGCTTATCTGACAACCCCATGTCAAGGATTTATCATGCTAGCATTACCTGCTGACGTGTTAATAAGCATATGGTTGGCACGCAAAGTATGGATCGATTGTTAGACAGGTTCATCTAATACTTTAATGCTTTTATACTTTGTTTTTAGAGTGAATTGTAATGTGAAAGCCTCCCATATTGCTTTGCTCTCAGTCCTGCCTGTGAGCAGTGCTTTACTGAACAAATAGACTTTTGAATTGCAGCTCACTGAAAAGGCCAAAAGAGAGCATGTTAATCCCTACAGGCTATGTGGTGCTGGTGGTGGTGTATTAATTTATTTGTTACCCCGCTTGTGTCGTTATTAGAGCCACAGAGTGTGTGTTTGTTCCTTGTCTGAAGTTACTGCCACATGCTCAGGTCAAAGGTTCCTCTGTGGTTGGAGCAGGACACACTCAGATCAAGACTGGACGGCAACTCAAAACCGTCACCAGTGGTAAAATCATGGTCTGAGCTGGTGATTTTAATACGCTGATTAAATCTAGCTTGAAATAGACCAGAGCTGAGTTGTTGTCAAAGTTGTTAGTGTGTGATTTTGGAGGTTGCAGGTGCAGAAACTTGTTTCCTGCCCCGCTGAAACACTGCAACTGCAACCCTTTAGTATTTTTGGTGTAGTAATGAGCGTGGCAGAGGCAGGAAACTTGTGAAAGAGCTGATACGTATTGCAACTTCTGTGCTGATGTTCCCCTCGGGTGGTTGCATGAAAACCTAGATTTCAACATTTGTAGTTGTGGCATGGCAACATTTTGCTTTTCTGTGTCCACTGCTTGTCCTAGTGTTTACTTTATGGTAATGCCCTGATATCTTGATAGCCTTTCTTCTCAATAGTGTGAACAGAGTAACAGGTCACTCAAAAGGATTTCGGTTAATGAATACACTTATCAGTCGAGGGGCACATGTAAATATTGCCAATCGGTTTGAGTCTGAGTTGCTGCAGTCTTTTATTTTAGATAAAACTTACCATAGAGTGCCAGTCAAAAGTTTGACACTTCCCTTATCAGAACAGGAGGGAACTATATTCTTGCTTGCTTCTGTATTCATCCTAAGTATTGTCACAAACATTTGATCTTGGTTAATAAGTGCTTTTTGATGTGCAACTATTTTTCATCCAGCTTTTTCTTTCCTTTGAATATTTTGTCTTAATTTGGTTGTGTTTCTGCAATTTCAGATGATTTCCCTCCTACCAGAAGAGTGGAAGCCCGGGGAAACCTTGTATGGCTGTCCATGGGAAGCAGTTGTCATCACTGCTTTTGTGGGAGTCTTGACCTTCACCCTTTTCTTCTGGAAGACTGTTTTGGCAGTAAGTCTTTCAATATTGTTGCTCTCATCTGTTTCTAAATTATGTGTTATGAATAAATCTGAAGGAAAAACACTTCAACATTAGTTGTAGTAGATTATTTTATTTGGTTTCATTAGTTTTCCCCCCTGAATTTCACTACCTTTTGGACTGGCATAATTTTATATTTTCCTTATCTGAATAACTTGTACAATATTAAAACATTAGTCCACTACATGTGCATGTTGATATTGATAGTACAGTCGCCACTGATAAGCAGATGTTTAATTATTGTGTTTCTAAATCTTTTCAGGTAAAGAAAAGAGAATATCTGGGTAAGCTTTTACTTACTGTTTTCCACATTAAAGGGACAACGAGGAGTTTCTATTCGGTTATAAAAAAGTCTCACGTTAATGTGGATGAATCTCCGCTACCCACACTTGTTAATGGGCCCATTTTCGATAAATATATCGTTCTGTCTCTATCGTTATTTTGTTATTATTAGTGGTGGCGGAGATGCTGGTCGAGCCGACCAGCGTTTTTTACTTTCGGTTTCGCAACGAGTCATGAGAATAACGCAGCTGAATCGCCGTTTATGGTCGGAACTACGACGGTATGTGAACCTCTTTGAACCTCTGACTTTAATTCTTGATGAATGAAAACATGAGTCCGTCTTGCGCCGGTCAAAAGAATTTTACGGTGCGCGCGGAGGCTCATAAATGTAGTGTGAAAACGCTTCGCTTTTCCAAAACTCCTCGTTGTCCCTTTAAATACACAAAATATAGATGTGTAACATCGAACTAATGTTTTTTTTTCTCTTTTTTTTTGCACCTTTGTGGAAAAAGTGGATGAAAAGAAGCTTGCAGAGCAAATCGAGGCGCTCAAAAAAGAAAAGAACGACACTCTCACAAGGATGTCTGAACTTCAGAAGCAGGTGAGTGACAAGAAAAATGTGCTTGAATATCTCTTAGCTACGTTAAAGTTGTCACGCCTGGAACTTATTCCCTTTTTTCGTCTGCCTTTCCTTTAAGACTGAGAAGCTAAAAGAAAATCAAAAGCAGTCAAAGGAAACAGTTAGTTCTTCAAAGAAAAAGATCCAAGACCTGGAGGTAAGTGCTAAGGAACTGAGGATGTGTGTTTGCTTGTGCTGAGTGGTTTTGATTTTGAAATAATCTTTAGAATGAGGAAGTGCATCCACTGGCTGTGTCTTATGGATGATGTGTTTCAGACAGTAGCTAAAGTCCAAACCTCTGATTTGTTGTGGACTGCAAGTGAAGTTTGTATTTCTACCTGTTTGCAGAGCAAGGTTTTGGAGGCTCAGTCACGAAACGATCGGATAGCTGAGGAAAAGAGCACATACCTAAAACTACTTGAAGACGAGCGGGCAAACTCTGCAGCATATGAAACCAGGGTAAATGTGAAACTTGTCTTTCCCTGCCTGTTATTACTTCAACCATCTTCTGAGCTTCATGTTGTTTTATGTTGTTTTTTAACAGATTGAGAAATTGGAGAAATCAAACGAGAAGCTGCAGCTCAGCAGAAAAAAGGTTCAGGAAGCACACGCAAAGGTACAAACCCTGATACTCTCAAGACTCTTTAGGATCATTACAAGCTTTTGTTCTCATTGTGTCTAATAAGCTGTTTTTTTGTTTTCCACAGGCTACAGTTCTCTTGGATGAGGCAAAGATTCGTGAAGATGCCCGAAGTGTTCAGCACAAATGTCTGGAGAAAGAGTACACAGCACTAAAAGAAGAGAACAAAAAGGTGAGATGTCGTGCATGCTTTTTTTAAAATTATATCAGTGAAACCTGTTCATTTGATTGATATGGTAAATAACTATACAATTAATGTAAGTGTTTAAACTTAAGGCTTTTTCTTATATTTTATGTTTGAATAAAATCAGAGTCAAATAAATGCCTTAATGGTGAATTAAACTGGGTGAATTAAACTGTTTTTCTGAGGAACTGTTCTGATTTTGTGAATTCTTTCAGCTCAAAGTCAATATCAAAGGCTGGGAGGACAAACACAAGGATCTGAGTGAACAGATTAAAAGTTATCAAAAGGCCCAGAAAGAGCTGGAGGACTCTGTGGTGCTCAAAGATCACAACGTGGAGGTCAGTCTGTGATTCAAGAATTTACTTTACAACTGTTAACAGCTTTTCTTGGTTTATATCAGATCTTAACTCGCATGAATTTATCAGCTCAATCCACACAAAAATGTTTCCTTTGCAGGTGCTGTCTGATCTTCTGGCAGACTTGGATGCTTGCGATATACAAAAAGGCGACACCAAACTTTTAGCCAATGGTGAAATAGCACCTGGTAAGTTCAGCTCTGACACTAGTTTAAAAAAAAAAAGAATATATAAGTATAAGTATAATTCACTTAGAAACAGAATCAGCTGTCTGTGAAGTGCCTGCGCTCAGAACACCAAGTGTTTAATGGTCTCTCTGTGTCGTACAGATAAGAAGACAGCCATAAAGAACAGGATTAAACAGATGATGGATGTCTCCAGGGTAAGATGTCGACGCATTGATCAAACCTCACCGTAGTCACCGCCCGGCAGACAGATGTTATTACCACCGCTCCTAAGTGTTAAGCTGTCGTGTGTATTATTTATTCCCAGGTCCAGACCACTTTGGCAGTAGTTGAGGAAGAGCGAGATCGCTTCATGTCTAAACTACTGAATGAGGAGAAGACGAGAAAGACTCTGGAGGGTGCGTTGGTGGTGTTTCTTTTTCATTTGAAGTTTTTATTTTATTTTTTAAGGCAAAAAGCTGCATGAATGTGTAACGTTTTAATTCGACTCTCATTTAACATGCTGTTTGTTTGTGTTTTTTTTGGAAAAAGAACAACACCAGGAGCTGGAGCATTCAATTGCAACCATGAAAAGTGAGAAGAGCCACGTTGAAAACCAGTTCAAGATCCTCCAGCAGAAGAATGAGATCATGGTTGAAATGTACCAACAGAAAGAAAACGCTCTTCAGCAGTGAGTTAAAAAATTAAATCCACCTCGACATCTCGTGAATGAAAGCATGTGTCTTTTTGAAAAAAGGAGATGAAGATGTTTCTAAACCCTGTGAGTGTCTTTGCGCGGCTTCACAGGAGATTAACCAAGGAGGAGCTGGAGCGACGCAGCAAAGAGAGTATGCTGACAGAGGTGGGAGGAAAAGCTACAGAGGCCGAGGAGCAGGTTAAAGTCTTAAGACAACGCATTAATGAGATGGAGGATCAGATGAAGAAGACGGAGGAGGTCTACAAGGAGCAGGTAAACTCTCATGAGCTTTAGAAAATAGTTAGAACAGAAAAGTCCTTTGATGAAACCTGAACCTTGACTTTTGTTTCTTTCTTTTTTTAGATAAAAGAACAGGAAAACAAAACTCACTCAAACTGGGTATGTTGCACTGAATTACACAGTTTACTCACACTTGAAAGATACCAGACAGTGGATATTAAATAAAGCATGACCACGAATAATGAATTGTCTGTTTCGTCTGAAGGTGAACGCTCGTAATGCAGAAAGAGCTCTGAATCAGGAGAAGCTTGAATCGTCAAAGCTCCGTGAAAAGTAAGTGATGGAAGATTTGGTTTCATTGCAGCTGAACTAACACGTCTCATCTCCTCATGTCAGGGTTTCTTATTTTCCTCTGTTTGATATGATTGCAAACTGAATATCTTTGGCTTTTTTTTTTTTTGATGATGTCGTGGTCGCCTGGTATTTTCATCTAACCCATGAGTTGTTTGTTTTCCCGCCCCCTTCAGGCTGGCTGTTCTGACCTCGCAGCTGAACGAGCGCCGCGCTCCTCTCTTCAGACCGAACTCTGGACAACCTGCAGGCCCTCGCCAAGGTAAACAACCTCACACTGTGGCTGCTGTGTTTCCTGTATGGACGGTTCTCATCCTGCAGAGCTTCAGGCAACACGATGCTGTTTTCTTTTTTGTTTTCATTTTTTGTCTTTAACGGGATAGTTCAACATTTTGGGCAAATTGGCCCATTGCCGTAATCCCTATAGTCATAGCAGTAGGCTCGTTACCTTTAATTGTCGGTGCAAGCTGATTTTAGAACGGCGGAGCAGAGCCGTGAGCTGCTCAGGGCTACACTACAGAGGCTAATGGGATTTCTTGGTTTCACTCATCAAACTCATCAAATACACAATCCAACAACTCCAAAACGCTCTGGTGGACAAGTTGTGACCTGCACATTCACCACGCTAAGAGATAATAACAGAACGTTACGTTGTTTTCCAGGCAAATACAGAGACTGCTTCCCGAAAAACTGCACCGATAGGACCGCACATCAGCGGTTTTGCATGAATTTACCTGAAAACAACTCGGTCTCGTAACTTTCCGTTATTATCTCAGCGTGGTGAATGTGCAGGTCACAACTTGTCCGCCAGAGTGAGTTGTTGGATTGTGTATTTGATGAGTTTGATGAAACCAAGAAATCCCATGAGCCTCCGTAGCGTAGCTCTGAACAGCTCACGGCTCTGCTCCGCCGTTCTAAAAATAGCTTGCACCAACAATTAAAGGTAACGAACCTACTGCTATGACTATAGGGATTATGGCAATGGTCCAATCTACCAAAATGTTGAACTAACCCTTTAAGTGAAACGAAATGGATTCATTTGGTCGGATTTAGTTGTGGGTGTTTTTGTCTGTGTCGTGAGGATCTCTACTTTGTGATGTGTTGCCAGCTGTTTCTTCTCCCTGAGTAAACGGATGGTTTGATTATAACAGGTGATTCATATGGGCCCTCCCCTGTGAGTGGGGGTGCACCGTCCCCCCCACTAATGATAGAGGGTCCCAGACGCCCCCCCTCTGCCCCTGTGGGGCGAAGAATTGAACAGTATGGTGAGTCCCCGTGGATTACTTCACCCTCTTTAATTTTCACCACAGTTGGACTTCATCCCTCTTCTTCGACCTCTAGTCCTTTGATCCTTCTTGTTTTTCACTCCCGACTTTGTTCCTTTCAGCTTTTCCACCTTCACTTCTTCCTTTTCTTTGTCTTTGTTTCCAGCGTCTTTTTAGTTTGAACCATTCAGAGATTTCCTTTCGATGAAGATATTTCTTGTTTTGCTGTTGAAATGAGATTCATCATTTTGCATCTTCAAAGACCCTGAAAACATTTGCTCAGCTTCGTTTCCCCGAAGCCCTGATAAAGCAGCTTAACTGAATTTAAGAATATATATTTATATATATTTCAGTTGTTGTTTATCATTCAAGAATAACATTTTAAAGCAGGTTTTCAGGGTCTTTAAACTCATCCAGAAGCTTTGTTCCTCCTCCCGTCTTCTTCATGGAGCACAGACCTCGCCATGCTTTGTTTGCGCTTTCTTTTCTGTGTCCTCCCTGGAAACGTGCTAGAGACAAAGTCCTGAGAGTTTTTCATTCTGCATTTCGTCTCCCCTCAGGTCCTCGACCTCCATCAGAGTCTCACGGCCGTTACCCTGAAAACAAACACATCCCTGGGATGGGTACGTCTCCTCTCTGTCTCTCTCCAAAGCTTCATCATAGTTTTTAAGTTGTTGTAAACAAAGCTTTTCTTTTCTTCTTTCAGACATGATGGGGCCCCGCAGCTCATCACCCGCCAACATGGACACATCTGTAAGTTCTGATCAGAGTCATATACATAAAACATCATCCCATCTACGTGTCCTTTGTTAATACTGTTGCTCTAAAACAGACTGAGGCAGTAGATCCAGAGAATAAAGCAGAGCCTCAGGCTGAGGCCTCCACAGAGAGTCCAGAGGCAGTGAGTATAGAGGCTGTCCAGCCCAGGTGCTCGGTGTGAAGTGTATGAGCACTCTGCCCCCCCCTCCCCGCCCGCCTCGCCCCTCCTCTTCCCCTAAAGCTGGATTTATATTTGGGAAGAGATTGAAGGCGTTTTGCTTCACTGGGACTGACTGAACTGTTTGGGCTGATCGTGTGGTTTCACCTGTTCTCACAGCGCTACAGGAAGCACTGATTCTTTTCATCAGCACTGAGCTTGACATAAATGTGTCTTATTTGTGTCTGTCAGTGTTTCAAAATACATGTCAGAGGTGAAATATTCGTGAGAATGGGTTTGTTTTTCATTCAAAGAATCATGGTGTGTGGTTACTGGTCGAGTGATTGAGCCTGGCTTAAACGCACTTTGGGAGTAAACTGTGTGGTTTGTGGACGTCTCACCGCATGACGAAGCTTCACTCACACACAGCTCTGGAAAAAATTAAGAGACCGCTTCAAAATGATCCGTTCCTCTGTTTTTACTATTCATAGGTATGTGTTTAAGTAAAATGAACACTTTTGTTTCATTCTATAACCTACTGACACAATTTCTCCCAAATTGGAAATAAAAATATTGTCATTTAGAGCGTTTATTTGCAGAAAATGGCAACAGGTCAAAATAACAAAAAAAATTCTGGTGTTTTCAGACCTTGTATAATGCAAAGAAAACAAGTTCATATTCATTTTAAAACAACACAACACTACTTTTTAAACTTAGGAAGAGTTCAGAAATCAAAATTGGTGGAATAATCCCAATTTTTTAATCACAGCAGTGTTTTTTTATTTTTTTTATTTATAATCTTTCGGTAACACTTTACTTGAATAGGTATTCATAAGATTGACATAACACTGTCATAACCATGACATAACAGCTGTCATTAAGTGTCATTCGGTAAGATATGTCACTTTTAATGCAAAGTTGACATTTTTTTAGATGTTTTTGTTCTGACAACTTGACATAAAGACAATTTAAACTGTCATAGCAGACCTAATTGCCAAACTTTAAAAAATTATGTCAAGTTCTCATAACAAGGACATCTCAAATAATGTCAACTTTGCATCAAAAGTGACATAACTTACCGAATGACACTTGACGACAGCTGTCATAAGTATTCATTGATGGTTATGTCATGGTTATGACAGTTTTATGTCAATCTTATGAATACCTATTCAAGTAAAGTGTTACCAATCTTTCTTCCTCATTAAATATGATTTGGTTCAGGTGATCAGCTGTAGGTGTGCTTGTGTTGGAGTTCAATAGGCACTGGAATCGATGGCTGCCATACATGTAGAGAAGATCAAGAACATTTTGGAGTAGTGGTCTCTTTATTTTTTCCAGAGCTGCACGTGAAAGTTTTTGTTCATTCAGATCTTCCTGTGTTTCTCTCAGGGACCTGGATCCTTCCTGGCGTCGCCCATCAGAGACTCGCCCGGCCCCATGCACCAGGGGCCGCCGCCGCCCGGCCCGGGGCCACACGAGCCGCCGTTCCCTCCCCACGGCCGTCTGCCACCGCCAGGACCTTACAGACCGCCGCGGCCCGGCCCCTACCACCTCCCGCCCGGCCCCCTCCCTCCGAACCTCCCTCCCCCGCTCCACGGGCCCCCGCTGCCGGCCAACGGACACCCAGGCATGCCTCTGCCTGGACCGATGGGAGGAGAGTTCGGACCTCGACCCACCAACGGACACGCGTTCCACCCCAGGCCCGGCCCGGGACATGCTGTCGATCCTCGGGGTCCGCCACCGCCACATTTCCGTCCCCCTCCACCTCATCACTTAGGACCGATGCCTCCATACGGTGTGTTGACCAGTAAATACAAATGCTGTATCGTGACACTAGTAGAAATAAGAAGTGGAAATACTGTAGCAGTACAGACGGTGACTCGCTATGTAACTTTTTTTTTTTTTTTTGGATCAAGTTCTTTTTATTATGTTTTTACAATTCAACACAGTTATAACAAAACAAAAACAAGATAGATATCATTGAAGAAAAGGTTTTAGTTTAGTAAAATATTTAGTTTGGTTATTATTAAAGGAATAGTTCAACATTTTGGCAAATCGGCCCATTGCCATAATCCCTATAGTCATAGGAGTAGGTTCGTTACCTTCAATTGTCGGTGCGTGTTGTTTTGAGATCCGCAGAGCAGAGACACGAGCTGCTCAGCAAACACAGTATGATCCCCTGTCCCTCAAAACTCATCAAATACACAATCCAACAACTCCAAAAATAATTATGTAACAACACACGAAGCAAATACTCAGAAGTACTTGCGCTTTTGAAGTCACTCCGCCCAGCATCCGTGTTTGGAATGTAGTTCTGGCTGCATTTGCCTCGAAAACAACTCATTTCATAGCGTGGTGAACGTGCAGGTCACAACTTCTCTGCGAGAGCGTTTTGGAGTTGTTGGATTGTGTTTTTGATGAGTTTGATGAGAGACAGGGGACCTGTACTGTACCTGTCACCTCCATTGTGTTTGCTGAGCAGCTTGCGTCTCTGCCCTGCGGATCTCAAAACAACATGCACCGATAATTAAAAGTAATGAACCTACTTCATGATTATAGCGATTCTGACAATAGGCGAATTTGCCAAAATGTTGAACTATCCCTTTAAAACCCAGTAGATGGAAGAACACAAAAGCAACACTCAAGAAAGAATCATTGGATCATTATTATTTCTGAATGTAGTCTCTGATATTTCCCCGTGTGTTTTGTCCTGTCCAGGTGTCCGTGGGCCTCTGGGACCGCGTCCCCCCCTCCATCCTGACATGCGTTTCCCAGGACCACGTGACCACACAGGCCCCCCGATGGACCTCCCCCCAGGCATGCTACCACCGCCACATCCTGCACATCATCCTGGGGACCCTTATGGTCAGGCTCCACCCAGCGCCCTCCACAGCCACAGCGGCCCCGGGCAGGACCCGCATGCGAAGCCGGACGCCCCTCAGGACTCAGCGAGGCCAGCGATGGCCAAGCCTTAAAAACGCCAACCATATACGGCAGAGGACTTGAACACCCCATAACCTACGAACCCATCACATTAACAAAACCAGATCCAGTCCAAACATAGGTCATGGTTATTTTTCATTTTTCAGTTGTAAAATTAAAAAAAAAAAAAATGCAATTATGTTTATTAAAAAAAAAACATGGTCCTTAAATGAAACCATCTATAATTTTGTGTCTGAAATCAATATAATTTGAAAGGGTTACCACTTTTCTAAACAGCTTATTGTGCAATAACTATATACCAGACTATTTTCATTTGTGTTGATCTTTTTAAAAAAAAAAAACATAGCAGTGATTTTTAAGGGGCAAATTGTTTTTAATGTCATTTCCTGTGGAAATTATTTTAAAAGGGAGAAAAAGGAGAACGAGAGAGAGAGTTTAGCTTCTAGCATTTCAACTACACCATAATTTTCCCAAAGCTGTTGCTTTAGAACGAACTTTAAAGCAAATGTGTACAATGATGGCCAGATGTATAACTTATTTTACTATGTTGGTAGAACTTTTAATAATAAAGAATGTAAAAGTTGTTGGTGTTATGTTATCAACTCGTCACAGTTCACATTCAGACGATGTTTAAAGAAAAAAAAAATAAGGCATACATCTGTGCTGTTACTGAGATAGAGGCACTCATTTTATATCTGTGCTGTTTACAGGATTATTTCCCCCCCGAAAAACTGCATGAACAGTATTTTTGTTTTGATGTGCCTGTTTGAGTGGGCGGGGACACGACGTGACATTTTGTTGCCTCATTCAATTCATGTCTGTACTTTTACTTTTTTTTTTTTTACTTTACTCTACTTTAGCCTCCGTCAAACCTGTCGATCATTTCATAAGGACACACTGGCTCAGGACCAGGATGAAGTGTGGTGCTTTTGATGTTCAAATCAATCCACCAATAAACAAACTTAGTGTCAGTACACCTCAATCAAAAAAACACACATTTTATTTTACCCACCTGTTGTTGGTCATACCTGGACATACGGGCAGTTTTTTGTTTAATCCTGCTTCTTGCTTCCACTGTAACATAATGGAGGTGAATGGGATTTCATTTTAAACACTTGAGCAGCAACATCTCGTCCAAATGAGCGTCTGCACAATCCATTCAAATTGATGCGAACTGTCAAATTTGTTGAGAAATCGGAGCATAAAGTAAAATGTGTGGTCTGAATTATCCTAAAGAGAAACTGCTGCTTAATTGTTAAAATGCTCTGAACAACACAGATTTAATTCCTCTTATCTACATTGTGTTAAAGTGCAGGTCGACGTTTGTGGGATGGATAATTCAGAACCAACCAAATAATACTCATAAAACCATGGACATTCACCAATGTTGGATGCAAATTCCAGGAATCAAATACCCATAAAATAAAAACATAAAACTACATTTTCTTGTGGAATATAGTTTGGTGTTTTTATTCTATGATTTTATTTTATGGTGATTATTGTATAAGCAGTGTTGGATGATAAGGATGAAGACATAAGAAATACGTTTTTTGAGAAATAAAGTAACTTGAATCCATATCCAGAAGTTAATGTAGAACTGATCCTGAGTCTGTAACAGAGCAACAATATAATCAGAGTGATGCATTCGGGGACTCTGAATGAACTCCTCCACAAAACTGCCTCATTTGTAGTTTATTAGAAATTAAAAGCATTGTAAATGTTTGATACAATTCCCCCTCAATCTGTCAACAAAACTAAAACACTCAACAGTTCTCAGTCCTACCACATCATAGCACTTCACACACACATATATACATACAGTATGTATATATATATATATATATGGTGAACTGTATATTCATCAGTTAGTGTATCTTACAGTTAATTTACAGTCCTGAATATTGAGACATTACAAAAATAAAATCTAAAGTCAAATATTACAATGTAGATGTTTTAGTGAAGAACATCTGCAGAGTCAGAATGGAAACACGATGTTATATGCAGCTTCGCTTGAAAAAGCCCTTTATAACAGGGTGAGTTAAATTTCAAAATAAGAGCAGTGGGCTTTTCCGAGTAACAATATAAAGATTAATTATTCCTCAAAAGTCAGTGAAAGAGCAGGAATCTGCCCTCCGACTACCGTTAAGGATGCATCCTCCAACCACAGGTCATTCAAATATTAACTATACAGAAAACATTTCATCTGCAAAGTAACACTGGATCAAATCCCACTTCCTGGCCGGTGATAAACGTCTGTGATTCATAAAAAGAAAAAAAAGCTGCTTCCAAAAAATGTTGGTGTTTAAATATCTGAGCCTCGACTGAAGGCTCACACTGTTTACATAATAACACATTCACAGCATGCAAATCATGCTGCATCCATTTTCAACTTAATGCATTTATAAAACTTAATGCGACAGTTTTTAAACATAATAAATTCAATACATACTGAAGCATGAACACTGACGCAGCAACTGTCAGATTGCAATTTAATGAATCGCTGCTGTATTAAAAACCTCATTCATTCTGAGCTGAAACTCTTATTCAAGTGTGAAAAATCAAAAATTTTGTGAGAAATGTTGAGAGACAACTTTCAAATACTATAAAAAATGTACAAACATAGAAGCTTCATTTGTAATTAACACATAATTGCACCATGTAACGATATGAATCCAATATCGCCTGTGACTGAACACTGAATGGAGTCCGGAGCGCTATTGTTTTTTAGTTTTTAATTTTAATTCATTTTCAATAGTTTTAATTTCAACACAGCTCCCGCCAATGCAAAAGCAATCAGGGCGCCTGTTGCTTTAAATTAAAGCCGCATCAATCAGAGCGTGAGATCGGATGGTGTTGTTCAAATCAGTTAATGCAGATTAATATGAGAGAAAGCACAACGTGGAAACTGTGAGATGGAGCATGATGACGCACGCAGACAGCAATAATAAAATATCATTTAACATTTATGAAAATTAGTTTTGTGATTCCATTTCACAAGTCAGTTACTCATCAATTGGGTAAAAGTAAATAAATTGTTATTGTGATTAATTCAATCTTTTTATCATTATTTATATTTTTGTGATACAAAATTAAACTTGTTTAATTCTAATAGTGTTTTTAAATGAATGATTTATTATCTGAACGTAACTGTAGCACACTTGAGATAGTATTGAAGAAAGCACTTTAGGTGTCTTGATGAAGTAAACAAACTGTGATAGTGTCTGGATGTTATTTAATCGTGGAGAGGTTTCGCAAACTTGGAGAGGTTTCCACATTTACTGGCAACTGCTTTGAATGTTTATCTGAATTTAGCTTCTCTCCCAAGTTCAACGCCCAACAACTCTATAAAGTACTGAACTCAAATCAAGCACCTGTAACGTCTCACATCGAGTCCAGTTTCCCTAAATCAGTGCACCGAGGAAGACTTAAGTGTTTTATACGACTGCTTTAATAATATGAAAACCCTGGATCTCCAGTGAGTCAGAACATCAGTATTTGTGTTTCCTGCCACAGATGGGAGATGTATTTCACAACAAAAATCAACGACTATAAAAAAAAAAAAAAGAAAAAGAAAAACCAAAGTGGCAACATCTGACGAATACTTGGCTCAGTTCCCTTTACTTTCTTCATATACGCTGGAAAACTGGGCGAGAGACAGACAGCGGAGGTCTTGGTTTAGTATTGCTGGATGTGATGAGGCGGAGCGATACACACTCTGCTGGATGTGGCGGATGCAGGAGAGAATTTTAAAAAAAATTAAAAAAGAGGAGGTGCAAAGTTCAAGGTGCGCTCCGACTTAGCTGTCCCTGTGTAACGTCTGGAGAAGATGGAGATAAAGTGGTTTCTTTGTCAGAAGCTGCAGTTTCTTCCTCTTGAAGTCTGTGGGTTTCTTGTACCTGGAAACAAAGAAAGTGCAGTTACAGTGGGGGAAAATATTGATTTAATCCCCCACAAAGAAATGGATGAGCTTTTTATGTTTTTATGTTAAGTTTATTTTAACAGAAAGAGACAGAATATCAACAAAACATCCAGAAATAATATCATCATATAAAAGTTATGAATTAATTTGCATTTGATCAAGTGAAATAAGGGCAAAAATCAGCAGGGGATCAAATAATTGCTTTCCCCACTGTACATGCGTCATGATCATTGATAGATTTTTTATTTTCTTAAAAAGAAGCATGCATCAATTGACTTACAGTTCAATTACAATGGGTCCCGGTTTGATCTCGTCCATTTCCATGAAGGCAAAACATTTTGTGCTGGTAAACCTCTTCTTGGGTTTGTAGTGCTTGAATTCAAAGAAGATAGCTGCTCCTGGAAGACGTTACAGAACAGATTAAACTGTGGCTGCCGAGGGCAAGCATGAATATATACAAGAAACCTTTTATTCCACATGCTATACAAGCACTTGATTTATTATGCTCTAAACTTTAAGGGCTTCTGATTTTATTCTAACGTACTGCTGCTTTTACTTCTCATCCACTCCATGGTTTGTCAGGGGAGGTCTCATGTGATTTGTCTTCGTTGGTAGTGTAATTTTATGTGAGGGAAACCAAAGAAGAATTTCAAAAAGTTAAACTAAACTAAACTGAACTAAAATACAACAGGCTGATTTAAAACAAACCAGCCTGTTGGGGGGAAAAAAAAACTTTAAGCAAATCAGTTGCTGCATTTCAATATGCAGCTGGATTGAACCAGGCAGCTTCACTTTCTTTATTTTGGAGTAGGCACCATTTGAGCACATTTATTCATGTCAAGTTTCTTTTTTTTGCCTTTATTCTGAAAGGACAGTGGAGAGAGGACAGTCAGTAATGTAGATAGAGGCGGCCACAGGTCGGACTCATACCGGCTCTTAAACACCTGGACACATCATCCCATTTTTATTTGCACTTTATTCAACTTAATCAATCTTATCTTATCGTATATGCCATTATGCATAACTGCACTGTGTGCTTTTATTACCCCCCCTGGGACAAATAAAGTTTTATTAAATAGAATTAAATTCTATCAGGGAATAATGTTACGTAGTGTAATAAGGTGTAAAACTGACTCTATTCTGATCCTATTGCACATCACTCTATAAAAAAGTGAGCCTGCAGAAACTTCAAGTGGCATATGATGATGCCATGTGAATATTACTTAAAAGACCAAGATGATGCAGTGTAAGTGAAATGTTTGAGTCAATACCTTTCAGGCAGTGCTAAGGAACCTCGTCTACAAATTAATGTGTGGACTAGAGTCAGAGAACAGCGTCATCATGGCTCTAACCAATCCTAGGAAGAGCTGTATTCTGCATAAAAGCCTGAATACTAATTTGTTTTAAAAAATATTTGTACATTTTTACAGTATTATTTTAGTAATCTGTGTCTCTTTGTTTCGTATTGTACTTTCATTTTCTTTTAATGGACCGTGAGTCTGCAATAAAGATAATGATGATGATGATGACGATAATGAATGCAGCCTCAACCTTGGTTAATGTTGAACTTTATTGGTGCCAGTTATCTCGCTAATTAGCAATTAATCAAAGTGCCAACACAGTCTGACGTGCAGTGTAGTGAAGCTTGGGGGATTTACCTTTTGGTAATTTTTCCACGTGTTTCTGGATCTCTACCTCCACGCTGAAGTGAATGTAGGTGTCCTCCTTCCTGCTGGCCACGGGCGTGTCCTGCATCGGGTTCACATCCACGCCGTTTAAATCTGCGGGAACAGAGACAGACAAGAGGACGCTGTGTGAACAAGTTTGTTTGTTTTTTCTCCTTTTTTTTTTTGCAGATTTCTTTTAAGATTTCAGAGAAACACGGTCGGTCCACAGCAGAGACCAGCTTCACATCTGGACGGATCGACACCTTTGACACTGATGGTCATGTACGGATCGATGCACTGCCCGGCGTCCTTCAGCCCGATCTTCTCAATCGTTATGGTGAGCAGTGACATCCCCGGCTCGGAGGGTAACCGTGGCAACAAGGTACCTGGGAAGGGGACAAAGGTTACAGGCGTTTAAGCGGTTGCCATAACGACGGATGTTGACATCACCTGCTGGGACCCAAAGAGTACCGGTAGTTAACAGCCAGCAGACGATGCTTTTAGCTGCTGTCGTGTTAAGTTTCCATTTCATTATTAATCATTAATCAGTGGTGAAAAACTCGAGTCCCACTTCACTCCCCACTGAGCATCTGTCCCACTGGCTTTCAGTTCTCACTGACTTTAGAGGAGGCGGCAAAGAAACCAAAACAATGAGCTGAAAGGTGCTAAAACGGAAGATAAATAATGCAGAGACACAGTTATGATGTGGCTATTTGGAACAGTTTTAAAGGGATAGTTCAACATTTTGGCAAATTAGCCTATTGCCATAATCCCTATAGCTTTAGGAGTAGGTTCGCTATCTTAATTGTCGGTGCAAGCTATTTTTAGAACGGCGGAGCAGAGCCGCATGGTGAATGTACAGGTCACAATTTGTCCACCAGAGCGTTTTGGAGTTGTTGGATTGTTGATGAGTTTGATGAGGGAAACCAAGAAATCCCATTAGCCTCTGTAGCATAGCTCTGAGCAGCTCACCGCTCTGCTCCGCCGTTCTAAAAAATAGCTTGCACAAACAATTAAAGGTAACAAACCTACTGCTAAAACTATAGGGATTATGGCAATGGGCCAGTTTGCCAAAAATGTTGAACTATCGTTTTAATCTAAATTAGTATTATCTTCTCTGCTCAGATGTCAATTTTAAACACTTTAGTATCTGAACTAAAATACAAATCAAATACCACTTTGTTAGACCTCAGTCACTACAATAGACTAATGCAGCATCAAATCCTCGATAAAGCTGATAACAGATTGATGGTTTGAGCTTGAATGTTCATTATAAACCTTGATAACAGGTGTTTGGATGAAGGTATAACCATACCAACCATTTATAACTGAAAAATGAAATAAACTTTTACTTCCCAGCACAGTAAGCACTGCAGACACACAGGTGACTCGGAGTATGGACAGAAAACTGGTGCTTTTGAATAACAGTAATTATCTGAAGTGGAAGGGACATCAGCTCTTATTGATTGTGTCAAAATCTACATATGTTTTTTATACCATAGGAGAAGCTACACACAGCACCGACAGAAGAAACAAACAAGCACACAAACACACTCAATAAGCAGGGACAGAAAATACACACAATAAACTGTTAGAGGAGAGTCGACAGTACCGGGGGCTCGAGGGGGAAAAGCCTCTGTTGAACCTGCTCCTGCTGCTGCATCCTCCTCCTCCAGCTCCAGGTTCTCCTCCTCACCTGGAGCCAGGATTTTCCTGACGGAGAGAAACACAAACTTCAAGCACTTTGTCTGTGGATGTTGGATCAGATCTGATTTTCCTGTCAGAAGATAATGAGCACATGGTGGCAGCAGAGAGAGCAACAAACTTGTCTCTAAAAACTACACTGTGTCTATTTACACCAACCAGTCACTGTCTTTTTCTAACTAATAATAACAACATGTCTTATCACTTGAATCACCTTTATTTGCCAAAAGGGATACAATTATCCAGCTACACAGGACAAACAAGAGAAGAAATGAAAAAAAAAAAAAAAAAAAGGTGAAAAAGGGAACACAATTTTGAGTAGCATAGATCATCTTCTTCTTTTAGGTGTTTCTAAACTCTGGTGGTTAGAAAAATAGCGGTATAGAAGTAAAACTAATACACTGTGGGTTAACTTGATGGTTGAAATACACAATTTGCACAACAAACTATTTTCTAACAGTGTTTTGGATTATACAAATAACTGATAAATGTTTTTTTAAAGTGTGAAACCATTAGGTAATACTGAGAATAATTGTAATTTACAGGACATATACTGTAATATACTAATAATGAATTTAAAGTGGTGGATATTTACCTTAAGGGCACAGGCTGGACATCAAAAGGAAACTCTTTGTTATAGGTGAGTATATTCTTAATAACTGTGGACAAATGGAGAAAGTCAAGTGTGAGAGAAACAGTCAGAACAACCCCGGACTCCTTCGTTCCCAGTCGTGCACTCACTGGTTTCCAGTTTCTTCAGGTCTTCTAACTTGAAATCCTCCTTGGTCTGTGTGCACTGCAGAGCAGGAGACAGAGGACACGTTAACAACATCTCATCCATCTTCAAGTCACTTCAGAAGCACTTGAGCTTTGAGAGAGAGTGGGTAACTGTTAATGAATCACACTCTGAATGATCATCAGTGACAGTAACTATGTCCACAGTGAAGGTATAGCAGTGATGACACCGATGTCTTCAACAAGCCTGGGGAGGAATCTATGATTCATGCATCATATTATATTATATTATATTATATTATATTATATGTTTTAAAGCACAACATTCAAGTATGTTATTCATTCTGTATATTCAAAATGAGCTGTCTTCAATACAAATTTAACAATAATCCAGTATTCGCATTATGTGCGTTGTCAAATTGATGACATTTCTGAACTTGTTTGTGTTTTATCTATTTGCATGTGTTTTCTAAATGGCAGTGTTTTGGGGCTTTCGGGACCAGCACAGCATTTAATAGATTGGAAGATAAAACTGAATAATTATATTATTATTATTGTTATTAATATTATTATTATCATTACTATTATTTTAGTTGTTTTTATTGTTGCATTTTTTATTGTTGGCTTCAGCACAAGTCAAAGTTAACTAAATGAAACCAAGTCGCATTGTGCAAATATTAATATCTGCAGTGAAGCATGGTGCACAACTGGGTTTTTTTCCACACTTTACATGATAGTCAAAGATTTCCTAGGCAGGTGGATGTGGTTGCAGTAGTGAAGGTTGGACTCTTGACCTCAGTATTCTCCAAAATGTTTTGGTTTTTTTAAAAGTCTAAATATGGTGCTGATATGAATGACACAAACCTGCAAACTGGCACTTCTCGTTTCCAGGCATGTTGCAATCTTTCCCAAAGTTTTCTTTGACAAAAAAGAAGACAAGAAAAAAAACACTTGTTAGTCAAAGCAAAGTTCCCGACTTTCCTGGGTTAAAGAGTTACAGTAATGATTACCTTCTGCTCCTCTGTGAAGTCTGGTGAATTTGTTGACTGGACTTCTTTCTGCAGTTGTCTTGCCAGACTAAAAAACAAACAACAAAATAAACAAAAAAAAACATTAGATCAGAGTTAGAAGTGCAAAAACTCTTTTTAAGCACTAAGGTGAATGCAACGTGTATCGCTGCGCCCCCTGGTGGTCAGACAGAGTTACACATGTGAGGACCTAGATTTTTGTGTTATTTATTTGTGCCATTGCAACATAAAACAATAATTGGCTTAAAGACCACTTGATCATTTTGGGATGTAATTATGACACATAAAGAAGGTAAAGGTTGTTTTGTTTTTTTTTGGTCAGAGAGCAGGAAACATTCCTCACTAAACAGATGAAACCCACCCATAACAATGAGAGGGTGTGGCTGGCTATTTCTCAATACTCTGAGGGATGTTGGCCCGTTTTCTGCTGCGCTGCGTGACACATAATGAAACCTAGTGCACAGCAGCAGCAACAGCAGCACTGGGATGGTTCGAGTCCGAGTCCTCCACCACCTCCACCACCTCCACCCCTCCACTCCCAGTGAATGAAGCCGGGATGCAGCGTGGACACAGCGGCTCTGCTCCCTCCGCAGCCCCCGCCACATCACGTCATGGGTGGGTAGGATTTATTTAGTGACAGCCCGGAGGCGAACTTCTTGGGAAGCACCATAATACACACACGTACACACACTGTCTCCTCTACATTGCTGTTGCAGACTGAAGGACAAGATTCATCACAAGAAAAAATAGAGAGAGAAATAAAGAAAGAAGCGCATGTTCAGGATCATTCATGTGTGGAGAGACAGAGAGAGATGAGAGAGCCAAGGAGGATACACACACATGTTGAATGCAACTTACATTTGATACTCATCTATAGCCTCCACTAATTGTCCCCACGAGTCAAAGTCTGTGCCTTTCCTAAAACTGGCGTGCCATTTCTGAATAGTCTTGTTGACATCAGACATTTTGCCGGGGCGGGAGCTGGCGGCGCAGCATAGCCGAGGAGGAGGCTCTTCCACGGGGCTCCGGCGGCGACCGCAGCGTCGTCATCCAGGTTTATCTTCTACCACCGCCGCTGCTGCTGCTGCCGCTGCTGCTGCTGCTGTCCAGAGGCGCACACAGGCAGACCGGTGACACCCCGACCAAGCCCTTTCTGCCTGCTCACCCTGATATCGCATCCGCAAGAGAAAGGAAGTCCCGCCTGGAGCTCCGGGGTGCGCGCGATTTGGGAAGCGGGGTCGCCCGATCCAACCGAGCAACAGGATGTAATGTCAGTCAGTCAGGAGGAGGTAGAGTGGAGGAGGACTGCTGCTGTTTTATAAACATGGGTGTTTAATTTAAAGAAACAAAACGTTTTTAAAGGTGAAATTAGTTGCAACTTGCCAATTTAAAAATGAATTATCAGTTATTTTGTCAAATATCACCCTGTACAGTCTATGATATCACCTTGCAGCAGCTTCACAGTTGTGTTTGTTGCTTTTTTCCCCTGTTATGCATGGACTGTAGGCCTATGGTCTAATGTTATTTTAAAGTGGAAAAAAAAAGTGTTTAAAGTGTGATTGTTTTCACTGATTTCATAAACCAAACAGTAAATATCTAGAGAGTTAAAGGACCAGTGTGTAATATTTGTCAAGGTTTATTGGGAAAATCTCATTGAATATATTTGTATATAGAGTATAATCGCTATCATCTGTTGGTTTTCGGGGCCTTATAATTCTTCTTTTATATATACACAGGCCTATAGCAAGGGTCTTGCTTAGAGAGTGTCACCATCTTGCGCTGCCATGTTGGTAAGGAATGGAAAATGCAGCCAACCAGAGAGCACATTTCAAGAGTTTCACGTTCAACAATAAAATTATTTAATAGATAAATAATAGAATCGGAATGCTAGATGTCACTACGTGTTTTACCGTCATTTTACACACTAAAGTGTAAAATCAAAGTTTACACTGGAAAAGGGTTATTTGAAGACATGCTCCTGCAAGAAAATTGTGCTTTTTTTTCACTGATTTCATAAACCAAACAGTAAATCTAGAGATTAGTCAGTTAATTGATTAGTAGATAAACATTTTTTGGTAATTTATTAGGCCAAGTAACATTTATGTTTTTCATCAATGAACATGCTGGCAGCAGCAAAGTCTGGTGGTAACTTTGAGTTTTTTACTCCACCTTTGCTTTATTTTTGTTGTGGTTTTATAGGCTATGTTTTTGTTTCTATTTTGTCAATGACTGATGGATAGCTACTTCTGTGTGGAGAGGAGGGCAAACTTAGGCTATTTAATTGAAAACGCAGCAGGTCTGGAGGATGCCACCCTGTTACAGCTGTTTTCGTGGTCGTCGTACTGATAGTGCAAAGGTCAAAGGCCTAGAAGTGGAGATGTAGCCTACTGTAGGTCCTCTCTGCTGTCAGTCATCATGGGAAATATCAACTCTCTGCCCAACAAGAGTGATGAGCTGGAGATGAAGTTGGCATGTTTTCATATCATAACAACACTTGTGTACATCCCATCCATGGCAACTGCTGAAGTTTCATGTGAAGTTCTCCATGAAGTCGTTGCTAGGACACAGACTAAACATCCTGATGCCCTTTAAATAATATCAGGAGAGTTCGGTCTCGTTTCCCTGATGGATTCACTGGGGGATGTGGTGGAGAGATGTAAACTGAAGATGTTCAAGAGTCCATCCTGAACAACTGGGATCATTTACCTCATGATAGATGAGCTGCCAGACAAATAGTAAACAACTCTAATAAGGACTCTGGACTCTAAGCACTGGAAATTCCCTTTCCCTCCACTTTTTTTTTTTAACTGAGAAAATGATTGGCGGATTAATTAATAGGCCTAATAGAAATTACCATTAATTGATAACTCTGACTCTCACAGGTCAGTGGAGCAGCCGCAGTAACAGGCTCATCTCCCTGACCTGCAGAACAGAAAGATTCAGGAAATCCTTCATTCCCACTGCCATCAAAATGCACAATTCCTTTTGTTAGGTTTTACATGTTTACCTTTATATCATTTCATATCATTTATATCATATCACTGTTATGTAAGCTGCATGGACGATCTGAATTCCCCTCCTAGGAATTAATAAAGTATTTTCTCTTCTCTTCTCTTCTCTTCTCTTCTCTTCTCTTCTCTTCTCTTCTCTTCTCTTCTAACTATATCAATATTTGGTCTAGACCTAATTGGTTTACTAATGTGTTTGCAGATGATGAAAATAATCTTTTAATTTAACAAATCAATGTTATGAATGAAATGATAATATTGTGTCGGCAATTACGTCGAATAGCACTGTCTACAACACTACTCTAATTATGTATTTTATGGAAAGACTTGATAAGTATGCTGTGTCTTTACAAAAGCCTGAACTTCAATTAAAAAGCACCTTTTATAAAAAAAAAATGAATGCAACTCAAAGTGCTTTATAGGAGGAGAACATTATGATGAAGTCCCAATAAATAGAAATCTCGCATTAAAAGTAGTATCAAACAGTAAAATAAGGCCAGTAATAGAAGAAAGTATGTGGGGTTTTAAAAAAACATTCATGGAGTGTAATATTTGGATATAAAACCATAAACATACCCATGCCATAAAACCCACGTCATAAAACGGATGAAAACTCAGTAGCTCCTTATCAGTCATTGATAATATAAGGTCATGTTTGTACAGTCAAAATCAAGTATAATGTAGATAGATCATTGAATGTATTTGTGTTTGGTGTTTACATGTGACAGTAAATGACGTGTAACGCCTTTATTTTGAAAGGTTCCTTCCGGTTTAGCCTCCTGTCAGCGCCTACTAGCTTGTTGCTAATAGTAGTGAAACGTTAGCCATGGCTCCGAGGTCTGAAACAACACACCAAGCGCCGTGTTTGAAGGCTTTTTAAGCCGCTGACAGAATGAGATAAAGATGGAGAGTGTGGCGACAGACTCTTCTGTGACCGAGGACGATGAAAGTTCAGACTCGGAGGTTTTATGTTTGATGAGAGTCGGTAGAAACTCAGACTGGCTGCGGCTGCTGGAAAACACTGAGGTGCTGTGTGCTAACGCTAGCTGCTAACTAGCCTAGCTTTTACCTCGCATTAACTTTAACCCTTACTCGGGTTCACGATATATTCACATTTCAATTTACGTATATTCCTCATATGTGTTCAACCTTTTTATTATTTAAAAAAAGTTTTCTGTAACTCATCGCTCCCCTCTTGTTTTAATGAGTAGGTAAGAGATGATCAGTGGGAGGCTAACTAGCTGTTTGTCATGTTTGTGTGTAACTGTGCAGATCTCCATCGGACGTGGTGTGGATGTGACCTACCAGCTGCTGTCTCCGACCTGTCCTCTCATGATCTCCAGGCTGCACTGTACTTTCAAGCAGAGGGAGGACGGACAGTGGACGGTGACAGACAAGAAGGTTGTTTTTTTTGTTTTGTTTCTTAAGCAGTCAGCCATTTTGTCCATAAAATAAGTTTCAAGCTGCAGTTTTAGTAAAGAAAATGATCAAACTTTAAATAAATAACAAATATTTGGGGGGTTTTAAAATAATATTTGCACAATTATCAAATGGTTATCAATTAATGTACATTTGATTGGTTAATCCTCTTGTCACAGAGGTCTTGTTTTCTTGAATGTTTCTGATTGCTGTCAACAGAGGAAATTCCCTCTGTCTTGGTATTAAAGTGCAAATATTTGAAAACAAGTTAAATGTAACAGCAAAACTTGGATCTGACAGCAGTGTCAGTTCTCCAAGAGGTTCAAAAGATAAGTTTAAAAGTCAACATCTTAAGAAGTTGATCCACATTCATTGTATCTTCATCATCTATAAACTATGTGGGCCTTGACCTTTCTGGGAATTTGTTTGTTTTCCCTATTTTTGTTCCAAATCCTCCCGTTTACCAGTAAATTATTTACTAAATGCCAGATGTGCTCTGTTTTAGTCTGAAACCTCTTATTAGATACATTCAGCATCCAATATACACAGGCAAAGTTTCACTCATGAAATTATCACGGTGACAGCAGATTAAAGTGGAATTTAACGGTATTTGGATGAAAAATGCATCATGCTGTGATTAATGATTAGCGCTAATCATTAATCACAGCTAGGGATGTATACCGTGGACCGGTACTTTTTGGTACCGGTCCATAATTGCGTCGGTACCAGAGTACCGTTAAGATTCTGGACTAACGGTACTCTTATCGGTACTTTTTGAACGTCTCCCTAAGCGTCACGTAATAATGACACTGCCGCCACAGCAGCTTGTCACCCCCCAATTTCCACCGGTCCGTCAGCGCAACAGAACCGCTACACGGCGGTCACCGCAGCTGATCCCTGCCGCTCTAATCAGCACTTGGACCGGGCGAGTCGCGGCGAGTCTCAGCAGCGTCTCTCCGCGCCGCCGCGCCGCAGCGCCGACACACGGCCTGGTGCGTGTGGAGCGAACGAGTCCGGCCCGGTCCGTTCGCCTGTGTCGGGTCGTCATGTGTTTGAAGCCTCGCACCGAGACCCAGCAAAGTACTTTAATTCATGTCGGAGGCGGAGGGAGTGTCCAGTAGAGCAGCAGGTCAGTGAGGAGACAGAGGAGGCTCCAGCAGCTTCATGTTGCTGCTGTTGAGGAGCAGAGTGTCAGAGTGACCTGGTGTCACTCCGGTAAGAAAGGAGGAGAAAACTCCGACTGTGGAAACACTGAGCTGCTTGTGTCGTTTATTCTGCGGTAACACGTCTCATAAATTGACTGGTCTACGGCGTAAAGAACATGGACCGGCTGCTGTGGATGCAGCGTGTGTGTGTGTGTGTGTGTGTGTGTGTGTGTGTGTGTGTGTGTGTGTGTGTGTGTGTGTGTGTGTGTGTGTGTGTGTGTGTGTGTGTGTGTGTGTGTGTGTGTGTGTGTGTGTGTCAGCGCTGTACACAGACACACACGCACACACGGGGCGCAGCGTCGTAGCAATGAAGTGAAAACAACCTGCAGATCACCTGAGCTGATGTGAGCTGTGAGTCAGAGCAATACAACTTTAAGAGTAAAAAAGCTAAATATTCATCAAGATCCATAGGAGATCCTATTTTATCATGATGTCAGATTAACTGCAGCTTCTGCAGGTTAACTGTTGACTTGCTCAGGGTTTAAAGGAGGTGTTCCTCTCTGCTGTCAATATTTTATGCTGGTTGCTGCCCCCCTAATAAAAAAAAATAAATAAAAAAAAGGTTGAATCTTTTAACATCATTATTTTTTACACTAAATTACATGTTGTAGTATCGATAAGAGTATCGATAAGTATCAGTACAGATAAGGAGTATCGGTATGGGTATCGGTATCGATAAAATCCTAACGATATACATCCCTAATCACAGCATGATGCATTTTTCATCCAAAGCCGTTAAATTCCACATTAATCTGCTGTCACCAAGTCACACACTGAAAGACAGATTGATAATCACTGATCATCGGGCTTGATATCTACAATCTGAGTATAAAATCAAACTGCATGACTCGAAAAACTACAAATGCTTCCATGAAGTTTGAACATGCACGTGCATTCAAACTTAATCTTGAAATTAGATTGGGATCAATATGAAGAATTTAATATCTTGAACAGAATCAGTTTTATTCTGATAAACACTGTGTGGTTTTCTTTCTCAGAGTCTCAACGGTGTCTGGGTGAATGGAAACCGTATTCCTCCTGAAGAAGCCCATCAGCTCAGGCTTGGAGACTCCGTACGACTTGGCGTTCCCGTTATTGGAACCAAAGTGGAGTTTGACTACATTGTCGTCCAGCGGCCACTCAAAGACATTAAACTCTTTCTCACAAAGGGACACAGGGACGGCGCCAAAGCAGCCCACGTTTCCAAGAAGTCCAAGAGGAAGTTGTCTGTGGAAGAGGTTGAGCCGTCCACCTCGAAGCCCAAGCTCTACCGCTGCTCCTCGGCAGACAAGTCAACTGCGAAGCCCTGCCCTCTTTCTCAAGCGAAATGCCAGCAGAGGCTCAGTCACACCCAGTCGGAGGAAACTGGGGCCAGCAGACAAGTCCAGGAAATAGACTGGCCCTGCAGTGGCTCCAGCAATCCCTGTGACATGGACAACTTGCAGATGTAAGCCCCAGCTGCTGCCTTTCATTTGTTATTGCAGTTGAGTCACAGAGTTGAGCGTCAGTTCCAATGATAAATCTTTGGCAAATAGCTTATAGAAAATCCCAAAGATGGTTCAGCCATATTTGCCACAGTTCCTGTTATATATACATTCTCTAATTAGTTTTCCATCTATCTGAATCCCAGGTCATCCTAGAACTTTAGATTTTATTTTCTATAAAGTAGAATTTATGTATCTAAAGATGACACCCTCAGATTACCTGTATAAAATGAATATAATTTAATGTGTATATAATCACCAATAGTCAGTTTTGAAGATGTAACTTGTTAATACTTTTGCATTTTTCTTGATGAACAACTTAAAGTATGAATGTCTTATAGAGGAACTATGCTACAGCTTCGGAGTAATTATGATGGTTGAATAAATGACTTGTTTCTCGTTACGGTGTGAACGGAGGCTCTCTGCCTTCCACACATCGTAACACATAAATGATAAATAACGTTATCCACCGCTCCATGGATTGATTTCTCGCCGGCTTCGTTGAAAACAAATGCACATGGCCAGGAGGAGGGTTAGCAAAGCAGAGGAAAACAACTGGACTTGCATAGTTTCCTTTTAACAAAATAGTTGATGATTCATTTTCTGTCATAGTGTACAAACCAAGTAAAGGACTTTAAACTCTATGTCTCAGTCCCAAATAAGGTAATGGCAGCAGATGATGTGTCTCCATGCTTTCACTGTATGCAACAAGAAAATGATGACTACTTAGTGAATTATTGATTACTGGAAAAGCACAGGTCCATGCTGTTCTTCTCTATTCTCCATCAGTGAGTTAAGATGCTAAGACTTTAGTTTTCATTGTTTTGTTTTTTTTACCTCTCGTGTGTGTTTCTGCAGGTACAGTCAGAACATTTTGTTGCTGAGGGAGCGGGTGGACGACACCCAGAGGCAGGTGGCCTGTCTGGAGGTGCAGCCCCAGCAGGCCGACCCCCTCCGAGAGGAGCAGGTCAGGGAGCTGCAGGGCCAGCTGGAGACGCTCCGGGCCAAAATGCACCGCATGGAGAAGCTGGAGAAGTCCTTCAGCGAAACCAAGAGGCAACTGGAGGTGGGACATTTTTTCAGCAGCTCTCTTTACGCGTAGAACATGTGTCGACTTCCACAATTGATGGATCAAATAATGAAGATGATTTTTCGGAGAATGAATCCTCTTAACAGTTTTAAACCTTCTTTAATGTTGATTTGTCATTCAAAATTTCAAATAGCTTTTATTTACCAGTCACCATGAGCTTACACATTTTTTGTTTACTCCTTGTCCTCGTGCGCATCGTGACCGAACATTTACAGAAACAGGTTTTTGAAACAAATACCCAGAAATTTGCAGACGTTTGTGAATGTCAGACTTCCTCCACAGGAGTGTTGTGCAACATTTACGAGGAAGGCTGTGTGTGTGAACAATAACACTTTCCCTTTTCCCTTGTAAATTTCTGTTCTGTTTGTGGTGTGAGTTAGGAAAAAAAAAAAAGTTCTGGTACATTATGTGCTCAGCTGGAAGTATGTGGTATATAATCTGTGAGAGAGCATTTTTCGCATGAACAATTGCTAGACACAAAATACTTCCTTTTTTATTTACACTGTAAATTTTCATGTGTTTAGGCCGAGAAAACACAGCAGCAAGAGGAGCTTTTGAAAAAACAGCTGGATGACGCCCTGCAGGAGGTGTGTAGCACAGATCTGGATCATTTAACCAAACAGAACATTTATAGTGTAAAAACATGTTGCTTTTGTTTTTTAAATGTTAAAATGAACTGCATTTTATATTTTTCTCTGATGACATTATCCTCAGCAAAAGAAAGTTCTAGGTGAACTTGCCCTTTCCCGACAAGGCTTTGAAGAAGTTCTCCTGGCCAAAAACAAAGAGCTAGAAGTGACAAAGGTATGACAATATCCATGTGAGCTTGGGATCTTACACAGGTCAGGAGGATGGCATCAGAGGAACGTAATTAATTTATGTGATTTCTTTTTGCAGGAGGAGAAAGAAAAGGCGAGGGCCCAGAAAGAGGAAGTGGTTACACAAGTGACTGAGGTTCTGGAGAACGAGCTCCAGTGCATCATCTGTTCTGAGCTCTTCATCGAGGTAGAACTGATTGAACACATTTTTTTTTTTTCCCAGCCTGTCGTTGCTCAGTTTTTCTTACGCCTGGTACACACATAAAGATAATCTGGCAGATTTTTGGTGTGGGGTCTCTCTCAGATAAAAAGTCTGTTTTTAGATTTAGAAAATCTTCACGTGTGTACCAGGTAGGGATGCACATTGTGAATTTTTTTTCTGACCAATAACCGATTATTAACCGTTATCCGATAAGATTAAGACTCTGGCAGTGCACGGCCAAAGAAAGATCGCTCTAATTTGTCACATGTCACATCCACTGTGCTCTGTCTCAGCTGATCGTGCTCAGATTGTCCAATGTAGAACTGTTTTTATACAAAGTGCAGCCAAACACCAGGTTGAAGAGAGAACAGCAGAGCTCCTCTGACAGCTGCAGGAGAGCTGCAGGTGAACAGGCTAGAGAGCAGCGATGTCCTCTTCTTTTTTTTTTTCCTTCAGCGCCGTAGTTACAGGTGATGCACATCTATGTCTGTGTAGCTACATTTATTGTCTGATCTTCCTTCAAGGGGGCTGCTGCACATACTGTCAGCTCTCCTGTGTTAACTTTTTGCTGCGAAATATGACTGAAGGCACGTGAACTCTGCACGTGTCGACACGCCCCCGTGAGTTGACGACATAAGGACCTAATAATAATAAAAAAATAACCGATAGTATTAATCGGTCAAAGTTCTTGTTATCTGTTAACGGTTAAACGGTTAAACGGTTAAACATGTGCATCCCTAGTACCAGGCTTTAGTCGTGACGTGATGTGACGTATGATCCTGTTCTTCATCCTCCGTCCTCTTGCAGGCCGTCATCCTGAACTGCGCTCACAGCTTCTGCTGCTTCTGCATCAAGCAGTGGCGCAAAAAGAAGAACGAGTGTCCCATCTGCCGACAGTCCATCCAGTCCCAGACGCGCTGCCTGGCCCTGGACAACTGCATCGACAGCATGGTGGAGAACCTGAGCCTGGACATGAAGACGAGGCGCCAGACCCTCGTCACTGAGAGGAAAGGTGAGAGGTGCGTCATCAGGTCACTAGTAACTTACCCAGACTACTGGTATTTTAGTTTATTTTTTATTTTACTTTCCCAGTTACAGAATAAAATATGTTTATCGCAAAATACTCAAAATACGTTTTCCTCATTTCAGGGCAACAAGTCAACGACCGTGATGTCATCAAATCAGGTGAGTGGCATTCTCTGGGGTTGTCACACATTACTTCTCGTTATTTCATGTCACAGCTGCAGATGAAACTGTCTCAGTTTAAAAAAAATATATATATATTCATGGAAGCTATAGTCCTCGCTGCAGTCGGTCCTGGATCGAATCCCGACCCTGGTGGCCCTTTGCTGCATGTCATTCCCCCTCTCTCTGCCTCCCCATTTGCTGTCTCTCTTGACCATTCTATCAATTAAAGGCAAAAAAGGCAAGACATCTTTATTTATATAGCGCATTTCATACCAAGGCAACTCAGTGTGCTTTACATAAAGACAAAACATAAAAAAAAAAAGAGAAGCATAAAACAGAATAAAAACAGAATTAAAAGCAAGAGCAAATAAAAGTAAAATAAAAGAAAACAGATAAAGTTTAAAGTTCTTAAAAAGAGCTCAGCTATAAGCACGTGAAAAGAGAAATGTTTTTTAAAAAAGCCCAAAAATATGAAGATAAAAAAGATTTATGATCTTAGAATCCGTATCTAAACATGTTGACACGTAGGCGTCGCCCTGTTGTCACGATACACAGCAAATTTCCTTCATGTGATTTTTTTCCCTCCACCTTCACACCTGCAGCAGTTAGATTATATTTCCTATGAGTTTTCTTGCTCATCTTTTGTCCACTGTGTTGAACCCTGTCTCAGATTTCACCTGCACAGAACATACATAGAGCATGTGACGGTGATATACGACCTCCAGTCAGGATCACACTCATGCACACTCTGTAGAATTAATATATGACGACTATATAACTTACATCCAGTAGTGTGCAATGTCACATTCATCAACTGAAATGACTGGAGAGCTCTGACGTGTGTGTGATTAATGTTCCCCTCGTCCTCGGCTGTGACTGCTGAAGTGTCCCTGAGCGCAACCAAGCACACAACCCTCTGTGTGTGTGTGTGTGTGTGTGTGTCTGTGTGTGGTGAAGCTGCTCACACTGTGAAACAAATGTGGTTTTTCCAGGTGCTTAAAGAGTAATTACACTTGCACACTCTTGTCAGAGAACAGCACAGGTTTTGATAAATGCTCGTTGGTGGCGTAAGCGGATGAAGGATGATGGGTGGTCCCGCTGAGTGGAAACAAAACAAAACGTGCAAACACAAGGTGGCAGCACAGAGAGGCCTATTTCTGTCTTTTTGTTTCTAGAAAATAAAATTAGATCTCACATTAACAGATTTAGAAAACTGTGTAGCACTGAAAAACTGTGAGTGTGAAGATCAGGCAAATTAGCATCCGTTTCCCAAATAAGCAGATGATAGTGCCTCTGTGATCAGTTCTTTAAAAGGCACAGAGAGACACTTGTTGTATAGTTTATAGTTAATCAGCTGGAGGAAAAGGAAGATTAAAATACAAACAACAATGAATAACAGTGAAAACATGGAGTATTTGAGAAGCCTTTTTGTCTAAATTTGTCACCTGACTCAAAATATGACACAAACTTGTTTTTGTTAAAACCTGCCTTCATACTCTGGAAACTTCCAGAGTGCTCTAAAAGTGTGTCGGTGATCAAGGCTTAGTTTTACAGGCTGGATTTGTTACATATCTTTGGATTTCTATGAAAAGAAACTGTGCCAACAAGCTTCGTCTGCAACATAAAGCTTTATTGTTGTCCAGAAATGCACACTTGGGAGTAATGCTTTCTGGAAACCACAGTGATCAACAGCACAATTAAATGTCTCCTCTTTGAAAATTGAAACAACATATTTGTGACCTTTTTATGAAACATTTGTCTTTATAGAGGTCAGATGTTGCTTTTTGGGGCTGAGAAACCACAAATAAGGCAGGAAAGTCAAAAATTTACAAGAGTTGTTAGTTTCTCTTCATGGGATTTTGAATCAATAATAAATCTCAGCATAATGTTCACCTGTTTTTTTTTGTCATGTAACTTTAAGTGGCTCAGAGGGAGGTTGCAGCAGCTTTTTTCTAGTGTTTTACAAAGAGAAACTAGAAACTCATTTAGTCTCTAATGCGTTTCCCAGCAGCCCAGTCTGCAGAGGTGATGGTGATCCACGACGACGACAGCAGCAGGAGCAGCGACAGCGACAACAGCAGCAGGAGCAGCGACAGCGATGACAGCATGGTGTCCATCGACAGCAGCCTGAGCTCCGTCGTCTCCGTGGATACAGACAGTAGCATCCACCTGGGCTCCAGCCCCTCCTACAGCGGCTCGTCTGATGAAAGCGTAGATGAGTTTGAGGATTAGCCCTGTTTTTCTCCCGTGGGCTAGAACATGAAATGAACTGAATTTTTTGGTGTTGATGTTTGCATTTTCCCCTGCAACGGCCCTGGGACCTTTAAGATAGTACGTAAAAAATTTGGCTCATCTCGACTCTGAACAGATTTAGCCAACTTTCTCTTTCTTTCTTTCTTTTCTTTTTGTAAAATGATCAGTTGCTCCTTCTCTTTAATTTTCAATGAAAGGAATAAAGTTTATGGCTATGCATTTTCATAACCATCTCTCGTCTGTGTGTTTGACGCACACATTAACTTTATACAAGCATTGATTCATTGTGTTTAGAGTAGAGTATGTGCTGCACATGGCTCAAATAACATTAGCCAAAGCTACCAGTGTGAATAATCTGTTTTTAACAACTTTGTTGAAAGAAGAAGAAAGATAATGGCCAATCCCTCTGCATCACCACAAAGGTTAAAGTATCCCTTTAACCTTTCAGCATTTTGGCAAATTGGCCCATTGCCACAATTGTCGGTGCAAGCTATTTTTAGAACGGCGGAGCAGAGCTGCGAGCTGCTCAGAGCTACGCTACGGAGGCTAATGGGATTTCTTGGTTTGCCTCATCAAATACACAATCCAACAACTCTAAAACGCTCTCGTGGACAAGTTGTGACTTGCACATTAACCACACTATGAGATAATAGCAGAACGTTCCGAGACAGAGTTATATTAGGCAGTTTTTTGGCAATCAGTCTCTGCATTTGCCTCGAAAACAACTCTGTCTCGTAACGTTCCGTTATTATCTCGTAGCCTGGTGAATGTGCAGGTCACGACTTGTCCATGAGAGCGTTTTGGAGTTGTTGGATTGTGTATTTGATGAGTTTGATGAGTAAAAAACCAAGAAATCCCATGAGCCTCCGTAGCCTAGCTCTGAGCAGCAAATAGCTTGCACCGACAATTAAAGGTAACAAACCTACTCCTAACACTATAGGGATTATGGCAATGGGCCAGTTTGCCAAAATGTTGAACTATCCCTTTAACATTTTTTGTTCTCCTTTGTTGTGTTATGCTCTCTATAGCGATGCCCTGCTTTCCATTCATCCACGTGCCCACCTGGGAGTCGCCTGGCTGGCACACAGGCCGTAGCACTTTGCTGAAAGACTCCAGGGCTGCAGAAAAAGAAAGAGCGCTAATCGCTCCCACTGGCATCACTCCAGCGTTGACCTCGGCTCTCGCTGGTCCTGACTTACGTAAACAACTGAATGACTTCACGTCATGAGATGCTGTGACCAACTTAGGTCACATCAAGTTCAGTAGTAAGCAGAAGCCGAGCTGTGAGCATGTGAAGTGTTGTAATATTGTTCGTAAGGCCACTTGCCTTTGACCTTAAAGTGAACTTTTAATCAGTTTACACGACAACCTCAAGTTTCATGTAAATTACAGAGAGGGCACCACTTAACCAGAGGGAGGGGGGGGGGGGGTCTCATTCACAAATAGATTTCCATTTAGGAAACCAAATCTGCATTTTGTTGAATCCTTGCATCTTTTACGTAATTACAGACACTCTGCGTCGCATAGCAACTAATGCAATGGCTCCTTGGGCTCGGAGTAAATGGATGTTTGATGGCAGCGGAGACAGAAGGAAATACACACAGTTGTCCTGTCGTAGATGGACGGTGTTTGTGCTGCAGCTGTGTGTGTTTGTGTGTGTGTGCGAACTCTCTGGTTGTGCCTTTGTGAGGGTTCCTCCACAGGACTCACCACTCGCATAATCACTGCATGTGTTCAATACCCGACTACCACAACTCTTACCCACATGAACCACACTGCACTCAGACAGATGATGCAGTAAGAGTTTATAAGTTGCTGTCGAGAAGATGACATGTGAACGTATCACAGCAGGAGAAACACAGGTGTGAATGACAAAACTTACAAAGGTTTTAGCAGCACCTGCGTTTCTCCGACCATGACAAGTCCAAACCTCTGCTGTGACAAATATCTGAGCTGCTCCATTCACCTTATGAAGCAAAGTGAAGTTGGACACCTTCTGTTCTCTCTGAGGGACTATGAGTAAGTACTGCTTATGAGTGTGTATGTGTTGGCTGATGTGTTTGACTTGATTCACCTTATTTCCTTTTGATTGATTACATAGGTAAACATAATAGGTCACAGTTTTTGAGAAACTAAGGATTTATCATTTATGGGAAAGTTTATTTTCAACAATGAAGTATTTAAAAGTGGCTTCTTTTAGGTTCAGAAGATATATGGCACTGGAGCTGTATTCCTGGCAGTATAAACAAAACCTAAAGTTTTTTATTCAAGATTTAAATGTTTTAAGATTTTTGTGGCTTGTATGACTTTAGACTCAAGATCTCAGTACGTAGGGTTTACAATTCTGGCTTCTTTGTGTAACTGATGTAAAATTTCACGTTCTTTCCCAGAAACCTTCACTTTTTTCATTCAGTCATTTAGTCCAGTATTATGTACTGTAGTATCAGTCACTTTATAGGAAATTTCAGGAAACTACGGTGCTATGGTAAAATACAGCTGATGACTTGTGACTTTTCTGCTGTGTCATAAGAGCCGTTTGTTTCGTCCTGAATAATACTTGACGGCTGAGTCATGCAAACACTTGCTGCCAAAACAATGGGGCATGCCAAGCTGATCAGTGAACCTGTACCGTTCTTGTTCATTGCAGCTGCAGGAGCGACCAACACCGTGAATCACACTCATCCCAGAGTGCACTGGAGCAACAGCTCACAGAGTGAGTTCGCCTCCTGTGCTGTGGATGGCTGATGTCACGCCAGTCCATTAAAGCCGGAGTACGAGGCAAGCGTGTGTCTGTCAGGCCGTATTACATGAGGATGACAGTGATGGACGGCCTCGGGGCTACAGTTAGAGCCTTTCGTTCCTCCGCCCCAAACCTCCATCCATCCCACTCCTGGAGCAACCTCATGATGTCAGTAACGGCCATCTCGCTCTCTCTCTCCACGTGGACATAAGAGTCAGTTTTACTGCATCATGTACCTGACTGCATCCAGAGTGAGTGGTCATGTGAAAATTGTACCCAGGCTATTACGTTGTCGACGAAAAACCAAAACCATTAGTCCAAAAAGAAAGAAGATCACAGAAAATTAACCGATTCCAGTGCAGATCTGAATGCTTTTATTCATTTGATAATAAACTGAACATCTGGTGGCTGCACAAAGCAAACAACCTGAACACAAAATGTTGTTTAACTGAATAATCTGATTCTTTATTTATCAAGTAGGAAAATATCTTTGAATATCATTTAAGTCTATAGATACATATTTTTTAACTACTTCATCGTCCACCCCACAAATACTGAAATGTTTGAAAGGTTTTACAGAGCACCATTTCAATATACCTATTCACGCAGTATAATTTGGCTTGTGTGGTGCCAGTGCCACAGCATGCAAGGAAATATATATATATGTGTGTGTGTAGTGTGTACATATATATATACACTCCACCTACACAGTATAAACCTCCTACTGCAGCTGATGATGCAATATGGTCTCTTATCCATTTCAGGATTTTCAAGCACACTGTGACTTTTATCATATCCAAACAGTGATGTGTAGTTTAATGTATCGCTAATTTTAAACTACTTATACACTATTGTGTTATTCACAATCAGTCAGTCTCTCTTAATGTGGTATTTCCAGTCTTCCCTCCTATACTGTAGCTCTGCGCCTGCTTTGTTGTGCTTTGTTGTTGTAAAATAGATGGATCCACTCCAGCATGCTCTTATCCAGAAGGCCCATGGACTGTGGTCCATCTGCCAGCTTTGTAGAATCCAAATGGTCCTCACAGCATGATCATAGTGAACAGTGCAGCCGCTCCAGCATACAGCTTCCTGCAACAAGGCTGTCACACACACCTAGAAGCACGCTCACTGTGCATGCATATCCAGGTTCTCCTTTTATGTCACTCTTTTTTTTTTCTCCAGTTCAATTATAATGTTCAATTTGTAGTTTTCCCCTGTCTTCTCTATTTTATTTCAGCCTTAATAAACAAATAATGAAACATTAGCAATGATCTGTAATCATTGAATAGATCTGATCATTTAGAGGTTCTCATTCAAATTTGGGCACAGTTAATCATTAGATCTAATGCATGCTGCTTGTCCTGATAAAAATCACTTGTAAAAGTAGTATTCAGGTCTTTGGTCTTTATGTAGGTTTTTGTTCACCAACGTTATCAAGTGTCTGGTCATTGAAAGGACAAGAGAAGAAGCTGCGTTCCATGAACATAGGAAATCCTGGCTTCCAACCAGGTCACTTTATTGTCGACTTGCATTTCTGACGAAAAAATTCACAGTTTCTTGTTTCCTGTATTCCAAATACTCAGGAATTTACAAACATGGTAGAAAACAGTACTAAATGTCTGCCACGGCATGTTTATCCCGGTTTATCCTCGACCTACACCGATTTGTTGTAAGGTAACGGTGAGCACTCAGAAGTCACACTGCCCTGAACTAAACAGAGAGCGTTCTGTCACCATGGAGACGGCAGAAGTACAGAGCAGCATACCAACGCACCGCAGGTAGCGTGAACATGAACAGTGTCGTTTCTAAATAAATGCATAAAACAAATATTATATGTTAACTGTTTAGCGAAGTTTATGTGTTTTTAACCAGTATTTAAGTATTTACTCTGGTAAGCGAGCGTCTAACTGTTAGCATTAGCAATATTTGATATAACGACAGAAACGGGTAACGTCAGCTGACCAAAACATGCAACATGTTTTAACTGTGACTTGAAACACGCTGCAGAATCATAGATACAAGAGACAAAATACTTAATTTTTGGTATTTCAATGTGTCCTTTTTTCTTCTTTCTTTTCAACATAGGAGCTGTAAAAAAAATAGTCCACACAACAACCCCTGCAGTAATGTCCAAGGTCCCTTATCCCCCCTCTTCCAACGTGAAGGCCTCCAAGGACAAGAGCATTTCAAGGAGGATCTTTGCTGAAGATCCAGACTGGTCCCTGATTGTAGTGCCCTGTCTATCACACCAGTGCCTGCAATCCATTGTGACAAACTTTGAGAGTATGTTTTTTGTTTATACAGTAGCTGCCTTATTTTACAGGCTTTTACACACATGTACACTGAGTGCCTCACAAAAGTATTCAAACCCCTTGAATTTTCCTGCATTTTGTCACGTTATAACCACAAACTTAAATGTATTTCATTGGGATTTTGTGTGTTAGACCAATACAAAGTAGCACATAATTGTGAATTGGAAGGAAAATGATACATAAGATCTTTGTGGTTGTTTGTGGTTGTAAGGTGACACAATGGGGAAAAGTTCAAGTGGTATGAATACTTCTGCAAGACACTGTATAAGCAGTACTTAACTGTGGATCTTATACCTGTTACAGTAAGGCCTATATTTGAAGAACTCACAGCCAAACAAAGAGACTTCATTCAGAAAAGACTGTCTCCCTCCCTGCCCCTGCGTTTGACGGCACACCTAATCAGCGATGGAGTCTACTGGAAGAGGTGCTGTGAGCAACGGTGGGACCTTTGTGACGTCTCGCATTATGGCCACAGCTGGAAACGGATGTTCTTTGAGAGGCACGTGGAGAACACTATTGAGCTTTTTATTCCAGATGTCACAGAGCCGCAGGCGGTCCTACAGATGGTCCCATTATGTGCAGACTACATCAAGAGGCTGGAAATCTCCCAGCTGTTGCCGCCTATCAAGGAGCCTCAGAAGGAGGAAGAGGAGTATGGCTCAGAGTTGGCAAGTGACAGCGAGTACGATGGACAACCTATCGACCACTTTAACTTTGGCATCCTGCTCGACCAGCTGACGAACCTGGAAGAACTCCATTTGGTGTACAGGGTCAAGCAATGTGGTATGAACTTTGAGTGGAAGATGTTTGAGATGACCAGCAAAGATTGCGAGAACCTCGCTAAGGCCCTTAAATCCTGTAAAACTTTGAAGGTGAATATAAATTCCTATTCAGTGGTTCTATGGCATCGTGCCTCTTGTAGGTTTGTGTCCTTGTAACGTATGGAGTCTCTGGAGTCGGCTCCTTTGACTGAAAAAGCAATATTTACAGAAATATCCCTAAAATGGTGAAACAGGAAAATTGTTGTTGACACAACCTTAAATGCGTGCTCTATTTACATCAAAGAAAAGACAGCAGAGCCTAAGTCACTTTTTGATGCAGCAGTTTTGTCACGTGATTTTATTACTGCATGAAAACCTGGCACAATAAGGAAACTACACATTATTATTGTAGTTGATATTGGTAGTTTAATCTGGTCATGACTGTTATTAATTGTGTGTAATTGCAAATGCATTACAGATGTGACATAAACCAATAACATGTTTTGTCCGACTAACAGCTGAAACCCATAGTAAAGTCCATATAAGTTAAGTTTGGTATTTTACTACTTAAATTTCATTTTGTTAATCAATCAGTCTGGTGATTACCAAATCATCCCCAGCACTGATTTTCTTTTCATTGACTTACTTTATTTCACATTATATGAAGCATAATGTGTCAGATATACACAACCAGCTATCTTCAGACCTAAAGCTCTTAAAAACATCTTATATTTTCTCCTAATGGTTAAATTCTTGTTAATCCTCATATGACACTGTCTCTACAGATCCTGAGGCTCAATGAAAGCCACGTTGAGGACGATAAGTGCCGGCTGCTGGTGAAATATCTTTTGGACCACCCATCCCTCAGGGAGCTTGACTTTTCTCACAACCAGATCGGAGACAGGGGAGCCAGAGCTATTGGCAAGCTGCTCACCAGGAGCACATTGGAGATCCTGAACGTGTGCGATAATAATATTAGAGGCGCAGGGGCCAAAGCTATAGCTCACGCCTTGTCCAAGAACTCCACTCTTTTGTCCCTCAACCTGCGTCTCAACCGTCTGAGAGATGAGGGAGGCCAGGCCATGGGTAAGGCCCTGCTCAACAACAACACCCTGCGTCACCTGCATCTGGGCGCCAATGAGCTGACGGCGCCGACTGCAGTCGCTCTGGCTAAAGCGCTGTATGAAAACAAAACCCTGAAGAGCCTCAATCTTTCCTGTAACAGCCTGGGTGAGGTAAGTAAGGCAGTCATGATGAATTTGTCGCACATGTCCCAGTGCTTATGACCCAACTGAACACAAATTACTGGCATGATGAAAAATGGAAAATAATATTATTGTTCTTAGGTCATTTCAACTGCGGGGTTAATATAATGTTAAGCTTAGGGTGGTTCTATTGGAAAGCAACTCTTCTCTCACGCCGGTCACACAGAAGAAGCAAATTTCAATGTGTAAAATGTAGGTCCTGGGAAATTGTGATGGATATTTTTACTATTTTCTGACATTTAATAAGCATGCTAGTGCCCCAACAAACACAACACAGTGAAGAAAACCCACACAGAAGCTTTGAAGTACAAGGATTTTCAATTATTCATAGATATGTGTGGAAAACATGCAATAATGGAAAGCTGAGTAAGTGTTGTTCTCCCATGAGAGGAAGGTCTGAGTTTCCCCTTCTCATGCTCTCTCCTGTCGGAGGTTTCACTGTATACTGTGTCTCTGCCTGGAATACACTGTGGAGGATTAAAAATCACCCACAAAGCAGAAATGCAACGTGCAGTACCATCAATATCTCTGACCTTGATCCACTCTCCACAAAAATAGAAATGCCTGTTTCAGACATAACAATAAAACACAGTTGACACTCAATAAACAAAGACACAATAAGCAGTTTGGAGAGAAAGCGCCACTCCAGACAGCAGAAGTTGCTTTAGGGGGATTTTACAAGGTTATCAGGACTGTTCTCAGACCTCATGGAGACAACATCCTGTGGTGCGATCAACATAGACACGCATCAGTGCCAAAACGTATTTGTTTTGTTTTTTCTGTCCCCCCCTTCCCCGTGCATGTGTGTGCAGGATGGAGGTAAAGCTCTGGAGGAGGCCATGTCTCACAACACCACCGTAACCGAATGCGACATCCGCCTGACCGAGGTTGATGAGCACAACGTTTCCTTCATCAACCAGGTGGTTTGGACCAACCACAGTTTAGAGCAAAAGAAACAACCTAAAGGGAATAAAACCAAGTAGAATCCAACAGCTTCTCTTTATGTAATACAAATCAAATTAGTTATTGATCTTTGACCTGTGTATTCAAAAGTGCTGTAAGCCAAAGTTCATAACTAAATGTAAACAAATTAAAGAAAGTATTAGGAGCCTGAGATGTGGTTCAACATGTTTTTGAGCTTTTCATGTCATTTAGTGACAGTAATAGTCATATATCATGTTGCCAAACTTATCCTTTGAAAACGTTTTTATTTTCCTCCCTGTAGTGGAGCATACCGGTAATTCAAAACAAATTGCGTGGGAAAAATTATATTATTATATTATTCATTATACTGTCAGCTGCTTATCATATATTAAAACCTAGACCATTCATTTAGCCAGTTTGCAAAATGAGTAGCATCACAGTAATTTCTGACACATAAGTTAGTGAGCATTTCAGTTTATTGAGGAGCTTTTTTTCAATTTTGATACACAGATTTGGTATTCAGTCGTTATGTAACATCAAGGCAACGTTGTGGTGGTGTTGGAATACATACAGTCTTGCGTTGTTTTTATTTTTATTATTTTAACTAAATCTACTGGATAATAGTGTAACACCATTGCTAGTAGTAGGCAGCAACAAAAAAAATTAAGTGTAATTTATATCACAATAATTTCCCAATTTTTGATCTTTTAAAAAATCTCTTATTGTTCTGTAGAACCATAAGAGGAGAAGCAAAGCGATTCTGCGATCATGGTGGAGTAATTCAGCAAATAATACAAAAACCAATCTATGATGTTAACTGATCAGTAACTTTCAACAATCATTACACCTTTCCTTACAAATCAGTGAGCCTTTTGTGTGCATCTGTGCATCTTTTGTTAAATAAGGGTGTATCAAGTACAATTTACAAATGTAAAAAATAAATAAATAAATAAAATCAAATAAAAATCATTCAAACAAATCAGTTAAAAAGCAGCACAAAGATGCTATTGGCTGCGTTGCCTGTAGCATTAAAAGGGATTGCATTGCCATTTGTGACTTAACAAACTCACCTTCTTAACATCTGCACATTAAAAATCTCCAGTTTCCTCTAAGTGTGCGTTACACATTCACCTAAGCACAAAATCCACATCGACAGTCATTCTAACCTCTCTCCTCTCTACTTTTATTTACAGTACAAAGCCTTTCTATTCTACAGTCTTGAAAATCCACAAAATTATTTGAATATAAAAAAGAGCCCCAGAGCATTCTTGAGTGAAAGAGTACATAATATCATAACAACCTAAACTACTAAATAGACATGATAAAGGGTTCAGTGCTTTGCATGACAAAAGCTTTTATGCTAACAGTCATCTATGGAGGAAAATGTTGTTATGAAACTTCCAGTCAGATTAATAACCATTTTCACTACCCCCAAACAGTTTTAGTGACTATTGTTACGTAAACATTTGCACTGGTAAACACATTTTTCTGTTTTGTATGAATGTCACAGTGAAGCCATCCGAAAGGCTTGTTGGCTAATCGTGGATGAGAACATGTGATGACTTCGGTATGAAACATTTGCTCTTCCACCTACAGTTTGGACAGTGAATAGACACTTCAGTACATTTTAATTGCCTGTGCAGATTGCATGCTCTCGTTTGGAGTGTCCTCTGGGCTTTTCACAATATGAGGACGTGCGAATCCTCTCGATTCTCCGCCTTCTGAACAATGCATGCTGGGATACAGTATGAACCAACCCTTCATGATTCAGAATCAGAAAGAACTGGCCAAAGAAAATCAATGAATTAATGAATGAATTTTGAATTCATGTCACATTGGTTTCCCACCGGTTGAAGAGAAAATGTTTTGCTGTGGTCTTGTGGGCCAAAAAGGCAGTGTAGGAATTTTTTGACATTTTAATTAAAAATCTTATTTGTTTTCTTGGCAAAATAGATGTCATTGACACCACTTTTCAATATGAGCTGGCCACTTAGCTTAGCCCTGCATTCCCCCTGTTTCCAGTCTTTATGCAAAGCTAAACAAAGCAGCCTGTGACTATGACCGACTCACTATACATACATCAGAACGGTATTGATCTTATCTAACCAGCTCAGCACGAAAGGGAATAAGCTTCATCCTGAAACTGTCCAGTGAATGACTGATCTCTCACATGACCTGCCCCTTTAGCTCTCCCTCCTTTTTCCTGGGATGTGAACATGAATGAAGTTATGACAGTTTGGTTGTGTGTTTGCAAACCCCCCGACTTAGTTATGACACAGCTGATCCTTGCAAATGCAAACTGAAATGTCTGCACAACTGGGAAAATGAAAGTTGAGGGAAAAGGAGCAATGACAAAAGTTTTGGGGGATGCTGTTGCAAGCTGATTCCTTGCCACGAATAGGATCCTGAGTTTTTAGAGGCTTGCATAGATGACCTGTGAGTGGGGACGGTTTATACCAGTTTTTTTTTTTTTTTTTTAGAAACTCATTTGCTGGATGAAATTGGAGGTTTGATAGAATCTGTTTCTTATATCATGTCTCACTCCCTTCCACTATTTTCAGTGCATTCTATAGTATTGCTATAAAGATAGTTCACTACTCCAAATCTACCACCACACATGGAATGTAATGAGTATGGCTAATTGGTCACAATTTACAGCCCATTATCATGAAGGCAAGTTATAACAGGAAGAAACAATAAAATGTCTGACCGCAGGGCAAGAAAACACACTGTTCTTAGAAATCCAATGATCCTGATGGCCCTAATGGCGAAAAAAACGATCTGCGCCAGTTCAACTTTCACTGCAGGTCTTACAAGATGATGACTGGCTTGTAAATAAATACGTGACGTCTACATTTCTTGAATGGCCTCTGTGCTTTTTTTCATCCATTTAAGTAGCACTGAAGAACCGTTTACAAATACAGAGGAATAACGGAGGAAATAAAACACACTCTTAATGATGAAGTGCGTTTCACTGGGCTGATGTTGTTGCATTTTTGGAAGCTGTTTCCTGCCAATATATCTTCCAAAACTTCTAACATGCCTGATTTTTAAAATTTTATTTCTATTTTATATCTGTTTAAACATGTATCATTGTGTATGGCTTGGCTGTAAAACAAAATTCACCATGACTAAGAAAATGCATGCACTCAGTTGAGAGGAAGTATTTTTTTTAGTTCTTTAAAGTAATCCTGTTATATTATTAAATCTGACACTATCAGTAGTGAATCCAGGCCTCTGCCTATTTCTAGCGTCTTTGATGGCCAGCTCTCTGGCTGTCTCTCTGATATGCATCAGCAGCAGCAGCAGCAGCACAGAGCTGGCTGTACAAGAGCTGTGTTACATTATGAAGAAGATCATCTGCAGAACATTTAGGGTCCAATTCCTAAAACATTTTGTATCTTAACTAAAGTGACAAAACCAGGTAATACGAGATGTTTCTCCTATACATTGTACACCATATTCAACTGTGAGTAAATGGGATGATGATGATGATGATGAAGATGATTTAAGTTATGGTAGCTTATGCTTCTCAGTAACAGTTGATCGCTAGGCACTTAAATAAAGAGGTAGGCTGAATAAAAAATATTGCCAAATATGAAATTAAAAGGATTGTTGAGATTTAAAACTAGCCGAGGTGACACATATCTATCAATATTATGGTGAGGTTTATTACTATCTTCTAGGCGACCATTATACAAAATGTACAGTTTACAGTGATTAGGAAACAGTTTGAAGAAGTGTTGTTCATTCAGTTTGATGTTCTCGTGTCCTTTAGCTTTCCTGTACTAAATTATTCATCAGCTGTGTTACTATATTTAGCAAGCCGAGAAGTATAATGTCATTGCAACCGAGCCGACTTCAGCTAACTGCTTATTTTGGCGTCTCTGTCAGACGCTTATTTTTATGCTACAGAAAAGAGACGTTTCTTTTTTCAGCGGATTTCCATGAGCGTTGACTCTGAATTAAGTGTTTGAAATTCCTCAGTATCAAAAAGTTTTACATGCAGATGTTTGCATTTTATATTTGGGCCCATGTTTATATAAGAGCTGTAAGACATGTACTTTATTTTTAGCAAAACAGTTTAGTCTTGTTAATTATGCCGGAGACTGACTGATACCTTTGTATTTTCCCTTATGATCTGCCCGATTGACACGGCTCACACATGACGTGTGTGTCTGTCAGCGTTTCATCCCTTCATTCATTCATTAAATCCCTCTCATGTCTTCCTATGCTGCCGCTGAGTCAGAGCCCATTTCAAGCTCCAAATACTAGAGCGTGTTGACTCATGTCCTTGCAAATTGTCTGTGACTAAGATCTACAAATATGGCATTTACAGTAGGATGTGACTCCTCTTGGTGTTCCTTGGTTATCTGACTCTTTATTGACGCTGTAGGGCTGTGCGCGATACTTTAGCAGTCTGGTCCTTTTAAAGCCGCATTGTATTTTGAACAACAGTCTCAACAAGACCATCAAAGTCTGTTTTCCCTGATGTATTAAATCTACTGTGGAAACTTCCCTGGACATACTTTGCTTCCTGTTTGAGGCCACAGTAGCTCTAGAAACGTGAACAAATCCTTGTCTGCGATAGCTTGTGGTTGTAAAAAGGGAGAAGCTGAAATCATTATTGTCCTAACCCAGGGGTTGGAGGCTCCTTATTCTGTGGCTGTATCATTATAATCTTTGTTCAGACAAGTGTGGCAGCCGAGGGTCATAGCGAGGTCTCTACACAGGAGCCGTTTCTGTGCAGGGAGTGGTGGTCATGGTTGAGGCAGCCTTCGTTTCGATGTACGATGAGCACAGGGAAGCACAGAGCATCCTGATAGGCTGGAGGGTTGTCCTCGCTCGTCTGCTGGCCTGACAGACAGCGCGTGCTCTCCGTGGGGCAGGACTGCTCGTTCAAGCTCCCGCTACTCCTCCACAGGCAGCTCCGCCTGGAGCCGTACAGGCGGCTGAGGGAGAAGCGGCTGGCGCTGAAGGGGATGCGGGGGCTCCCTGTGTTGCAGATGCTGAGGGCGCTGCGCGAGAAGATGGAGGAGCTGCTGATGGCGCGGTGGCAGCGTTCGCAGTTCTGCCTGTAGCTGCCGTAGCCTCCGCATACGGAGTAGCTGTTACAGCTCCCCGAGAGCTGGGCCAGGTCCATGAGAACCGCCTCCGAGTAGCTGGGCACCAGCTGCTGGTTGGAGCGGATGTGCCACTCCAGCTCTGTGCTGTCGATTGTGTTGACCCTCGGGATGTGTCGGCAATACGGCCGCTCCTCAGACGGTGTCGCTGGCACAAAGTCGAAGCCAAACAGCTTCTCTACGTGGTAGTGTACGCAAGCGGTGCGGTACTCTGCCAGCACCCGCAGAGGCCAGGAGAAGGTGAAAGCAGCTGCCACCCAAAAACTGGAGTTAGTTGCGTACCAGGGAAGGTGATTGGGGTCAGAAAAGGCAATCATATACTCTTTAAAGTCTACATTCTTCAGATGCATTCCCTCGCGGGCCTCCATGTAGTCGTCCTGACCTTCGTTCTCCGTGAAGAACCGGGCCCGCTGGGTTAGATAGGAGTTCTCTGACTCCACGCTCGCAAAGCTAAAGCACTTAGTGAACCTCAGCCTGGTGATGGGGAAGCCCTCCAGGCCCAGCAGGTGCTTTGAGATGTCCTTAACCCCGCAGTTCCCGTAGTCGAACTCCGCCTCGGCCACGTGGGTGTTGACTCGCTCGTGGTACACCTGCGTGGTGGTGTACGCATCTCCGTTACGGTAGCGCGTCACCTGCCGTGTCCTCCTGACGTAATGGTAGCTGATGGCCTTCCACCAGATGCACGGCGTCGCCTGCTGCATTCGCTGGAGGCGCTCGGCCACGGTGTCCACGTCCACCTTGTACTGCAGCTCGTTCCGGGTGTAGCAGTGCCAGCACTCCACCAGGTAGACCACGTAGAGCATGACCAGGAAGGCCAGGGGGATGTAGATGTAGCCGTTGGAGCAGGGGCTGTCGTGGTACATCATGGACTTTCCCTTGTAAGCGCTGTCGAAGGAGAGGCGCGTGACCTTGGTCACCTGGCACCAGGCCATCACCCCGACGCAACCGTACATCAGCAGGGACAGCAGCAGGCATTTCCAATGGGTTTCCTGACACAAGGATTTAGTCAGGGACTGTTTCTGGGGCCGCTGCTGCAAGATAAGAAAACAACATTACTGATGAATTCAATCAACATTTTGAACACAACATTGTAATACAGTTGTTGAAGTTAAGTTTGACCTAAAAACCTGTTTTGTATAAAGTTAAAAAAGCAGTGGCTCCCACATATAAAATATTAAAGTAAATTTTCTGCATTGTAAGTGCTTTTGCATAGTTTATGCATGAGCTGCGAGCCGATTGCTCAAGTCTTCGTCTCTGCTTGTTATGATCAAAAGATTCACCCACATTTGTCATCAAATTCAAGAAAAGGAAAAAAAATTATCTGATATGTGCAAAAGTCTGATGTTGAGCATATAGATTGTTGTCAGTAAACAGACCTTCTGTTTGACTGGTGTGTGGGCGTGCACATCGCAGCGCTATCTGCTTTTATATAAATATATCTGAGCGTTAAAGAAATGAGTAAGAGGGTGGAAATATTCGGAGGGGTAGACCCAACATTTAATGTCAAGCCAGCCAGAAAACAGCGGTTGTTTGACTCTGGCAGCATAATGCTGCCTGGTGCCATCTTTTATCACCTCGGGCAGCACAGCAAGCCCCACCGCCTGCATCGGGAGCTAGTCACGCCTTTTGGGAACACTGCTACACAAACCTGGCATGGATTCAAAACCCCCCGGAGAGATGGATTATAACAAAATTCATTCAAAAAAAATTTGCATAACACATCACACTGAGGCAGAAGCTGCTGTGTAAAGCTGTGAAACACTTTTGATTGCACTCTACCATTGATTCAATTAAAAAAAAAAACCAAAGGTTATCTTCCTGTCTATCACACCCATAGGTCAGCCCCTACATATGAGTGACCACAACAGTCACACAACCAGCATCACTGCATTGATGTATTGAATCCAACATGTCAGCTCTGTGGCTTCACAAGTGACAGACGAGCGTGAATAATAGATGTTCCTCCTCCATAATTATCCTCCACCACCTTAGTCACATGATCCTCCAAGTCCCTTACCAACCTAAGGCTACACCCCACGGTGCGAGAGGGATTAACACCGAAATTCCCCTTTGAGATGAACCTGCTGCAGGAGGAGTATTTATTTACTCGCTTGCATCCTGTGCAGGCTTGACAACTATAATCAATACAACATGACATACTTTGTGGCTCGTGTTACATTTTATAGCCTCTGTTTAAGCAGCAGGAGTAATGACGAACAGTTGTGAAGCAGGAAATGTTCTGCATGGGGAACAGTCAAAACAAAAACATGCCTTCATTTAAATGGAAAGCAAAACAACCAGTGTGTTGTGGCTTTCTTTTATTAAAAATGTGCATTTAAATGAAAGCAAATGTAACCTTGAAGCAACAGAGACGTGTAGGCATGTATATTGCATATTATAAACATTGCATTTAAATTATTTTTCCTTCAAAAATGATAATAGGATGGCTGACGGATGATTCAGGGACAGCTGGTTAGCGGCTAATATGATCATTAATATCAGTTTATTGCAACATGTGACATTTCATTTGAAAAGGCCGTTCTTGTGATGATAACAGAGATATTCATTTGGCCCGTGCATAGCAGAAACGTGACTCATCACGTGAACACAGTGGTGTTGACACCTTTAACACATTAGACAAAGAAAAATTCCTCTGGCCTGTCTGGTTAACAAGAAGGACATCTTATTATGCATGATGGGGGTATAGAGGCTGCTGCATATCTGTCATTCAGGATGGCAGACAAATTAATCTGTCTGGTGTCACTAGTCAACATTATTATCAGTTAACCCCATTACTACAACCATTTGCAGAGAAGGGGTGCTACACAAACAGAAAAATGTTTTTTTTGACAATGTGATTTTATATTTTCTTTCCTCCTGGATGTAAAATCCTCCCTCTGAAATGGAGCAATTGTGATTACGCGAATATGGTATAAAAAGCCTCTGAAGTTAAGTCAGCTGCAGGCTGTGATATTATTTTTGGTTGCAGTTGTGTTGTGTGTAGCCCTATGTCGTTGTCCTTTTACACTCGAATACAAAGTATTTGCATGAGGGCTTGAAAAAGGAACAAGAAACAGATCATATAACCTACATTATATGAGCACTTACAAGTGAAAATATCGAAATATCTATTAAAAACAAGTGGTATTAGATTTTTTTAAAGAAAGACAGAAAAAAAGATGATGTGTTAGGATGTATACAATCCATAAAACAGCCGGTTCCGGTAAATAAATGTGCTCAGTATTTCTGAACCTTGAAGAGTTGTGAAGCGTCACAGTTTATGGGACCACTGTGGTGCCTTTAAGTAAGTGCCTCTTGCACTCATGGACACTTTCCCTTGACATAATAAGAACAGCTAGGTTACATAAAAACCCTCTTGTGTAATGGACATGTAACTTGTCCAACATGTGTGTTCGTAAGGGGAAATCTACACAGGGACAGGAGAATAAAAACTAATGATTAATAACGACATTTCTTACTCAAGCAAAAACAAACAAACAAAAAAAGATCTGTTTCAGTGGTTTCTCTGTAACACCCCCACACAGATTCAGTACCTGTGAAGAGTTTTCTTAGTGGGGAAAATAACTGTGGGGAAATATCTGAACACAGCAGCCCGTTTCTCACACGCTCTGGTTGAAACAGTCACAGTGATAAAAGAGTGTTTCTCTCTCCTGATGACCTCCTTGGAGCTTTTCCAGGACCCACATGAGATCCCTGAACCCCATTTTGGAAGCTACTTGTCTGGGGGGTATAGGGAGACAAACAGGACATCCATGCATGTGCACGCACAGTCTAAGAGTACAAACTAGTTAAACCACAGGACTCTGCAGAATGTGATTATAATAATACAGAAAATTGGGAATCTGTGTTTTCAATGATAAAGCTACCTGACCTCAATTAGGGGCTGTGTTTGTCCCACATGCACTGAGGTGAGAAAACTGAAAACTGGCCTCCACGCTGCACACCGTGTTTCCTTACCTCCTCTCGGGGGCTGTCAGACTCCTCCTCGGGGACGGTGGTGGTGGTGTTGGTGGTGGCGGTGGCAGTGGCGGTGGTGGGGCTGCTTTCACTGGCCGTTGCAGCCGATGCTGGGGACATGATGATGAAGAAGACGGTGCATGGATCTCCTGTTGGGATGGGGATGGGGGGAGAGCAGGGCAGGGAGGGGAGTCGGGAGGGGGGATTTCCAAATCACACTGAAGCACTACTAACACCCCATTTGCGCATCATCCAAAGGAAACCGGTTCACTAGTCGGAGCCCACAAATGCAGCCGCTCAAAAAGACGCACCATCCTCCCTCCCAGCAGCGTCTCTTCCAGGTGGGCAGACGTCGCCGGCTCTCGCCTACGGGAAGCCGCTCATTGTGCCTCGCAAGACCCGCAGAATGAGGAGACTCCTCCCGAGATGCGATGCCTAGATGCTGCCGATGATGATGAAGAAGAAGAAGACTTGCTGCAAGGGATGCAATGTTAGGAAATGGCATAGGCGGGCAGACAGCTCCTCTCCCTGTAGGCAGTGCCCATGGCAGCCAGCGGAGCTGTGAAGCAGGACAAAGACAACAGGCAGCGGCACGTGTGAGCAGCCACCCCGACACAACAATGTAAATATCACTCTCTCTCTCTCTCTCTCTCTCTCTCTCTCTCTCTCTCTCTCTCTCTCTCTCTCTCTCTCTCTCTCTCTCTCTCTCTCTCTCTCTCTCTCTCTCTCTCTCTCTCTCTCTCTCTCTCTCTCACACACACACACACATCCCAGTCCAAGTAAAAACACAACAGCACACTACAGAGGCGGTGCTGCACACGGGAACCCACCCCCCTGCATCCCATTAGCTGCATGACCTTGTCTTTATATGCACCAAGAGATTATTATATTCTTGAAGAGGCTGTAATACTATTAGTATAATCAATAGTGATGATTAAAGAGAACCATTCAGGTAAACATCTCATTTATTTCCTTTTTTTTTAATAGATTGAAACACAACATAAAATCTCCTCTGTGAACTCACCACAGATACTAAACATGGAAAAACAATATAATGCAATAATGGCGCTCATATGGTGCTCATATTTTGGAGGAGACCGTGGGACATTTATGAGGACATAGTTTATGTATTATTTATTATGACATTATGACAAAACATTATTGCTTTCAGTTTTAAAAGCACAATAAAAAAAAATTACCACTACTCTGGGCCTATGGGAGATTGTATAAGTGGCTGATGAGATTAATGTTGATGTTTATCTTTTAGTGAGACATTTATTGGCCACTTCAGGTTAGTGAGATCATAAACACATTTCCATTTTGTTATGAACATATTTTTTAAAAGCATTTACTGTCTTATCCAACAGCAGAGTTAAGATATTTCTATTAACACAAATATAGTTTACAAATGCATTGATTTTGGCAGCAAACACTTATCTTAAAAGTAGAGTAGGAATTTCCTAAAAAACAAAATATAGACTAATAGAAAAGAAATCCTGCTTAATCATCACCTGTGGGCTTCTGTGGTGGTGACTATGTCTACAGAGCTGCCACCAACCTCTGTCCGTGTAGTCGGGACGTTTCTGGGTGGGGAGTCGATGTGTTTTCCCTGCTCAATGACGGAGTGCAGGTGAAGTTGTTGGTTCGGCAACATAGCAAAAATGGCAGATACACACTTACCAGTGAAGAAAAAGAGATATAGTCCGCGTTGTGGCTTTCTTTCGTGGTGTCAAAGCCAAGTGAGAGACATGAAAGGCAGGGTTTCGTACAAGAATGAATGACGAGATGTATCCATTTAAAAAACAATAGTTTACTTCAAGAGAAATCAATTTACATCCATCACTCCTTCACTCCGTAGAAAAACTATTTGCTCCCCATCACAGCTCTCATGTCCAACTGAGGCCGCCTGTGACGTAATCTCCCTCAAACTCTGCACTATAGATATAGGACACACAATAATGAAATTCAATCTAAATCTCAATCTCTTTCTACATTTATAAATTATGGCTTCTACAGTCCGGGTGAGGTGCTGGAGCGTCTGGGGGTATGGGCAGGTATATTTCTTTTTCTTCACTCGTAAGTGTATCTGCCATTTGTCCCGGCTTGATGGTGTTCTGTTGCTATCTTGGTGGTAGCAAATATTCAAACGAGAACTTTGAAGGCCAAAGTGCAGAAGGGTTCAATGTGAACAGCAGCAGAACATGGGTCGGTCCTGACAACTGCTGCCCAAATGTGGTGTTTACAAACTGCAACGAACAAACCTACAGACTTTATGTTTAAACTCTTGGTTCAGATTATCTAGGTCGAATTTTGCGCATCATGAAAATACTTGACAAGAAGAGACACATAATGAAAAACTTGCATATTGGAAATTAATCAATCAGTCACACAAAAGGTCTAACTTCCTGCAATAAAAGGCTGCAGTGAAGTGAAATATGATCCAATTTATTGTTTATCTGGCTGATATGATCCTTATATGGCCGGAGGGACAAGTGGAAACAGTTGGCGCAGCTTTAAAGAGTTTGCTGTGAGAAGGTCAAAGGTGATGTAGCCATAACATTTTTTAAAATAACACATGATAATAGGATTAAGGGTGTGTAAAGGAATATTTTACATTCTTCCCATTTCTCCCTCTGTAAACAAACTCTGTTTAAACGAGGACCATTTACCGTACAGTTCTGGCACACAGGCCCCTGTTTATCATAACCCACAGTATGGACATTGGACCGGACTACTGGCACAGAATGAAATAAGTAAACATAACAGTAAAATGACATGAAAACAGATGGCAGCGGTGACGGTTTCTGTCAGTCTGACGGTCACTATTGTTTGACTGTATTTTATGATGAATCTGCTATTCTGCTTCTCTCCAAGCAGAGAGCGGTAGCTGTGTGAGTGAGCCCTCTAAAGGCCAAACCACAACAAGCATCCTCCAAAATAGAACAGGGAAATAAGAAGTGATAGCAGCTGGGTAACTCCTGAATTTCTGAGAGGTCAGTATTAAAGTGCTTTTTAAAGGCCTTGGTCTGAGACGGACAATCCTGAACAAATAGGGGTATTTTATCCCTTATTTACTGATATAAATTAAGTTATTGCCTCAAAATGTCAATGGAAAGACACTGGAGCTGCCACAACAGTATGTAAAACAACCATGTGGTGTTATGTTATTTCAAATGTGAAGTGCTGCAGAGTGAAAACAGTGAGTGCTCTTACACATGAGTCCACAGCACCAGTGATTATTCAGTGCCAAAGTTAAATTTTGATTAGTCAAATATTTATGAATCAGCACCAGGATGTGCTTCTCAGACAAAGGCCAAAAATCCCATGAATAATTGTCTGAGGTTCCTTCCTGGAACAAGACATCCTGTTGTGACTTTAGAAATAAAACTCCTGTCTGTTGAAAGTGTGTTACTGAGGAGTAAAGTGTAGCAAAAGGGGTGTTAAATAAAGCTTGTTGTGGTATTTTCGTCAACATAAGTCACAAAACAAGGGCTTCAGTTTCGCTGCCACGAGACTTGACTTACTTGTTAAAAGTAAGTCTCAACTTCTGCCGTGGTAAAATCCCTAAATGCTAAAAATATAAATAAGACTATGTTGACCATGCACGGCTGCACAGAGGCAAAGCACTTTACTTATGCAGCATGTGCATCAAAATGTCCTGATCTTTTCTTTAAAAAAAAGAAAAAAAAAAGATGATTCAGTCATTCATGCATTCATTGATGTGAAAGACTTGCAACTGATTTTCTGTGCACTTTTAGCTCTTTAACTACAAACCATGTATTATTTATATATTTGCTGAACATAAACCTTGAGTTGAGTCATATTTATCAATGTTAGAACAATATTGCATGGAAACGGAGTCTTGATAAGACTGTAATAATACAATTCTGAAAAACATTATTAATAAAGATGTGATGTTACACAGTTCAAGTAGTGCTCAGATTTTAGAGGCACTGCAGTTCTTGAGTCTGAGGTCATCAGTCATCTGTTCAGATCTGATACAGCCTTGAACAAAATGTCCATTACAGTAAAAACGAAGTTCAGAAAAAAAGGAGAATTGCAAACCAAAAGACAGCGACAACAGTCACACCGAAACTGTAAGGTGAGCAAATCTCTGTTTCTTTTCATTTCACATTGTCTTCCTTTGATTGAGTATAATGGATATAATTATGGTTTGCAGTTATTATTGTACAGTTTGTGATCCCAGTTTTCTTTGCATTTTCATTAACACAGAGAATGAACAAGTTTCTTTGCATGCTTTCTGTGTAGCCTATTGAAATTGCATTAAAGATCTGCTGCTTTGCTTTTTTTTATGCAGGAGGAGGATATACAGGTTGGTCATACACAATAATGCATAAAGCATGTTGGTTAGTGACACTAATTGTAAATATTATGTCATGCCATTACATAGCCAACATATCTTGTTAAAAGTCGCCTTTAAAATAATCTTTGTTTCACATTTAAAAAAGAAGCTTTCTTGTAAGAAGAAACTGAAACTCAGTGTCGGTGACGTAAAATATAACTATTCATTTACAAGAAAACTGAACTTGGTAGGCTACTAGTACTATGGGTTAGACAGACTTAAAAATACAATAGCATCACTGTAAAAATGTAAAGTAAAGCCACCAAAGGTAGCTGAAGAAAATGAATGGACGTCATTCACTCTCACATGTAATAACTAGAGGTTATTTTTAGGAACCGGTCTATGGCATAAAAACAAAAAGGGTGTGGATGGTTTACCGACAATAGTATATCACTTTTATTTTGAAAATGGCATCACTTCCGCTTTTAACCAGTTGGCAGCCTTTAGTGCACGTGCGTGTGTGCGCGTGCATGCATGCGTGCGCGCATGTGTGTGTGTGTTCGTTCACGCGCTCTGGGGATTCCCCCGCTTGACAAAAACAGCTTACCCTTTCAGATGTCAGCTCTTCCCCTTATTACCTTTCATTGCTCATATGCTCTCAGCCTGGAGCTCACGCTGTTACCGGATATTTAGACGACGAGCCGCCGTTACAACTCTTTCTTTCTTTTTTTGGTGCTTTTTTTTTTTATTTTTTAAACCTATTACTTCGCGTTTGTGATGACCGTGCCATGTTTTAAAACTTTTTGTTTATAATCGGTTTTTTTTCTTCTTCTTTAATTCTTCTTTAATTAATTAAAGAAGCAGGATGCCTGTTGCTGAATGGTTAATGTGTTATCGGTTAGTGGAATGAAACGCTCTCCGGTTTCACAAAGGAGCGGTGGTTTCCTCGGGTGTCAGCAGCCTGTCCGGTCACATCACCGAGCACCGAGCAGCGGCGGCGGCAGCAACAACAACAACCGCGACGACTACTAAGCCCCTAAAAAGTCCTCTGGGAAGGAGGGGAGGGGGAAACCCAGCGAGGCCACCCGCACCACCCGCACCACCAGCAGCAGCAGCAGCGGCTCCACCACCACCACCATGTCGTCGGACGACTGCAGCAAACACGAGCTGCTGGACTTCGCCGGGGAGAACCGCACAGACTCGGGCATCGACTCGTACCGCTCCATCCTGAAGTCGGAGGAGCAGCCCCGGGACTCCGCCGGCGCCGCAGACCTCGGCGGGCCCCGGGAGAAGTTCTCCGCCGCCGGGGAGGAGCGGCTGGACTCAGCCTACGGCTCCTCGTCCATCACGGGGGAGAGTCTGACGGAGCTGGTGGAGAGCTGCACGCTGTCCAGCGGCCAGGAGTCCGAGCAAACAACAGACAACTCTGAACTGTCCGATCAGGAGGAGAACTTGCTCACAACTATTACTGAAGAGGGAGACACGTAGGTTTTTTACAGTATTTTTACTATCCTCATCATTTCTCATTAACAAACCATGTCTGTGCTGCACGTTGGTGGATGCATTTTATCCATTTATCCAGGAAAAGTAAGAAATTTGGGTTAAATTCAGTTCTCAATTTACCACATGTTTGTTTGTTTTTTTTTTGTTTTTTTACATTAGCTCCTGTGAAATAACTGTACTAACTGTAGTTACCACAGTCTGTCAGCACCCAGGTGGTGATGAGGGGGGTTTACATCAGCAGCTCTGTTGGTTTGAGCTGCAACTACAGTGATTAATCACTGTTAAATCTGTTGATCCTTTCAATAGGCTAGATAAAAAGTAAAAGGGAGGAAAAAGCATCAGTCATAAGTTCCCAAAGTTCAAAGCCACATCTCTAAATGTATAGCTACATTTGGCCTGAAATCCAAAGATATTCAAATTGCAATGAGTTAAAAGCAGCATTGTGTTATGTTTCAGTGGGGTGGAACAAGAGAGCAACATGAAACCGGTTCTTAGTGATGAGCAGATTATCGAATTATCAAAGTTGTTTCCGATTGATTATCTGCAGATAAACCTTTTTTTATTTTTATTCCACTGAAGATGATTAACTTAAAGCAACCACTCATCGGTGGCAGTTGGTAGGAGGTCACACTGAATTGATTTTTTTATTCCCCCTCCCCATGATTCTGGGTTTTGAAGGGGGATTTCATGACTGTGTGATACTGCAGCCTCCGATTTTAATGAACTTTGGTCCGTGTCATGAATGTGGATGGACTCCTGTGAGGCGTCTCTCAGCCAGAAAAACAGAAGTGAAACAGATAGGCCTGGACTTCCCCATGCAGCAGCACAGACAAAGCACATGCTATGAGGCGGCAGTGTGTGGCCTGCTGCTGTTTGATCCAAGAAACTTGTTGATCAGGATAGCACGCTGGCTTTATAAGTGCAGGATCCCACAGTTCACACATACTGCTGCTGCTACTACTACTGCTGCTGTTGTCTTTGCTATTTTTACATTTCCAAACCAAAACCAGACATCTGAGTAAAACCTGGTTGGTTACCTGCCAGTAGTTTTTTTTTTTCTTTTTTCTTTTTGCGCTTCTGTTCATTTCTCACTTTGAGTCAAGGAAACTGCACACAACCCAAACACCCCGTCCTCCACACACGGCTCCACCACCACCAGCCCATGCAAGAAACTTCGTCTGTGACCCACTCATCTCATCTATTGTTGCCATGTCATCAGTCTTCTTTGTTAATGACTCCTGCTGTACACGAGCGGCTGATGCAGACTCACAGCCGTGTGCTGCTGCTGCACAAGTGTTGTTGTGTCTCTGACCTCTTTTCATTTCCGCTTGATGAATTTTTGGGGACACATGGTTTCATTCTCACGCCCTAACTATAGACACCTGAGAGAGGGAAAAAAAACACACACATACCTGAAACACACCGCTCTGCTGCGACTGAGAGAGAAACATTCATGAGAAACATTACTTCTCTCCCCCTCCCCATGGGATTTTTTTTTAGCTCTTATTCATTCAAGCCTTACTCAAACCAGGAAGTCCCATTCACACCAACATGTTTGCTCACCGTTTTGATTAAGTGCTAGAGATCCATTAGCCTGCAGACACTAAAAATGCGTGGGGCAGAAAATAGATTTGGCAGTGTATCGAGGTACTTTTCTGTGTGATGCATTATGCTATCATTTATAGCAAATATTGGAGTCATTTACTGATGGATTCATTTCCATTTATAATAGATATTTTAGTGAGAGCTCTGTTTCTATTGGTTCAGCTTTTTCCCCCAGTTTTATAGTTGTTTCAAATTTGGATTTAGGCACCCTCTTTTACAATATAGTGGAAAATGGCCAATACATTTTTCCATAATCACATATTCAGATTCCTTTTTTTTGTCTGGAAAACTGTGGAAAAACCACAGACATGCAGTTTATTGTGATTTCACAGAGGAAACAATAGCAAAGTGTCATCTCATCTGCTTGACCCAACTAATATTTCATGTTTTCCCCTGGAAAATCTCAAATGGTAATGTTGCTTCATATAATGTTTTGTAATCCTCTGCCCTGCTGCTGCTGCTGCTGCTGCTGTGTTATGACCAGTTCTCCATTTTATCTTTTTTACAAAACACCATGCCATGTCGGAGAGATGTTGCCCAACCACTTACATAGAAAAGGTTATTTAACTTGTTTACTTGCAACATTTAGCAAAAAAAGAAGAAAATATAGTCACCTTTATCTTGATGGTAATGTTTGCAACACAGCAGGGATGAGTCATGTTGCAAGTTGTCTCATGTCAACCCCACTGCGGGTACAAATTCCAGCGAAATATGAAACATTTAGATTGATTAGAAGCAAATTTACTGTGCTTAAGGCATATAAAATGCAGTTTCATTAATTGTATGCACCTAGATTTCTTTTTTTCTGGGTGTGAAAAATCGCAAATAAAATATCAATAACATGAGATATATATATATAGGTATTATTAATCAACCAGTTAAAAGAGGACCAGTAATATGTCAACCATTGCACAGTCATTGCAAACATACATTTAATCAATGAGGTCTCATACCGGTGTGTATTTAGTAATCTTTTGGTAATGATTAAGTGCTTCGTCCTGTGGAATCTAATGGAAAATGACATAATGACAATATTTAAACATTTGAACCAAGCCCAGCTACACGGCGTCTGGCACAAATGACACTAACATGTGCAGCGTTTAGCAGGAAATGTGAAGCTGTCCTTGTTCAAAGCAGAAAGCTGAATGAATGGTCTGCAGTGAAATTTTAGTTTGAACTTTTGATCCCACATGTCTGTCTGTGTCAGACTGTGACACCAAACCTCTGGTGGAATGACATTTACACTTGAAAGAAGATGAACATCATCACCTCTACAGTGTCTTTTGTGTCGGCGTTTGATTTACAGAAGGACGCTGAATTTCAAAATTTGCACTCATAACTTTTGAGACTGCAAAAACTTTGAAAAACCCACTTTGATTTGAATCCATCTGCAGCTTTTTTTTTTTTTTTTTTTTTTTTACCGTAGAGAGACCCTCTCTCTCTCTCTCTGTGTATGTCATTCAAGGTCGGTCTAAATTAAGCACAAGCGCTCGGTTCCATTTCCTGCTTTTTAGCACACATTTGATTGCAACAACTTCCCACTCAGGTTTTGAGGTTAGTGTGTTTGTTTTGTTTCGTCATTTGCTTTAAATGTTTTCACTAGAGCCTACAAAGATGTGCCTACTGATTCACGCTCCAACCCCAACAGCTCACAGTGCTATCATTATTGAAATAACAACAACAACCAAAAAAAATCCACATCGATCAATATCCCAACCACTCAAGTCTTGCCACCCACTGAGTGTAACATTTCGAGGTAGACGCTAGAAATGAATACCGAGGAAAATTGTGCAACATTTTCTCTCATGTCGAAATACATTTTTCTTCCTCCACTACTCAATTGTACAGTTTTTTTTTATTATCAATTGCTCAATATAAGTAAAAGCATTTCTACAAGCTTCAGCAAGCATAATGAAGAAATATGTTGTTTTTTTTTGTTTTTGTCTTTGCTGCTCTTGTAGATTCCTGCACTTAGCAATCATCCATGAAGACGATGACATCACTCAGCACTTGATAGAGCTATTCCCCAAAGGAGTCCTGGACATCCAAAACAATTTATACCAGGTAAAAAAAAAAATTCACTACAGGAGGACGCTGCAGCTTCAGCTGGAATTTTTCAATCCACAACGACTTCCTCATTATCAGTATCTTGATTGTGGAAACTGTGGCATTATATATATCTCTGTTACTTCCAGAGAACGGTTGTTCCTCTTTATTTGCAGCCTGTCCTCTCTCTCTCTCTCTCTCTGGGACGTCACTGTGGGTGGTTCCTGTGTTAGCTCATAGGGGACTTAGAGTGGAAACTCCCCTCCTCTACCTCCTGTAGAAATAGAACCACAGGGAGCTGTGGAGTGTATCCTTGTGTGGATGTGGGTGGAGGAATTGTTCCAGTTATTCAAGATGTCAGACCAGAGAGCCGCTCGCTCGCGTAAGAAAACCAAAGTGAAGTCAGAGCGAGCCGTCACACGGTGTCATACAGAAACATCTTGAAGCCGAGAGTCAGCACTTCGCACGGTGACTCAGTTGGCCCCTGCGCTCTTTCAGAGTCCACTCTGGTTCTCTGGTTGCCTAATTTCCTCTCAGTAGTCATTCTAAGACCTCGTCTCTGGAGACATTGCCAAGAACAAGTTCTTGTTTACCCCGTAAAGGATCAAAAAGAAACCTCAGACATTTGCAAACTGATTCAAAACAAGCACCCGTTGATGATGCATCTCTGCACCCCTGTTTGCATCTTGCACCACAGCGCAGTCAGTGCAACTATGAGATAAGTTTGGTACGGAGTCTGTGAGGTGTATCTGACAGCTGAATGCAACAGGTACAGGCCTGTATGTGTGGGAGTTGCTCTAAGAAATACAGGAAGTAGCAGAGATGAAGGACAAAACATACCATCAATTTCTATTATTGCATCATCCAATTCATGTGCAAAAGGTCTTTTCAGTTGTTGTTTTTGAACAATCATCAAATCCCCACATTTCCTCAACAATAAAATTTCCCGAAACACACAGTTCTGTTTGCATGACGCATCCTTCTTCTTTCTGTGGTCTTTAGAGCCCCTTGCACCTGGCCACCTATCTGAACCTGACGAACGTGGTGAGGAGCCTGGTGGAGAAGGGGGCGAGTCTGGAGCTGCAGGACCAGGACGGGAACACGGCGCTGCACGTGGCCTGTCAGCACGGACAGACCGAGTGTGCCAGGGAGATGACCAAAGACGTGTCCCCCAGCAAGCTGGCGCCGGTCCTGGAGACCCAGAACTGGAGAGGTGAGGAAACGTCTCTCCGCTGCAGCCGCCAACGGCTTGTTATTGTTGTTACTGTATGAGGTGTCTAAAAAGTTCATCATCCTGCTGACACCGAACTTCCCAGATTATGCAAGACAGATTTTTTCTGCACTGTCCAAATATAACAAGTCCAAGCCTCATCTTTAATGTTGCACAAAGTAAATCATTAATCAGCTTTGCATTGCTCAACCAATACAGCACTAAAGGAAAAGGAAATGTGTATCTTGCTTCATTTTGGAACAGAAGAAATAGCAGTTACCATGGCAGTGCAGTAGATAGAGAAGAAATATCCGTAAGATTAGCAGAGATGGGAAGAATTACTCCCCTGGTGTCAGTTTGTCATTTGGAAAAACATGATTTTTTTCAATGCATCTCTTATTCACATCTGACCTGAAAATGAACCCACACGTTGTGTTACTTGCAGGTCTTGCCTGTCTCCATTTGGCTGCTCTGAACAGACAACATCAGATCATGAAGCTCCTGATGAAAAAGGGAGCAGACCTGAATATCCAGGTTAGTCCGTCGAGCCGCTCCTTATTTTATAATAACAGGTGTAAAACAACCTTTTAAATAAGTTTCAGTTTGTCACAGGAGTGAAGCAGTATATCAGAGGGAAGTGCAGCGAGTGTCTGTCTGCGTAGGGTTTCTCCTGCAGCGTGCTTCATTACACCCAGCAATGTGTCCAGTATTTATAATCACACTTATCCCTTTCAGACTCTGTTTACCGCTCCTGCTCCGATGTTGTGTTCACGCCTAAAAAATCCGCTGCACCTGTGCAACGCTGATAGTGATATAAGCTGAGCTCTAGTGTGTCCTGCAGGATTCAGGGAGACATAATTAGATATGAGATACGATAACGCAGGACGGGCCAGACCCTCTTAACTTTCTATTGAAGGAAGGGGACATGGTGGACGGTCCCAAAACTAGCCCAGACATTCCTCTCAGTTTAAGTCACCGGCCTCAAATACCGCTCTGCCTGACATGCAGTGGATTGAATTATTGTTGTTATTATCATTATTTAGAATATTGTTATTATTGTGAGGCTCTCTGCATCTTCTTCTTCAATGTTTGCAGAATGCTAAGTGGTAAAAGTATATTTAAAATGAGAAAAATACCAAATTATTAAAAATAAATTGACCTACGTTATATTATTGTCCCATTTCTGCAGCTCTGGTTTTATTTAGAGTCCTTTTCATTGTTTTTTTGTCCATCTACAACCTTTTTAGGAAGGAACTAGCGGGAAAACGGCTCTTCACCTCGCTGTGGAGCTGCATGACATCACATCGGTGGGTCTTCTGATCAGCCGAGGGGCCAACGTGGATGCTGCCATGTTCAACGGCTGCACGCCCCTGCATCTGGCCGTGGGGAGGCAGGACGCCGACATCGCCAACCTCCTCTGCCAGTCGGGTGCCGACACGATGCTGCGAAACATGGAGGACGAGACGGCGTTGGATCTGGCCGACGGCAATGATGATGTAAGTTATTGTTGTTGTTATTAATATCAGTGAAAAGTCGATGATGTGTATATATATTGTTCTGCTGCAGTTAAAACTCACTACAGCATCAATTGTGTATTAATCCGCTTATAGTCCTCAACAAATCCACCATTTACTTCAGGCTGAGTAATGTTTGCTAAAAGAAATAGTGTCCAACTGTTTCAGGGGTTAGTGAGCCGTTTCTTAAAAAAGAAAAAGAAAGAAAAAGGGATAATTTGTAAGTAATTATAAGGATTTATGGATCCAGTTGAAAGAAATGGCTTGAGGCTGAGTGCCACAGACGGAGTGTCATATATAATGTGTTGCTTTTCCTTTCATTTTGCAAGGACAGCAATTACTCATTAGAAGAGAAGGCATTGATTAAAGTTCGACATTTTGTTTCCTTGTCTTTCAGATTCTGGCTCTATTTCCTTTTGATGACATCCAGATCTCTGGGAGGTCTGTGGTCAGTGTGAAGTTCTGAGCTGAATCGTAGGCTGAACAAGGGTATTGAAATTGTCTGGAGCTTCACCGCGGCTGGAATTGATTTGAAATGGCTGTATTTGCGCTGAGGTTTTCATTGAATAGTGCCTGTATTTGTAGTGCACTCTGATTTGATCTATATTTATCTATTATGTAGACAAATATGCGCACCGTATAAATCCAACTCTCTGACAAAGAGTGATTCTGCTTAAAATCGAACAGGACAAATCGGTGTCTCTGAGTCATTGGTTCACTTGTTTTGCTCCTTTTCATAAGCCTCTGGAGGGGTGAAAACACCTCACTGTGAGCACCAAACAATTTATCAGCATGTTCAGTGTCCATATAAAAAAAATTCTACCTCTTCGTCATTTTAATCTAGTTTTACCGACTAGAGAAGGAACATGCAAATTGCTTTGTTTCAAAGTTCTTCAAACTTTATTAGGACTATGACTGCTTTTTTGTTGTAATGGAAATACGACGTGTTTCTGTGCTTTAAACTCTGGAGCTGTGGCTTTTCATCACATCCATAAGGAGGCCTTTCTTTGTTGAGGAAAACAGTCATAGGCAGGAAATTGGAAAAAAAGAAGAAAAAAAAACGCTATCAGGACGACACCTGCCTTCCAGAGAAGACAAACTAATCAGACCCTTGCTTTTTCCTTAGAAAACTGTTAATCCAACTCTACTATCTGCAACAAAACACAAGAATGCAGCTTCATCTTTGATCTTTTAGGATCTTTTGTGAAACAGGTTTCTCTATTTATCTTATTGTAGCCCTCGTCTGCAGAAATCTGATCTTTGGTGTGTAATTACTTTGCTTATCTAGTTAACGTAAGCATTTCCTTTATTTTGTAATAAAATGCACAAAAACTATACAAAACTGTATTCTGTGTATATTTCCTGGTAAACAGGAGCCGTTTACCAATTAGAGTTGTGTATGATATTTGAACACGTCCAGACTGAAGATAACAAACCGCGATCTGCATAATGGACGTCGTTACTGTGAATCGTGTGACTGGCCAGAATCCAGCGCAAAATGCAAATGCTGATCAAAAAGTGAGCAAACTTCACAACGAAGCTCTCTCATGACACCAACCCACTTCTTTTCTTTGCTTCCTGTCAGCTGCATTTAAAAAAAAAGATGTATCTTTTGTTTTCTTGTAAGTGGCTTCCTCCTGATGGCCAGACTAATACAATGACTGCCGAGTGACTGGAAATTCCACTCAGCCGTATCTCTTTGATAAACACCCTCCCCCCACTCCCACAGCAAGACAGGTTGAATAATATGCCCTCACTCCTTGTTCATATATGGATATCAGCCAGAATATGAGCTTCGGATGAGCTTTTTCCTGCTCGTGCCAACGGTAACGTCAGGGTGTGACAGTACGGTGCATCAATCACTGTGGCAGCAGTACAGTAAACAAACAAACCGACTCTGCTGGAACAGGGCTGTGAAACTATTATATACCTACTTCCCCATTGAGCCTCCGATCTGGGAAATCCTAACCCTATTTGTATTATAGTCACCATAGGTCACGCTGGTTTTTCCATAGGAATATAAAAATGAAGTTAGATAAGCAAGTTTCAACCACCATAAGAATGTGGAGCAACATGTTCTTGCCTGATTATGGTTTCAATGAGGCAACACAATTAATACTGTCATATAAGCCTTAATTTCTGTCAGATTTTATCTTCTAAACTAAAAAAAACCTTCAACCATCTAGTCAGTTTTTTGCTCTCACACCAAGGCCATGAAGAGTCCTGTGTCCCCTTGAAAACAGCTGGAAATTACATCATTTGTACAAGAATGTCAGAGTTTCCACTCAGACAGGGGAGCACCATGGAGGAATACAGACAGTAAAAGCATGCCAACGAATAATGGCAAAATAAATTGAAATTAAATTAATGTAATATCTGTAGGAAGTGCTATGTTCACCCTGTGAAATATATGGCTGTAATGTGTAGGTCTATTAGTCACTCACACATATATAAGAATGTTTGGTCATTAATTAACCTATGTTCTTTTATGCAAGACAAACCACAGACTATTAAGTTTATTGCTTTAAAGCATTGATAGAAAATTTACAAAGGGCATTTACTCAAATTACAATAGAAATACTACAATAAAAAGTGTTAAATAACATTTAAACTGCTAGTATTGTCAAAATCTGTAAGAGGAACACAGTCCTGGAACAAGTTACCACCACACATCAGAAACTGCGACAACCACTTACTCTTTTAAAAAAATCTCAAACATTGGTTAAAAACAAATCAGACATGTAGGCTACTCATATATCTTAAATACTGTTTAATCTGATGTCTGTTCCCGGGGCATATGGTATGGTATGGTATGGTTCTTTAACTGTGGGTTAAAATTGTCTGTTCTTATTTTGTTTGTCTGCGTCTGTTTTGCTTTGATATTGTCTGTCTGTGTTCTGTTTTGTAATTGTCCATTGTATGACTTGTCATCACAAGGTTTTTAAAGTCTTCTGTGTCTATGTTTTCTAGAAACCTGCCTTGGGACTGCGGCTGAAATTTAGCAGTTGTGCTAAGTCCGGCGCATTTACACTGATACTTAATGCGTCAGTGTTGATGAATGTGCACTGTCCCAATTCAATAAATAAAGAAATGAAATGAAATAACTCTTTAAACAGCATTTTTTTCAGCAGGGAAGAAATTCTTCAGTTTACCATTTTGAAAACATATAACGACTAAAAAATATGTTGCATTGTTCTTAAGTTAATGAAACAGCCCAAAATAGTTAAAAGAAAAGTATTTAATGCGCTGTAATACTCAGAATAATGCAATATTAGAAAACATTGAAAAGAAACCCACAGCTCCCAGTATCTTTGACCAATCAAATATTTTCTGGTCTGGGGTTTCCTGATTGGTTGAAGGGTGGCCCTACTCTAAAACAGATTTGATTAAAGATACTGGGAGCTGTGGGCTTTTCAGGCTGCTGCATACAGAGACATAGAGAAACAGTGTGATCGCCCCAAACACACACAGACCTTTCATTACAGATAGCATGGGAAAACACAATTTTCTTTTTTAAAAACAAAAAGTTTTTTTTTTTTTTTTAAACAAATCCTGCCTACCCCAGCTTTAAGTAGTAGACGGTACCGTTACCACTCCATTAAATGCTCTACCTCCCGGTTCACAGATAGTTTCTTTCCCTGTAGCTACTGTGTGCAGCCTAAACAACCTTTAACTGCTGCACTGTCACACTCAACTCTATGCCTGCACACAGAGTGCCAAACAGAAGTATTTATCTATTATTCTTATTTCTGTTTTTTAATGGTGCCAAACATGTATACTTTCTATTGTGCACTTTAAGAAGCTCTGTTTTCTCATAATGTTGTTGTTGTTGTTAACATTTATTTATTCTCGAGAGACATTGAGGTTACCCTCATTTTCAATGCCGTCGAGTTACAAGCCAAGATATAATACATTTAACAAGAAACAGGAAATACAATCATTTAAAACAGTTACAACCAGAGACACAGCTATCCATAACCAAGCTCCTAAACTGTTTCTAGGGCAAATGTTTTGCACATTGTATCTCCACTAGATGTTTGCGGGCCCATATCTGGGGGCAGTGTCCTCCTTATTTTATTAAATGTTTTATGTAGCCTATTGTCTTACTAGTACTACTCTGTGTATGTCTGTTCTCACAGTCCTATGTTCTATGTCCAGTGTGAATATCTCGCAAGTGCTTTCCAATGCGGTTTTTACTGCAAATGGCAAATAAATGTCTCTGACTCTGACTCTCTGAAGTAGATTATGCACTGCTGGTAATACTGTACTGCAGTGGTTCCCAAACGGTGTGCCGAGGCAAGTCCAGGTGTGCCGTGGGATTTTGTGACAACCATACATTATTATTGCAATATACAACTACACAAAAAATAATTATTTTTAATTTACTATCAGTACTTTGTATGCGCTCATTTCATAATACAGAGGCAAACTCTATACCTAAAAACAATTCTTAAAAAAAAAAAAAAATCCTCAAAGAGAACCCCATATTTCGCACAGTATGTTTCAATGCTGATCAATCTGTAGGACCATGGACGGTTATTGTGACCTGTCTGGTTTAAATGGTTGTATTGCTGCTTTGATGAAGCCTAATTTGATAAAGTTTCAAATTAATCTTTGAAATATTTCGTTAATAAATATGATTTTGTGAGTAGGCCTAATGTATCCTAGTTTTCTTTGTCACATTTTATTTGGCATTATTAAATAATTATGCACATTTACAGATATTTTACATGATATAGGCTAAGTGATATCACTAGCCTAGAAATCTAGACGCACCCTATACATTTTAGTGATATAGTCTGGCTTGTCAGGCTATGATATCACGTGTTATGAAGGCTATTTTGAACAATAGGTGTGCCTTGAGATTTTTACTTGTCCTTTGGTGTGCCTTGGCCACAAAAGGTTTGGGAACCACTGCTGTACTGTCACCTGGGTCAGCCTCTTGCTGCAGTTCCTCCTCCCGGCCGACGGGGGGCAGAGCCGCCGGCGGGGGCGCTGTCTCTGGCGTTGAGTTGAGCAAAGAAGAGGGGCCTTTCCTGCTCAAGTAGTGAACACATCGGAAGATTAGTTGAAGACACAGCTCCGCTAAATGCGGCCAGTCCTGGAGAAGACAAGCCCTAAATACATTTCTAGATAAACGGCATCGTTACTCGGCGGCTCCGCGGTCCGGCTTCATGCGCTGTTGTCACGGTGACGTCTGAGTGTCGGCGCTGCGCCAGGCGTCGGGCCACCGAGAGGGAAAATGCTGCTGCCGTGGAGGTAACGATGGGGACCAGATGAGCTAACTGAGCCTCGTATCGTGCTAATAACTGGTTATAAGTGTGGAAAAGATGATTGTCAGTGTGTTGGGAAGTCGGTTAATCGATAGTTAACGTTGTTTGTGGGCCGGTGTGTGTTTGATGTCAAGTCGACAACAACAACAACCAACAACCTGCCGGGCTAAAGTTAAAAGACCCCCATTGACATGGAATATGTAGCCTATTTCCCCAGTTTTAATGATGCAATTCTTCATTTATCTCTTGCTACATATCAAATACATGTTTTTAAAAAGGCAAAACAAAACCCAGATGTGTTTTCTCGACGTTTGATGATTCATCCATGTCAAACCAATCAAACCCCGTTCAGGTATTTGTTGGTGGGAACATAACGTTACATGTAATCATATGTCTGACTCTCATTACCGAGAACCGGTTCAAGGCGTCTTTTAGCTAACTTATACTGTCTGTGTTCAGACAACCCTCTTGTGTGTTTTTGAGTTTGCATTTTTTTTTTTTAAATGTCTCACATTTATTACTTTGTTGTGCCTGGTGTTGTCAACAATGGTGCCCCCTCCGTTCACAATGATGATACCTGTCAATCTCACCATATCATCCAGATGTTGAATTTAATAGCACAAGTATAAATGTCTGTCTAGGACTGACAATATTTGATACGTTTCTTATAAAGATCACAATCGTGTTATAAAGTATATTAACATTATGTGAGATCAAAATGTTTTCCTCATGCTTTTGAAAGTACGTTATTGCATTGGCAATGTGCCTGAATCTTCCACATCCTTATAGGATATGATGAGTCACATTGTTTGGTTTTCCCCTTCACTTTTCCTCTGTGTTTACTGAGCATATATTAATTTATCCAGATAATATTTACACAGTTTTTTTTTATGAAAGGCGGCTGTCGTCTTTTTCTTTAAGTAAGGGAGAGCCGTTGCTTCAGTGTAAGCCTTTATTATTTGTTGTTATACATTCATACAGGACACAAGCACTCATTCTGCCCTCAGGTAGGTTTTGGCAGTGCTCTCTCTGTGTGCCTGCGGTGTGGGTTGGCTGCCGGGCCAGTACAGCGCATTCCTTCATGTAATAAGCTGTCTGTTCAGAGCCCAGGTCTCGCTGCAGTGGGCTACTGGCTAGCCGTGCTACAGCAGAGTCCCACACAAAGAGGCTCTGTGTGAGTCCGGCTCCCCCCCGGGAGGAGGCCCGGCCCTCGCTCCGAACGGGATACACACACTCAGTGCCACGATAGCAGGGACCACACCTCTTTCACTTGGAGCTCAGATTCAATCACAGGTGTGCTTGAGTTACCGCTGGTAATGAAGTTTGATGGGTTTGGCTGAGAAAAGTTATCCAAGTCCTCCATGATCAGTTTAACAGGTTGGGTTAGTTTCACGTGATTCTATAGGTGAAACATTGCACCCTGAGCCAAAATGTGTTGTGTATGTAGAGATAGAGGTTTGCTCATCATGGGTGGTTATACTCAGTTTGTTAATACAGTTGTGTAGTGTACTTTAAGGGAGTGACATAACCCCGTTGACCTCATCTGGGACACGTCAGCTACAGCTTGAAAACTTAGGGACTTTAACAAAAACCCTGCATTACAGACAGGGCAGGAAGGGTCTAAAGAAAGATGCTATTGTGTTGCCTTATGGGACACTCCACCCTGGGACCAAAGGTTTGATTGTTCTGCTCCTTGTATTATTTTATTTTATTTTGTGCCACCTAATGTTAAAAATGAAATCCTACATTTCTGGAATAGACATTATTATTCATCTCACACAAGTGTCTGTTTTAAAGTGAGATGCTAGATAACATAACCATGAAGAAACACCATCTGTAGCTATAGAAGTCAGGGCTACATGATCACGTGTTGTGCCACCCTTTCTCTTAAGCAAACTCACAAATCCCTTGCTTGCTAAATATTGGTTTAGCATTAGGAATTAAATGGTATTTTCTAATAGATCTTATTGCTCGACTCCTTTTAGTGTTTGGCCCGCACTTGTGTCGCTCCTCCTCCCTTCCACTGTGGCTGCAGAAGAGCAATCGCTACTGGAAGGCTGGCACGATGTCTGGCTCTTCCGCTTCCTCATCAACATACTGGGATACTCCACCATCATCATCCCTGGCTACCTCCTCATTAGCTACTTCAAGCGCACTAATTACTTGGAAACAGGTTTGGAGAGAAGAAACTAAAAAAACACATTTATCACCTGTCCTACCTTGATATCAGGTTAGTTAATTTTTATGTTTCCTTAACTTTCAGGTAGTGGGATTTGTTTCCCTATCATAAGAACCTGCGTGTTTGGCAATGAGGCCAAAACAGGTCTGTTGGATGACGTGTCGGCTGCACCCAGGAACGAGGGAGATTCAGGCTCGTCAGTCAGACAGGTCGTCAAATTGATCTTTTGTGCTGCTGGACTTCAGGTGAGGATCCTCTCTAATCCTTATAATACCTATCATTTTTTTGTGATTGTAGGGTTGTTTTGTGTCATTTTTGTGTGATTATATCCACAGCCTGACGTGTTCTCAGCTCAGTGGCTGTTTTAAACACTGCTTCATTGGTGGGTGTTTAGGGGGAAAGCGCAAGTTAAGAGAATGTCACCCTTCTTGAAATACTTGAGCAGATTTCTGCTGCTAAGGCATATATAGGAGCCACACACGTTTATTTGTCTGTCTTTTGGGGTTTTCGTCGGGTCTCCACGGGTGGCAGTATAGAGTTTTCTTTATCAGCACGGGGCAGGAAGTCAGGTGACGCATGGGGTGGAGGATCATGCGGTTTTTACCGCTCGCCACGCTCACGCCTTTGTTTTCCAGCCACAGCACTTTATTAGTTTCTTTTGCATTATTTAAGTCATATTTTGTTGTAACCTTTTCGTTTATTAAATGGGAACCTCACCCAACCTGGACCGACGCACTGGACAGTGTTTATTGAGCGCGTCAAAAACAGTCTCCCACTCCCATGCAGAGTGACTACAAGAGGGCAGGATAGTCGCTATACAAGTAAAAACCCGATCTCATCTGGAGACTTGGAGCTTCCTGGACAACATCTTGGCACTCGGCAATTTCATCATCGCCATCCCGTGAGGAGGGAAAAGTTTGTGGGCACCGACTAACACCTGGAGGTCCGGTTAGTACACTCACCTGCACAGATGCTTATCGCTCGTCTGGAACAGCATTGCGCTGATACGGCAGGCGGCCGTTTTGATGTTGATGTTTCTCATGCAAGACGTTATACATTGTGAGGACTTGTGCATTCATGAAAACTGGAGGAAAAGAGATAATCGTTCAACTCGTTGTGTGACTGTGATTGTGTCGTAAGGACGAAGGTGCGCAGGCTGTGCGCATGCAGGACTCCAGCATAGCGCAGCACTCTGTTGAAGCGTCTTCTCTTCAAAGCGTCAATACGCTCTCGTTGGAAATGAATGAAATGAAATGTGTTAACACTGAAACCAAATCAACTGTGAGAAGTGATGTGTCTGAGAAAAGAACAAGGAAACCTACCTTTAAAGGAATCATGTTTGTTATTGAACAGCTTCATAAGGAAAGGAAAGACCATTTTGCACAGGCAAGCAAATTAAAGACAAAAATCGAAACTCTTTTGGTGTCTAAGGAAAATGTCTCTGCTGTTCAATATAATCTAAAAAGGTTCAAACAACTATGTCAAAAGGCATCTGAGTTTCATAACACATTGCTCACACAGTTTTCTCTCCCAGAAGAGGACAAGAGAAAGCAGGAAACATGGTTTCAGTCCAAAAGGTCTAACAATGATGTGTTTATTGAAGAAATATCAACATGGTTGAAAGAGAATGGAGTCTCACATGATAATGGTGATGGAAATGATGATGATGATGCTGATGAAAATGATGATAAAAATGAAAATGATGATGATGCTGATGATAATGATGATGATGATGCTGATCAAAATGATGAAGGTGATGTTGACAAAGATGATGTTGATAAAAATGCAAAGTCTGAGTGTCAAGATGATATTAATCCTGAGGACAGTGTGTCTAATGTGCCAAGTAAAAGGTCAAGCAGGAGAAGTCATTCTAGAACAACCACGTCTAGTACTTCATCTGCACGCTTAAAGGCAAAGGCTGAGAAAGCAGCTTTAATGGAGAAAGCTGTTGCTCTGCAAAGGAGACATGAACTTGAGTCACAAGAGGAGAAACTCAGACAGCAAAGTGACAAACTGAGGAAAATGAAAGAGCAGCTGGACATTGATGCACAAATAGCTGCTGCTGCTGCAAGACTCTCTGTGTTGGAAGGAAGTGATGTTGGAGGAAAGTCCAGTTCAAATGGAATGAACTCATATGTGACCAAAGGACTCAAAGAGCAAAAACTGGAATTCAACCCAAATGCAAATGAGTTTGTGCCAAAAGGAAAAATTCTGCCTTTGGATCAAAGCCTAACAGCGCCACCTGTCTCATCTAAGCAAGATGTGCGACCAAAGGTAAAAGTGCAAACACAACCACAGGACCAAATCCAACATGGCACCTCAATAGGAATGGATAACACACTCAGGTCACAGTTTCAACCAAACACTGAAAGGTTCCATACAACCACAGTAAAGCACCAACCTCAAAATGTTCTTACAACCTCTACTGCTGCATCCCTCAGGTCAGTAGCTGCACAGGAACAACATCTGCACAGGTTTCAAGATGGACATTCACCAGTGCAAAATACAGCTGAGCACGATGTCATTTGTGGAATCATGCAAAAGCAAAATGAAATCACCACAATGCTTGTACAACAACAAATGTCAGCTACTCTGCCACAAAGAGAAATAACAATTTTTGATGGTGATCCATTGCAATGCACGTCATTTATTAGGACTTTTGAACATTGTGTTGAAGAGAGGACCAGCAGTTATCAAGACTGTCTGTATTTCCTAGAGCAGTACACCAGGGGGCAGCCCAGAGATCTGGTGAGGAGTTGTTTTCATATGACCTCACAACAAGGTTATCAAAGAGCAAAAGGCCTTTTGAAAGAACACTTCGGCAATGAATATCAGATAGCAACAGCCTACATGGACAAAATGTTTGCATGGCCTGTTGTTAAGGCAGAAGATGTTCAGGCACTGAATGAATTTGCTCTGTTCCTCAGAGGATGCTGCAACGCTATGACTGAGATACAGTACATGGAGGAGTTGAATATTCCATCAAACATGAGGAATGTCATCATGAAGTGGCCATACAAACTACGGGAAAGGTGGAGATCTACAGCCTGTAAGATTCAAGAACGACGAGGATACAGGGCCACATTTCCTGATATGGTGAACTTTTTGGAGAATCAAGTTAAGATCTTGTCTCATCCACTCTTTGGTGATATTTCAGATCCACGTCCAAACACATTAACACAGCCTGTTGATAGGAGCAAGCTGCTAACCAGGAGCAACATCAAAGGAAGCAGCTTTGCAACAACCATTGCAGCTACTAACTACACTGCACCTTCTAAGCCCACAGTGTACAACGTGCAAAGTCAGCCCATGACATCTAACGAGCTGTCATCAGAAGTCTGTCTTTATTGTGAAGAGTCCCATTCATTATTCAAATGTGCAGAGCTGAAGAAAATTCCTCAAAGGGAGAGAATTGAATTTCTCAAAGGTAAAGGAATTTGTTTTGGATGTTTAAAGGTTGGCCACATGAGTAAAGAATGCAGAAGTCGTCTGTCATGTGATGAATGCAATCTAAAGCATCCAACTATTCTGCATGACCAGGATAAAGACAAAGGCAGCAAACCTCAAGAAACATCAGTGAGTAGTGCACTTGTCTCCCTGCAAGCAGGTGGTTGTACTGGGGCCGGAGACCAAGACTGTACTCTTTCCATCATTCCTGTACAGTTGAAGTCTGTGAAAGGAGATATGGTGCTGGAGACCTATGCCTTCTTAGACCCTGGAAGTACAGCAACTTTTTGTACCACCAGTTGCATGAGGAAGTTGAATCTGCAGGGCACAAAGACTCACATTATGTTGCGCACCATGGGCCAAGAAAGAGTGGTTGAAAGTCAAATTCTAACAGGACTAAAGGTGTCGAGGCTGGACAGTAATCAATTCGTGGAGCTTCCAGAAACATTCACACAAGAAACAATTCCTGTATCAAAGAACAACATTCCAACTCGGCAAGATATTGAAAGATGGGAGTACCTGAAAGAGATTAGGATCCCAGAACTGGATGCTGATGTTGAAATCTTGATTGGGACTAATGCACCAAAACTCATGGAGCCATGGGAGATAATCAACAGCAAAGGTGATGGACCGTACGCCGTTAAGACCCTATTGGGGTGGGTCATCAACGGACCGTTGAGGGGCAACAATGGTCGTCAGAGAAGCTGCTCGACCATATATGCCAATAGGATATCCATCGTCGCACTGGAGGAGCTGTTGGTATCTCAGGATAACCAGGACTTCATGGAGGAAAGGCAGGAGATGTCAAGGAAGGATCTGAGATTCACGGAGATCTTGGAGAAGTCCACTCACAGACAGGGAGGTCATTATTGTGTGGACTTGCCCTTTAAAGTGGATGACATCACCATGCCAAACAACAGGTGCATAGTTGAACAACGCATTCAAAGTCTCAAGAGGAAGTGTGAAAAGAAAAAGATCTATCAGGATGCAGCAGTGGTTCCTCAAGACCAGCTGGAATGTAAAAACTGTGCTTTGAGGGCTGTAATGGACAATAAGGATGACTTCAAAGTGGAGGTGACTGACACCATATGCAAGAGCATTTACATGGATGATTGTTTGAAATCCCTGCCCACAGAAGAGGATGCACTGTCATTGGTTGATCTTGCTGACATATGTGCAAAGGGAGGATTTCAGTTGGTAAAATGGACCAGCAACAGTCAAAAGGTGAGGTCATCTACTCCAGAGGTCAAGCAGTCCAAAACAACCAGACAGCTGCACTTGGAACAAGACAACTTACCGGTGGAGACAGCGCTGGGGTTGAGTTGGTGTGCTGAAAGTGACGCTTTCACATTCAAGCCTGCAGTGGAAAAGAGACCACATACCAGGAGAGGTATTCTTTCAGTTGTCAGTTCCATCTATGACCCATTAGGATTTGTGCCACCACTCACCTTGTTGCCAAAAATGATGTTGCAAGAAATGTATCGGAAAAGCATGTCATTGGATGATCCTGTACCGCCCACATTCTCACAGCGATGGACAGAATGGCTGATGGACCTGGAGAAAGTGGTGGAGTTAAAGGTGGATCGCTGCATCAAACCAAAAGACTTACCTGGACAAGAAAGGACTGATACGTGCAGTACAGTTGAAGACAAAGACAGGGCATTTGGAGCGGCCCATATCCAAGCTCTTCTTGCTTCAAGAAGCAGTGTAAAGGTCATGACCCAACGTTGAGTCACACGTGTTGGAGGATCTTGACTCAGAAGAAAGAAGACAGAAGATTAGATTAGTTTGTGACTCCTTATTTGTTTGATTAATTGTTCTATCATCACAATTAGGGGCCGGTGTATAGGAGCCACACACGTTTATTTGTCTGTCTTTTGGGGTTTTCGTCGGGTCTCCACGGGTGGCAGTATAGAGTTTTCTTTATCAGCACGGGGCAGGAAGTCAGGTGACGCATGGGGTGGAGGATCATGCGGTTTTTACCGCTCGCCACGCTCACGCCTTTGTTTTCCAGCCACAGCACTTTATTAGTTTCTTTTGCATTATTTAAGTCATATTTTGTTGTAACCTTTTCGTTTATTAAATGGGAACCTCACCCAACCTGGACCGACGCACTGGACAGTGTTTATTGAGCGCGTCAAAAACAGTCTCCCACTCCCATGCAGAGTGACTACAAGAGGGCAGGATAGTCGCTATAGCATATAAAGCATTAAAGGGGTAGTTTAATTGTTGGTGCAAGCTATTTTTAGAACGGCGGAGCAGAGCCGCGAGCTATTGGGATTTCTTGGTATCTCTAATCAAACTAATCAAATACATAATCCAACAACTCTAAAACGCTCTCATGGACAATTTGTGACTTGCACATTCACCACGCTATGACATAATAACAGAACGTTATGAGACAGAGTTGTTTTCAAAGTAAATGCAGAGACTGCTTGCTGAAAAACTGCCCCTGACAGGAACGCGCATCAGCGGTTTTGTATGAATTTACCTAGAAAACAACTCGTTACGCTCCGTTATTATCTCATAGCGTGGTGAATGTGCAGGTCACAACTTGTCCACGACAGCGTTTTGGAGTTGTTGGATGGTGTGTTTGATGAGGGAAACCAAGAAATCCCATGAGCCTCCGTAGCGTAGCTCTGAGCAGCTTGCGGCTCTGCTCCGCCTGTTCTAAATATAGCTTGCACAGACAATTAAAGGTAACAAATATCCCTTTAACTGTGTCTTTGAAAAGTTAAAATTTGTTTTCCTATTCTCAGGTGTCGTACCTGACATGGGGCGTCCTGCAGGAGAGGGTTATGACTCGTTCCTATGGAGCCACGACTCCAGAGGACGAAGGCGAGAGGTTCAAGGACTCCCAGTTCTTGGTCTTCATGAACCGTATCCTGGCTCTGACCGTGGCGGGCCTCTGGTGCTTCCTGTTTAAGCAGCCTCGCCACGGAGCGCCCATGTACAAGTACTCCTTCGCCTCGCTCTCCAACATCATGAGCAGCTGGTGCCAGTACGAGGCCCTGAAGTACATCAGCTTCCCCACGCAAGTCCTGGCCAAGGCCTCCAAAGTCATACCGGTCATGCTCATGGGCAAGATCGTCTCGCACAAGAGCTACGAATACTGGGAGTACTTAACCGCCATGCTGATCTCGGTGGGCGTCAGCATGTTCCTGCTGTCCAGCACGACCAGCAAGCATCCGTCCACCGTCACCACCTTCAGCGGGATCGTCATCCTGGTCGGCTACATCGTCTTCGACAGCTTCACCTCCAACTGGCAGGACAACCTGTTCAAGCACAAGATGTCCTCGGTGCAGATGATGTTTGGAGTCAACCTGTTCTCCTGCCTCTTCACCGTCGGCTCGCTGCTGGAGCAGGGCGCCTTCTTCGACTCGCTCGCCTTCATGACGCGCCACTCCGAGTTTGCCTTCCACGCCGTGCTGCTGTCCGTGTGCTCGGCGTGCGGCCAGCTCTTCATCTTCTACACCATCAACCAGTTCGGTGCCGCCGTCTTCACCATCATCATGACCCTGAGGCAGGCCATCGCCATCCTCCTCTCCTGCTTCCTCTACGGCCACGCGGTCTCCTTAGTGGGCGGCTTTGGGGTCGCCGTAGTTTTCCTGGCACTTTTCCTGCGGGTGTACGCACGCAGCCGCATGAAGTCGGGCCGACGGTCTGCGCAGCCGATTGCACAGAAGGTGTAACACTCCAAAGTCACACCAAACTGGGAACTGAGACCACGTTTTCTGTGGTGTTTTTTTGTCTATTTGTGTCTATCTGTTAGGTTTGTTCTTTTCTTTTTCTTTTCTTTTTTTACTGTTCTGTTCTTTTCCATCGGTTTTTATTTTTGTTAGCAATGGTACAGAAAGGGATTCTGCAGTTTTGACTCTTACACCAAGATGCCCCCAAGGGGTCCATGTGATTTGAGTGCCTGTAAGATTGTCTTATACACGAGTCCCAAACTGCAAACTGCCTCTTCAGCTATTTCACAGTTTAACAATAGAATAGTTTTTTTAAACTACAGTATGTGGCTTATGCAGCCAGTTGGAGGTTACTGTGATCCTGGGGGAATGCTTGTTAGCTGTATGGTTAAGCATTCATTTTTATTGAATTTAATTTCACAAAGCCCTTTGCTGAACTTTATCCTACAAGAGAATGGTCACCTTTCATAAAGACGACACTTTCTATCTGTTATACAATAGCCAGACATTGATCTCACAGTCCTCCATGTTGGAGAGCAGGGGGCCTTGTGTGTCCTCCTGTTGGATTTTATCTTGTAAAGCTGTAGACATAGCCTGAACACATGGTGCATACATTTTTGTTTATGGTATATTAACATAATCCAGAGGGTAAAACACAAATGAGTGAGGAGTGCACTAGTTACAGATTGTATAGTTCTGGCCCAACATCACTGAACCAAATGCTGCTGCTGTTGGTACTTTTTTGCTCTGCAATATTTCAAAGATAAGTCTTTGTTGTCTTCACAACACTGAAATTCTACTCAATGGTTTTAAAAATTGGGCAAAAAAAAAAATCATGTAAATATATCTTTAGGTCATTGTTTATTTCCAACCAACTTGTCTGTTGTGTACTTTTGTAAAAGGACTGCTTCACGTGCTTCACCGTATCATGTGAATGTCTGGAGGAATACTGAATGGATGTGGATGCTGTTGCTCATTGCCAACACTAGGATGTGAAGATAAAATGCATAAGAGAATGCATACAAGGGAAATGCAATGTTAACTGGTACCTTGTTTTTATCATTCTATTATTTCCTCTGGTAACCGGATTATTAATAAAACATATTAAATTAACTTAAAGATGTGAAGTGCAGAGGTTTTATTCTACCCTCTTCTTTTCCCCACAGTATTGGATATTGGATTGAAAGTACAGATGGAAGACTCTCTAGGGCTTTAAGGATGCTTATAGATGTGCGTTTGCTGCATATGGGACAAGACCACATACGTTTGTAGGTTAGTAATACAAGACTCATTTTCATCTATACAATTAGTTCCGACCAAGTAATTTGATTGGAGGAGAGGCATTCCATATAGAACTCCCTCACACGGATTTTCAACTCAATGCATCATCACTCCGCTTCACAGGCTTTCATGTGACGTCACGGCCCGTATGGAACGCCCCCCTGGCAGTCAAAACAATCCACTTCCCCGCTGTCCGCGGCTTAGGACAAGGCAGAAAAACACACACTGCTCCCTGCTGCTTCAAAAATACCGGTGTTATGGCCCAACTGGTGTCTGATTTAACTGGTTACCGTACCGAACAACAGCTGTGCTGCACTTCCGTCCGCAGATTTGTCACAAATTCACAAATAAAGCCGCAGTTCACATGTTACTGCAGCCAATATGCATCTGTGAGTGAGCCTGGCTTATTCCTCCATACGGACAGTCAGCGCCACACTACTCTCACTCTGCACAACACTGCACAGTATGACAAAGCCTGTCATGTTAAAGTTACGAACTAATGGAAAAAAAACTCTGAAAATACGCTAAACAATACCGGTCATCCTCCTCGCCGCGCCGCGGTCGGTCCCGACCCCCGTTACCGTGTCGCTGCTGACTGTTAATTAGCGTCATGTTAACAGTTGTAATTTAGCTAACATGGTAACATACCAAGACAATTGATTCATGCTTTGTTATAAATAACATTTGAATTAGATTATACTGTATGTGGTCACCACCAGAGGAGGATGACGGAAATGAAAGGCTTGGAAGTAGGGGGAGACTGGGGTAAATTGAGCATAGGGGCAAAAAACCACCCCTTGTTGCTTGGGAAACCATAAAAAAACTGAGCATTCATGGAGTCTGAAAGAACCACATGAGTAAAGTGGTTTGACATTTATGCCCCCCCCCCCACAAAAGCATTTTTCACTCTCGAACGGGAAATCTGTCATAGGTTTCATGAGAATTGTGATTGACCAAAAGAGATAATTATAAATTTGTTTTATGTTGTATCTATGAGCTACATTGTGAGGTAGTAAACCTTGCATGATTTTCATGCAAGGTTTACTACCATTTTAGCTGTGGGGACTAATAAAGTCAATATGGTAGCTCTGGGGTAGCTAAGTTGAGCCACCTACCCCATACACTTGTATTTTGGCTGTATATGTCCAAATATGTGATTAGATAGATAGATAGATAGATAGATAGATAGATAGATAGATAGATAGATAGATAGATAGATAGATAGATAGATAGATAGATAGATAGATAGAACTTTATTAATCCCGAAGGAAATTCTTCTGCCAGGATGCTCCAAAGGGAAATGTGCAAGGGAGATGAATAGGATACAAGAGGAAGTATATGATAAAATATATCCTGCAATGTCTAAAACAATAGAATATACGCTACAAGTGCAAAAGGGAGCAACCTAACAAATACATAGCTACAATATAGTCAGTAATTATAGGACGAAAGTGGAGCGATCTGACGGGCAGCCGTCCGTGACAGCGCCTCTCAACACAGTATATACTTACCTTGGTCTCCCCTATGTGAAAACAGACAAAGTAGTGGTAAGCTAGTGATACTCAGCGTCTGCAATGAAATCAACAAACAAATCGTTATCTGTTTAGCAAGGTGTTTATAGAGCTGTTGTATAAAAGCCATTAAGCCAATATCACATTAATGATTGTGCTGTTGTCTTGGGTGCGAAGTCACACATCATTATCACCCTCCAGTGTGATACTGCTTAATAAGTGGGGACTATTTCAAACATTCCTCTTCTGAGTTGGTCTTGCAGGGGTGTTATGTACAAGCTGGGATTGATTTTCTGGCTTTTTGAGAAGACCAGTCAACTGTGCACTGCAATACGGTCTGATACAAAGAAGAGCATGACTCAAGTTCACTGCACATCTGGGATTGGTTATGCGATTAAACAAATAGTAGCCTGTAGTAGTAGAATCTCGATTAGTGGTGGGTCTTAAGTTATTTAAGGGATTAAAGGGGATCAAGTGAACAGCACGGACAGTTAAATAGAGCTGGGTGTCATCTGCAAATATGTTTTTTTGCAGTAAGCACATAAAGTGTCATGAAAGCATCACAAGATAACCTTAAGGCTTTAGGAGGATATATTAACTTAGGATATCTTCATCCAAATCTTTGGTTCAAATCACACTTAGTAGTTTTCTCCATAATCCCCCCCACCCTGCAGTATCATGAAGACAGCGTACTTTATGTTTGAAACATCTAAGCTGCTGTTGGTGCACCGATTCATAAAGCAGACCCCAATTATGATTCACTGGGCATCAAAATGAAGATTGGGTTTGACTGTAAGTGACATAAAACATTTACCCCTGGTTCATCACTGTCACAGCTGCTCATTGGGGGAATTTCCCCACACCTCTCATTTCACAACATCCTACTCCCCATCTGGTTTGGAACAGTGCGTCACGGTGTCAGTATCTCCAATCTTTTCAAAATTGCAAATGGCAAACAAGAAAGGGAGGAGGACGTGCAGACCTCCACTTTCGTCCCCCAGTCGGACCAGTCACTTGAGGCTCTCGCTCTGACTGCAGGGATGACACAGACTGAGCGTCTTTGCCAGAACATTTATTAGCCAGCATGAACATTTGACTGTTCACGCAATGCCCGGAATCACTTGGGAGCTTCCCGAAACTGTCTGATTTAGTCTTCCGGTGAGACCTCATCAAGCAGGTCAACCGGAGTTTGGCATTCTTGGAAATATGTTTGTTCACTTTCTTTCTTGGCAGAATATATGATATCTTTATCTTAAATATGAAGTAACCACAGGCTAACTTAGTTTAGCACCAAGACTGAAAGTGGGATTCTCCCCATAAATAGCAAAGAAATGCCTTCCAGCACCATTATTTTGTCTCTGCCGCTTGCAGCCCAATGACGTCCTGCCAAGAAATAATCCCCCTGTAACACATTAATATATTTGTGGCCCACAGGTGACTGATGAAAACGTAAAGGGAAAAAATAAGAAAGAAAGTCCACAATAAAACACAAAAACCTATAATAATATTAGCAAACAAAAGAAAAAACACTGTTATGGACATATAATATGATAAAAATAAGTAAAGTACATAAAATGACTAATGACTCAAACTATATTTAAATAAAAATCCAGGCTGAATAATTATGCCCATCAGTTTTTTGCATGTTTTATTTGTACAAATTAAACAAAAAAACAAACTAGGGCTGTCAGAGTTAACGCGTTAATCGCGATGCGATTAATTAAAAAAATTAACGCGATTAAATGTTTTAATCGCGGTTAATCGCTGCCCATTTTGTGTGGGACCTCCAGTCCAGTAGGTGGCGGTAAGGCACCTTCAAGTTGGTTGCTACACAAATATACACAGTCTAACATATATCCACAGCTCCATCCATTGATTTTTTGACGGCTTTGTTGTAAACAAATGCACGTGGCCAGGCAGAGGTGTAGCAAAGTAACGGGAAATTTCCACTGGATGCAATTTGTTTCAATTCTGTGTGAGTTTCATGCATCATGTGTTATGATTAGGTACTAGGCCTACTAGGTCTGGTCTAAAAGTTGTTTGTCTAGAGATTATAACACTTTGGAGTGTTGAAAGTCCAAAGCGCCATATATAATATTTTTAATAGAGATTAATCGCGAGTTAACTATGGAAAAAATGCGATTAATCGCGATTAGAAAAATTAATCGTTTGACAGCCCTAAAACAAACAAAAGATTAAAAAATGTTTTATTGAAACATTGGTGGTTTTGTTAGCTTTAGACAGAACCAGACTAGCTCTTCCTTGCTTGTTTCCAGTCTTTGTACTAAGCTAAATTAGCTAGAGGTGGCTGCATTTTGAGCATATAGACATCAAACTCTCTGCAACAAACCATGCAAGTGCATTTCCCAGAATATCAAACCTTTCTTTCACAAGTGTTTCCTTGGGAAGTGAACAAGCAGCAGTGTGACCACAAGGCAGCCTCTTCTAACCTTTAGTCCACCACCACCACGCAACCCTTTACGGCACATGTGGAACATAAACACAGCGAGGCAGACAATGTGTGAATCTACTCACTTTCACCTCGTCACAAAGGTTATCGTTTTTTTGTGGCTTGCTGTATTTCATCCCTCAATATAATACAGAGGTTAGTATTTTGTCATGTGTAGGCCCCTTTATCTGTGCGTCTCGCTTCCTTCCTTTTCTGTGTGGGTGTTGATCCTGGTTCTGTCTCTAGTATTTACAAGGTGCTGTCAAATATGAGAAGTGACACTGTGCCTGGTGGTGTGTATGTATATGCTTTGTCAGGTCATCCTGAGTAGTAGTTATGTTTTTTCTGGCATTTGGTATCGTAAATGTCATTGAAACCGAATTACCACAACGATATGTTTGCACACACGCCTGCAGAGTGGTTGGGTTGCACTTATAGTGTAATTCCATTGTGACACCTTTTTATCTCATGTTATCTACAGCTTGTGTAATTCATTAATATGAAAACCACCGCTATCTGTTGGCATCCGTTACATTACGGTATCTATATAGGTGAATGTAGTTGACGTATGTCTTAACCACAGTTCTTCATTTCAAGAGTTTATTGAAACCTTTCTTCAAGTTACAACAAAATAAAAAAAAAACTGTGCAGCAATCTAAAAAAAGGGCAATAATCATGAGCACGGTCAACAACTCGTGTGCCCTCCTAGTCTCCATAGTCACAACTAAACCAAAGTACGAACATATCACGTTACACACGTCTCAGCCAATAAGAAAAAAGCAGTTATTATTAACTAATAGGCAGTGGCGTGCACGGGGGGTGGGGGGGGGCCCTCTAGAAGCCAAAACGCGTGCTAAAGTGCCCTCATGTAGGCCAAAACGCATGCTAAAGTGCCCTCTAGAAGCCAAAACGCGTGTTAAAGTGTCCTCTTTGGAGCCAAATCGCATGCTAAAGTGCCCTCTAGGAGCCAAAACCATAGACTGTAAAAAGAATGGACGTGGTCCGTGACGTCACCCATTGGTTTTGGGGAGTCGTTTTTGTGACTCAAATATGGCGGCCTGAACAGCGCCATGTTGGATTGGCCGGCCGAGAACCCGCCCACTGGCCTCGAAGCAGCTGTCCACGGAGCTGCTCGGACCTGTCACTCAACGTTTCCGCGCCCTAATTGGCCAGAGTTTTAACCTAATAACAGTAAAACAGTAGAGTTAAAAAAAAAAATTCACCCCCCTCAGAGTGTGTGCGGGGGTAGAAACTATCGATTGAGATGAAAAAACGTTCTGACACCAGGCTTTTAACATGTTTATTGAGGATGTAAAGTCGGCGATTTTAACATGGGGGTCTATGGAGAATGCTGCTTTCTGACACCAGCCCCCAGAGGAATCCGAGGGGATTGCAGTTTTTTGAACGCGGAAGTGAGCTTCACTTCTCAGACCGACAACTGCCCTTGGCCAAAACGTGTACCATAAAGTGCCCTCTTCAGTGGTGAGGACGTGCTATATACAGTATGTGCCCTTTTTTTTTCTTTTCGCCCCTGCCCTTCAAAAGGTCTGTGCACGCCACTGCTAATAGGCATTCTTATAACCTCAAATATATGAAATCAGGATAAATACAACAAATCTAAATTATTTATCACTTTATGCGCAATAGAATGGCTCTAACTGCCACAGAGATAAATAAATGTACGTCTGTGTCACTGAACAAGAAGTCAAGTCAAAATAGGGCATGTAGTCCACCATTCGAGAGTTTAATTTTCACAGCAGCAGCATGCACTTGGAGGGAGACACTCAAAAGAAAGAAGACATGACAGGCTGCAAAGGTCACACAACACATTAAGAACTGTGACATTGTTACATACAGCAACCCACTGACTGTACGACGTATAAAAAGAAGAACCCCTCCTCAGTAAATGCACTCCATCATCAATGTGGGTTGAAAATCAAATTCACACAAAAGACTCAAATGTTTCCACAGGAAGCCTGCTGCTGTTAGAAGAAGGGCACATCAGATCACATGGGTCTTTGAACTTTGTGAGGGAAACCTGTGCTTTACTCTCAGACATCACGAGGAAATTTCCACCTGCTGAACCAGACAGAGAGTAGACCTTAAACTTTTTAGATCGACTGGCCTGATATTTTCTTGTTGGCTAATTTTCTGTAATTCCTAATAAGGTTCATTTTCTCTGCAGTCTTTGACATAATTCACCACAACAGGAAAATCTAATTGCACAATGAGTTGCCCAGTGAAAACAAAACAGTCTGATACACCCACATTAATATGATTTTGTAGACATCAGCATCGTTGATAAAATTAAACATCAATTCACTACATAAAAAAAAACACCAAGGTTGTATCATGCAGTCCATCACTCTTAGAGGTACAGCATCTTTGTTTAAGGTGTTTTAAAGTGACAGTATCTTAATTTAAAACAATTAGTAAAGTAAAACTAATTATTAAAATGATTTTTACTGGCTTTTGCAACAATTAAACTAACATTATGATGTACACCAGGGGCCACAAACAGCACAATTGGATCTGAAGTGGGCCGGACTGGTAAAATAATAGCATGATAAGCTATAAATAAAAAGAATAACGTTTCCTTTTGTATTATAAGATGTTTACAATTAATGAACTATTCTTTTACAAAACATATTATGAACAATCTGAAATTTCTTACATACATGTGCAATTTCAACAATATGCTTCTTCTGCCTATGTGGTGATGTACATGTGTACCTAGCTCAATTTGTATATATGTAAGAAGGTGGTCAGGGTCGGATGTCACAAAAACCATGAAGTACTAAGTGTGTTTCTGAATGACACGGCTAAAGTTCCCCTACTATCACTTTGACTGAGGCCAGTGTGTGTGTGTAAGAATGTGTTCAGGAGGGACAGACACCCACGCTTCACTGTTTTACTGATGAGAGTAGCAAGGCTGCTGCTGCTGCTGCTGCTGCTGCTGCCGCCTCCTCAAACCTGTACAGAACACATGACTTCCAGGAAAACTACAAGCTTTACATTTCCCCCCAAGAAGTTCAGCTGCTGTGCTGATGCCTCACGCTTTCAAGAAACTCGTGCATTCCTTGCTTTTGATTGACAGGTAAGCAGGAAGGATTCTTGTTTCCTTTTTCTATATGCTCAGCTCTACTCGGCATCTTCCCGGAAACATTGGCGTTAGTTTTTACAATGTAATAAAGACTTGTTACATTGTGTAACACAGGATTACGCAACATTAAGTTTCCGCTTATGTGAACCACCATACCGTTTCATTTAAATGCCTGGACATCAATACTAGAATACAAAAGATTGCTTACACAGCATTTCTTTGTGCTGAACACAGCTTTAGTTGAACTGCTTTTTTAAGAATAAAAAATAACTAAAGGTTTAAGCTGAGCTCATTAT